>NC_065444.1:114240873-114562789 GCF_917563875.1 Diabrotica virgifera virgifera | reverse complement strand
TGATGAATTTCTTACCAGCCATTTTCTGCTTGCCAAACTTTTCGAACTGCCTTGATTTGTTTTGGCAAAAAGGCTGTTGTATCCAATTTGACCCGTAAATTCTCCCATACCATCAAATTCCTTCTGGAAAAAGTGAATCTTGCAATTTACGGCCTCATTGCCTCTCCAAGCAAGTTCAAATGAGCAAAGCTGAAAAATGCTCCATTGGGGGTTTCTTAGTCGTAGCTTTTACTATTAAACACTACTATTAAAAGGCATAATATTTCTTCTGCGGATAATGCTTTTGAACTGAGTTTTCTTGTCTCTAGAACACTTTGAAGCTGCTTCCGCTTGGTGTCTCTGGCCAATCTTGCACATTTGAAAGATATATCTGTGGGTCGATTTTTATGCCGTACTCCATAAAATATTTTTCTTGTGCCATTTTTGCTGTAGTATTCCACATTGACTTTACACATGACTCTTTATAGTCTTCGTCATTGCCTTTTTTCATGTTAAAGGCATAATCCTCGAGAATTTTTGCTAGTTCCGTTATGGTAGTACATCTTTTAAGCGTAAAATTTCTCACCCGTAGGAACCCGTTGGACAATTTGGTCCAAATAGAGCTTCTAGATCTCTGCGTGTTCAATGGGACATTTTCCGAAACCAATTTTTTGATTTCTTGACCTGAGTGGCATCCAAATCTTGATTTTTCGTCTGGATTCATTAAGGGCCGGTTGTTCGAACACTAATCAACAATGATCACTATCAAATATTTAATTACTGTCACCAACTGTCAATGTCAACTTTTATCGGGTTGCTGAAAACATAATTGATTATAATTATGAGATTAGTTAATCAATTAACATAACAATTATTAACATAATGAATTAACTAATTTCATAACTGTAACCAATAATTATGTTTTCAACAACCCAATCAAAGTTGACATTGACAGTTGTGATAGTAATTAAATATTTGATAGTGATCATTGTTGATTAGCGTTCGAACAACCGGCCCTATATCTGTCTAAAATTGATTACGCCTCAATAACGTTTGTCAAACTGTCAACAATAGAATTACCAGACACCTTCGTGTCGGATCTGTCATAATTTTGTCGCTGAGAAATCACGGGCAGCAAGGAGTTTTGTCAGTAGGAAATGAATAGAATAGAATAGAATAGAATTTATTGAATCAAATATACAAAATTTCTTTTGTTTTTGACAAGTCAAAAGAGTACGTACATTATAAAACTTGGACAAAATTTAAAAGATAAATATTATAAATTATAATGAAAAAATACACAAACAGGTACTAACAAATTTAAACAATTTAACACACTATGTAAAAACCTAAAAACATTAAATAAACATAAAAGCATGAAATTAATATCGTCATAATCGGCAAAAAAAACCCTGACCAAACTAGTACTATTATATTATATAAGCGGTACCTAAGTACTCTGTCTTTGTGTAAAAACAATGTTTTAAAAAATGTGATTTTATTTTATTTTTAAACGACTGTAAATGAAGACTTTTTACTTCATCTGGCAAAAAATTGTACAAACTAACATCAGTCGAGTTTTTTATACTTTTCGTCAACCTAAAACGTTGTGCTCTAATAGCAACTCTCGATCTTGTATGATGATCATGGAAGTTGGAGTTTATGTTAAACTTACTTTTGTTGGAATGAATTTCAATCAGCGTCTCATATATATAGAGTGAAGGCAGTGACATAATACCTAACTCCTGAAATAAAGGTTTACAGTGTTCCCTATACTCTGCTCCTGCAAGTATCCTCACTACTTTCTTTTGTAATTTAAAAATTCTGGCTGCGTGACAAGAGCCACCCCAAATAGTTATTCCGTACTTTCAATGGCTATGGAACAGTGCAAAGTAGATCATTATAAGGGTACTTTTAGGGATCATAAAAACTAAGTTGCGTATCAAAAATATAGTTGTAGCAAGTTTAGAACTTAAGTAGTCTGTATGTGCACTCCAGTCCAAATTATCATCTAGAAAAATTCCTAAGAGTTTAACACTATTTCCTAAGACACACTTCCGATCAGAACTAAACATCAAATTCTGATTTTTGTTTTCATTTAGCTTCAGACCATTGTGCAAAAACCAGTTTTTTGCTTTCTGAGTATCACTATCTATTTTAATTTTCAAATTATGTTGATTAATGTCAGTATTTATGAGAGTGGTATCATCTGCAAAGCACACACATTTTATGGGAAAAGTGTAGTGAAATAGATCGTTAAGATAAATAAGAAACAAAGTGGGTCCTAGTATTGAACCTTGAGGAACACCGTATTCGACCGTGTTCAAATCAGAAAAGCTATTATTAAGAAAAACTGCCTGTTTTCTATTTGTTAAATAAGATGTAAATAGATTGAGGGTGTTTCCTCTTATACCATATTTATGCATTTTTTCCAACAGTAATTTATGCGAAACACAGTCAACAGCTTTGGATAAATCACACAATGTCAAAGACACGAAATGACCCTCCTCCAAGCCGTCGACTATATCTCTCACAATTTTCTGTATAGCTTGTGTAGTGCTGCACTTTTTTCTAAAGCCATATTGATTACAGTGAAGTATTTTGTGTTTATCTAGATATTCTATCAAACGAGTATTAAGAATGCTTTCAAAAATTTTACCGAAAATTGGAATGATAGAGATGGGACGATAATTTCCAATTTCATCTAAAGACCCCTGTTTGAATAGTGGTAACACTTTTGTTACTTTTAGTACATCTGGGAAAATCCCCTCCGTAAGGCAATTATTATAAAGTAAAACTAATTTGTCAATAACAATATCAATAGTTTCGACAATTATTTTTTTGTTCAAGAAATAAAAATCTGTACAATGTGAATTTTTCAAGCCACGCAAAACATTTCTGATCTCAATATCAGTAACAGGTAGTAAAAATAAAGAGTGGCAAGGAGAGTGTACGTCTTTCAAAATATCTATAGCCACATTTTCATTTGTAGAACTAAAAGAATCTCTAATATTTTTAGCTACTGAAGTAAAGTAATTATTGAAATCGTTTGATGAGATCGTACTAGGACAAACTTTTTTATTTTGAACTTTATTTCTGTGATAGTTTATAACTTTCCAACTGTCACGAGATATATTTTCAGAATTTGAAAAGAAATACCCATAAGCTAGTTTTTTCTTTAATGTATTGTTGATCTATAATGCTTCTTAAACTTATTATATTCACTATAATCTTTTGTAACGTCAGCAATTACCTTGACCGTGGAAAGATGTTCTCGCATAAGTTTTAATTCATCATCAAACCAAGAAATTGGAGCTTTACTATGAGTTCGCAATTTTTTTAATGGAAAATTGATTTCAGTTACCTTTTGATACATTTCAGTAATAAATTGAGCTAATTCTGTTGCTGTTTTGAGAGAAATAGCTAAAGACCAGTCAACGTTATTTAACGAATGTTTTAACTTCAGTATGCCATTACTCGTTATACGTCTTGTGTATGTATTTGCACTATGATTTTTTTCAGATTTTATTTTTAAGTTAATAAATTGAGCAAGATGATCAGAGATACATGGGTCCACAATTCCACAACCAATTATCCCCCTGTCTATGTTTGTTAAGATGTTATCTAAACAAGTTGCTGATCTAGTTGTTATTCTAGTATATTCATTAATATTTATTGTTAAGCCAAAAGTAGAAATTAGATCACGGAAATTGCTGAGTTCATTAGAAGATTTTTTAAAATCAATGTTGAACTCCCCAATTATTATTATTTCTAAAAAATTAGCACAGCAAAACACCAATAACTTTTCAAAAAGGTCTAGAAATATTTTAAAATTCCCATTTCCGGTTCTATAAACTGTTACTATAATAGTTTTAATATCTGTAATTTCTAATGCACAAAATTCACCCTCATATTCACATGATATATCAGTCAAACAAACTGGTCGTGTAGAAAATTTATTATCGCTAAAAATTGCAACACCTCCATGTTCTCTTACCTTCCGACAGAAAAAAGTTGACAAAAAGTACCCATCAAACTTTAATGTTGTTAATTCGTTTTCTCTGTGCCAATGTTCAGAGAAACATAATATACTGTATCTTTTATTTTTCAAAAAAACATTAAGCTGATCTATTTTGTTTATTAAACTTTGTGTGTTTACATGGAAAATACTAACTAGACTAATCTGGTCAGAGTTTGCTAACGAATTTTGATTATTATAAAATGGTACAGAGTTATTTAAAATAACACTTTCACTGTTGTCTTTTCCTGTTAAAGTATCTACCTTGGTTAGGAGGTTTATTGACAGAATATTTTCTGCGAAAAAAATATTCACTCACCTCTATTCTCTTTGGCCATGTCTGTGGTTGAAAAAGAATATCCTTCAATTCTGCATCTGCCGTAATCCTGAAAGAATTTGATCCATTTACCTTATTCTCGTATAAAGTGCACGAGAACTCATGCCCGGGAAACTTTGTTTGTAGGTATGTCTCCAATTTTTGTGTACTGTAAGATTGTTTATACTTTGCTGCATAAATCCACACCTTGTCTTTTGTTGCAAGCTCCTCACTCTCACTGTTATTGCCCACAACTTTTGCATCCGACCGAGTTTTGTTTTGGTTTTGACCAAGACTGTGGATATCATTCATTTTCAAACTTTGTTGAGCCTGCGTTAAGGCGCTTGAGAATTGCTGGTTTGTAATTGTTATATTCTCACATGTCTCGTGTGTGCCCTTGGTTTTCTTACCATCAGCTTTAGCAACGGAAATTGGAGGATGACCGGCAACACCGCTTTGCTTTTTTGTATTTGGCACATGGTTAACCTGCAAATTTGCTGGGTTTTGTAGCAAATTTATAATATAATCTTGATTACTAATCGTTCGTT
Source organism: Diabrotica virgifera virgifera (assembly GCF_917563875.1). Lineage (NCBI taxonomy): Eukaryota > Metazoa > Arthropoda > Insecta > Coleoptera > Chrysomelidae > Diabrotica > Diabrotica virgifera. The sequence continues at coordinate 114,557,928 of NC_065444.1, read as the reverse complement.
CAAGTTCTTTGATAATACGTGTTGAAGCTTCTAGTTGGACGTTTGCGACTTTGAGGTCATATTTTAATGTTAAATGACTTACCGCATTGGCGTGGTCAGTTGAATTATTATCAGATATTTCAGTAGTTACATCAGGAAACTTGGTATTTTCATTACTTTCCACATACTTAACCACTTTATCACTTGATTTTATGTCCAAAGGAACTTTCTTTTCAATTATTATCCTGATTAGATCACTTTTATTCAATTTGTTCAATTCTTTCTTAACTTCCTCGATCTCCGCCATGTTGCCAATCCTATCCAATATCCTATCCGCCAATCCAATGTAGCGTTGCTATGACGTTTTATCTGTTAAAAATAGTCTAGTGGACTAGACGTAATTAAAATAAAAAATTAGTTTTCATTCTGGTGGGATATGTTATATGCCATTAGAGTGAAAACTTAGTCTTTTAAAAAATTAGTCTTTATTCTCATATAGTAAAATATAACAATTAGAATTGCACAAGATATTAGACCCTTTACATTTACATAGTTGTGAAAAGATTTTTTTATTGCAGTAACATTATATAAAGACTCAGGGCCGGTTGTTCGAACGCTAATCAACAATGATCATTATCAAATATTTAATTACTGTCACCAAAACTGTCAATGTCAACTTTGTTTGGGTTGCTGAAAACATAATTAATTACAATTATGAGATTTACTATTAATTATGGTTATAATTATTGTTATATTAATTGATTATAGACTCCACAGACTTTTAACAACCCAAACAAAGTTGACATTGACAGTAATTAATTATTTGATAATGATCATTGTTGATTAGCATTCGAACAACCGGCCCTAAATCTTTTGCACTAATTTTTATTAGAAATATCTGAGCATCGAGAATATCTTCCTAATTATTAATAAAATTCTTTTTGCATTCTTTTATTTGATTTCCCGAAAAAATGTGTTAATTATTCGGTGTTTCATTCCTACTCCGCATAAACTCTCAACTCTTTTATCTTATATTTTATATGACACCCAAAATATTTCGGGCATCTCGTTTAGCTCTTCAAAGGTGGGAGTAGGTATGTTTACAGTTTTTCCGATCGTAATTTGCCGAAATTTTTGTTCAGCTAATTGTTTCATAAAATTAGCCTAAGAATGGAGGCCTTCAGTCACCTTTTTTTATTTATTTATAAATTTTTTGTCTATGGACAATGTATGCACATAATTATTTTACTTTCGAAGTGTATCGCATGAAATATGTAACGTGAATTACAAATGTTGCACGTATGTGCGCCAAATCTCCCTCTTTACCAAACACAAAAAACCACATCTGAAGAAGTAATCTCAATTATCGAATTTTCTTCCTCCCTTAGCAATGAGGTACAGGGGATTTGTCAGTCTGGTGAACCTTACTTTTTTCTCCCACGGAAGTACAGTAGGAAAAATGAAAGAATACCCATGAACGATCACATCAATCACTTATTTTGTATTTGCTGTCTTTTTCTATAAATAACAAACGTTTGTTATAGAAACCGATAGCAAATACAAAATAAGTGATTGATATGATCGTTCATGGGTATTCTTTCATTTTTACGACTGTACCTGATTTCACAGTTGACAGTGACATTCCCATTTCATATTTTTGAGCTAAAATAAAATTTCTATTTTAAGATGAAACATTTTTTTATGAATTTTTTAAGATTCTAGGCAAAGCAAGAGCAAGGTACGTACCTACTCGGTGAAGTACACTCTATAGTAAAACAATTGATTTAGTCGCACACAGTTGAGGGGTATAAAATCAAAGGCGGCAATCTCCAATTTTTCATGTTTTGAGTTAGGGACGTCATCTGTTGTGTTTTTTTTATTATCTGTTAGATAAAACTATTTATAAGAACCAAAAGAATTGTTAATTTTATAAAAATCGCAGTGAAAAATTCATATTGGGATCAAAAGCGGCAATATTCATAGCTGAGTGCGTACCAAACACGGCAACTTCCGCTGCGGCCAATAAGAACCAAGTAGCGCCCGCACGTGATCAACACATCGTTAGATTTGCCGTAATATCGTGCTATTACAATTTGTTTTAGTTTTGGGAGTCGTTACATTGTTTTTGTACTTTTCCTAATTGTGCCTAAGAAATTAGTTTTATTTACAAAAAAAGTATTAATTTTTTATCATGGAAGTTAATGCGTCTCCTGTTATACCAACAAAGGCAAGGAAGCGAATAAGAAGCAAACGAAAACGTGGAGAATCCTGATCCAGAACTAGAGTCTGTCGAAACCTGTGAATATATACCCGAAATCCCGGATATTTTGACTTAAGTAAATATGCATATTAATAATAATTGCTTTTATATATTATTGTTCAATATAAAATATATTTTTCTTGACTAAGTAACCGGCTCTCTGATGTTTTATTATTTATTAGTTTCAAACCTGGCAATATCCTTATAGATCATTTTCATACCCGTCAATCTCCAAACATTGCAAACAAAAACGGCAATCTCCAAACTAAAATATTAAAAAAAAAGAAAAGAAATAATTTCTTAAGCTCTTCATTCTGGACATCCGATCACAAACAAAATTTTTTATAATTCTTCATCAGTTTTATTGTTTTAAGTTAATTTTGTTAGTTTCTACAGTTTTTCGCGGTTTCCCAAAATTATGCAAATGGGAGATTGCCGACTTTGATTTTACACCCCTCAGTTATAAAAAGAAACAATATTAAAATTAATAGTTAAGTAAATCTACAATTCCAGAATTTAATGAAAAAGTTGCCACTTAGTAGTATCATTAGTATTATTTTGCTTCTCACCAGACGAATCGATAGCGTTTTCTTTCTCTCTTCCAAGACCCTTTTTAGTCAAATAGTGCCCACGGTCACTTCTATGGCACGTTTACTTCTGGAGTTTCGAAGAATGAATTCACATAGATTAATTTTAATGCATGCACACAGATTACTAGGTGGGTTTTAGGGTCGCTGAATACGAATACGCCATCAGAACCGAGCCCCGGACCAACTGGTACTCATGGTTTGGAGATTGGAGGATTCTTGGGCGTCAGGTGCACCGAAGATCGGCTCTGTTGGTGTATTTTGTTCAGTGACCCCAAAACCCCCGAGTAATCAGTTTGTATCAGTTTAGCGCCGTAAACACTCAAAGCTTCAGATGACGTACTTTAGCAGTGAACCTAGGCACCAGGTACTCCGTTGGTCCGTATTCAGGGCCGGATTTAAGGGGTGGCAGGCTGGACAGCTGCCCGGGGCCCCCACATTCCGGGGGCCCCTACAAAGCCCGAAACTTAAAAAAGCTGCATATTATTCACATTAGTGTTGCCCAAATCGGTCTTGGTCTTGCAGTCTTGGTCTTGTTCTTGCGTTTTAGCAAGACCAAGACCAAGACCAAGACCGCCTTATTTTAGCAAGACCAAGACCAAGACTGACCGTGCAAGACTTGAGCAAGAACAAGACTAAGCCTGCGAGACTCTTGCGTCTTGCAGTTTGAGTGTCATTTTATGGAGTAATACAGGGTGTAACAAAAATACAGGGTGTAACTTTTTGTATGTGCATATTTGTACTAAGGAAGTTAGGTTCATTCGAACTATTTTTGGTCCTAGAATAGGTGGTTTAATTTATGACCTGTATTTTTGTTACACCCTGTATATTAGTTCGGGTATATGCTTAAAGACTATGAGATACAAAAAAATATGTAACAAAAATTTGGAAAATTGGGTTTATCCGCATTATGAACAATACGATGAACATACATACCGAATTAAAAATATAAACACTTAGTTATTGGATACGTACTCAGAGGTCATAATAAATTATTATACAATGTAAAAAGAAAATATTTCATTCTTTCCTAATATCAGCCGACGCCTTCGCTCCGAAATTAATTACAATTGAGCAATTGTCTAGATTTTGAGAATAGCAACCTTTCATAAAATAATCTTCTTGTGTGGTGTGACGCCGACACGACAGTATAATAATATCGCATTGAAACTTTTAAAGAAGTATGTCACCTAAAGTGATAGAAATATAATACGAATAGCATATCCAGTGTTGTTGACAACCACTCAATTTTTTTTCCTTATCCATATCGTAAAGACTAAACGTCCTACTTATAAACTCTTTGCAGGGTGTGCAATTAGATATTAGATCAATCGGCCAAACAAAATTGTTTGCTGAAAAAGCACTAGATAAGATAATGCCTGGCTACTCTGTATAGTCCATTCACGCACGGTAAAATGTTACAAAACCTTCAAGGTTCAAAAAAAGAAATATTATTATATAAAAAGATATATTGGCCGATGTGTGATTTTGCCATTGTTTTTTATTGTTAATGAAGAACTTATGAGGTGATGGGCGATCGGGCTGCATTAAAAACTAAAAAACAATGTTTTTTAAAATGAAATAAACAAATTACTTATCGACGACTGATAAATAAAGTTTAAACTTCAGTTTAGGCACTTCGAGATTTCGAAAATCATATTTTTTACTTGTATTTTTAAGCCTTGAAAATCGTCATTTTTCGATTTTTTCAGTTTTAAATTGTTTATAACTCGAAAACGAATAACTTTATACAAAAACTACAAAAGACCTTTTTTGTTCCATATGATTGAAAGAACCTAAAATAAGTTTGCCAGGGCTGAAACAATTGATTTTTATAATTTGTTTAATTTTTTTTTAAATATATATAGAAATAACTCAGAAATTACGGCATTTCGGTATAGGAAATATTACATGAAAATTAATTAGTAGTTACTATGGTTTAAAACGCAAAAATATACAGGGTGTTCTATTCAAAATCGAAAGTTCATTATATTTTCAAAAAAACGCAAGATCTGACAACAATGTGTAATTACCACTATAATATCGGCCGCATTAGAAGACCACCAAATTCTATAAAAATCGTTCAAGTCGTTTCCGAGATATTTGAGGCGTTCCATACATAAAACTCACTCTGTATAAATGTTATTTAATTAAACTGCGTGTATTACTTTGTATTAATTTTTGTTAAAAAAAAGTCAATCTTAAAATTTTCAACTAATAGCAAATAAAAATTATCAACTAATAATAGTGTCAAAGCTATTGCGTACTGTGCTGTAATTTAATTTGTTTTTTTTTTATTTTTTATTTGAATAAATGGCAAATTGTAGAACTCTTTTATTCCATTTCATTTCATATACCTAATGTGAGAGTCCATCAATCCCTTTCTAGACAGATAATGTTCTTTAAAATACAGTCAATTTTAAGTCATTTATTTGTTTTTTGTGTGTTTCACCATGTTTTAGCACATGTCAGGTTATTAAATGTAAACGTTTATTCAGAAACAGACTAACTCCCGTGGGACATGGTAGATAGCCCAGTTAGTTAGAGCATAGGCAGGGATAGTTTAGACCGTGGGTTCAAACCCACCTAATGTGAGTTGTTTATTAATAAATAGCAATATGCTAGTGGGTAACTGCGAGACTTGCAAGACTCTTGCTGCAAGACCAAGACCAAGACCAAGACTGGGAGTGCAATACCAAGACCAAGACCAAGACCAGGTGTACTGGTGCAAGACCAAGACCAAGACTGTCCAAGTCTCGTCTTGGTCTTGCATTTGGGCAACACTAATTCACATAGAATAATTTTTGGCAATCAATTAACTCTGATATTTCGTTACGTGGAAGGTTTCTCTTCTGTTGAAAATGTATTTTTACGAAATCTCGATCATAAAGCAGAAGGTATATTTAATTCTCTAATTCTTGTCTTTCAAGAAGATGATATCGATTTGAAAAACTGCATGGGACAGTCCTACGACGATGCGTCAGTTATGAGTGGAAAATATTATGGTGTTCAGGCTGAAATTAGATTACATATTATCTTGGCGTTGTGGATTCCGTGTGCCGCCTACTCTCTAAATTTAGTTGCAAAAGCTGCAACAGTGTTGTCCTACTGCCATGGAATTTTTTGATTTCTTAGAAGCACTATATAAACTATATGTATAATGTTCACTTCCTCTACGTATAGATACAACTTTTTAATGGGATATTTAAAAGCTGCGCCTTTAAGCGAGAGCAACGCCGACCATGGTAGAAATATTATTGTTCCTGAAGGAGTAAATGCTACTAGATGCGCATCTAGAAGTGATGCCGCAGAAGCATGAGTTATACGTAATAATCAGATTAAAGAAGCATAATCCAAAATTTCAGAAGACGATGAGGAACAATTTAAAACTCGTAACAGTGCGAATGGTTTGTATAGTCGAATGTGTTTATAGGAAACAGGAATATTTGCAATATTTTGGAATGAAATCTAACAGAGGACAAACAGCACAATATCCAAATATTGACCTTAATTCAGTAGTGGCAGCACTTAGATCACTTAACGAGTTTATGATATTTTAAGGAATATTCGACTGACTCCACTGGATTATGGAACATCTCTAGAGACTAAATTGACAAAATCAGAGAAATTTTGGACTCAAAATTTTGTTGCTATTATAGATCACTTCATTTCGTCTTTAAGTCAGAAGCTTTCTGCATATTAATCCATTAATTCCAATTTTGGAATTTTACATCATTTGGAAAATTTAACTCCCAATGAAATTGAAGGTCACCCACTGAAGCTTACCGACTCGTACAACAATGATTTAGTTGAACACCTAGGTGTCGAACTGGTATAATTTGTCGAATTTTTCAATTCATTTAAAGAGGAGGTTGGCTCATCAATAATAGGTAAGTAAAGAGCTTCAAATGTACCGACTGATAAAAGAAAATAATGTGAATGATGCGTTTTAAAACGTTGAGGTGACACTTCGTTTATATTTAGTTCTGATGCTAACTAACTGCAGTTTAGAGAGATCATTCTAAAAAAAGTAAATTAAAAATCGACTTCGGTCTATGATGAGCCAAGAGCGTTTGAATCATCTCTCTATAATGAGCGATGTTTTAAGATATCTAGGCATGTCCGACATAATCAAGGAATTTTCAATTAAAAAATTTCGAAAAGTACCGTGACTTTAACCAAGCATTTATTAATTATGTTTATTTTTAATACTTTACTTAACAAGAGAAAGCCCTTGTATTTTTTATTATAATTTAATAGTATATTGTGCAACAAGTGCAGAAAGGTACTAATTTCTCACGAGTTTGAAAAGTTGCGGTACGAGTGCAAGCAAGTGCCGCAATTCAAACGAGTGAGAAATTACCTTTCTGCACCTGTTTCACACTATACTTTTTCTACAAGCACAGTTTTTCCTAAAAATAAAAATCACAATTTCCAAACGACGATTAATTATAATAGGTACCTATGTGATAAATTTTAAACTGTATTTAATTAATACCTACTAATCAATTTAAATTTCTTATACCTAAATAAATTGCACAAAAATCAGTTAAAAAATTAATGCACTGCCTTAATTTGTTTAAATTTAAACAATTATTACACATTATTGACATTATATTTATGCGGTCACGGATTTACACAAAACCTACTTCATTCGACGTCTCTTGCACAGGTTGCTAAATCCTTATTGGTTATTTGATAATTATAAAATGTTTAATAAGAATAAAATTGTAACATCCATAATTTAGTTTCTATGCTATAGTTAAATATAATAATTGTCTTATAGGTTATATATTTGTCTAAAGTTTAACCACGGATGTAAACAGAATATAACGTTACTCAGAATGCGGTAGTCCACGGATGTAAACAGAATATAACGTTACTCAGAATGAGGTAGTCAACTGTGCAGAAAAGAACTTTGCGGCACAGAAACGTCACTTTGCGGCACAGAAACGTCACTTTTCTACACACTAATGTCAAATATCTTATACTGTGAGAAAATATTAAGTTTGCTAACATAAAACCGTGCAGAAAAGTGCAATTTGAATAGTGGTTGTAGAAAAAAATATATTGATAAACGTAGATCAACATTTTTTAATATTGTTCTGAAGCTATTTGTTTGTGGCATTTTTGTAATTTACTATTCTAAATGGGAAATTAAAAAAAATAATTTTTCAAGTTAAATTGTGGCTAATTTCCCAGTTAGAATAGTAATTTTTAATTTCTAAAAGAAAAACCCTGTAGTTGAGTATGTAGGTACCATAGCTATAATAACAATTTTTTTAATGGCAGGATGTAGGGCCCCACACCAATTCTGTCCAGGGGCCCCCACTGCCTTAAATCCGGCTCTGTCCGTACTGATGTCGTATTCGTCTTAAGTGACCCCAAGTACCCCCGAATAACAAAATCTGGCACTTAATACACTTATTTTGACATGTTTATGCAAATTTGGATGAATATTATGCACTTTAAAATGCAACTGTGCATTTCCACCCATTTTTCTATACTAGACTTTTTTCCAAATTCACTAGGATAAATTTCTTGTAGCTGGCTGTATACCATTAATTACAAGTAAAATTTAATGAAAAATTTTGGCTTGGTAAAAGGTATATTAATTTAAAAGGCCCTATAGGGCTACAGACATAGAAACGAAACGTTTTCGCTCTGTAACAAGAGCATCATCAGTGTTACCTAAGATAAGTATAACCATATTAATTAAAGCAAAATGTTAAAGTTAAAATGATGACCAAGGTAAAAGCAAAGTTTGGTTATACTTACGAGAACATGGTGAGCCAACCAAAAAAATACAAAGGTCAAAGCCTTTCAAAAACAGACTAAAAGTCTTATATAGTTGCCTTATATAGTTTTTTTCCTAATATCATCTTGAACACAATGCAAAAAGATGCAATAATCTAGATGTTGTTTTTAAAAATCGATTTATTTTGTACTAAATGTCCTGATCTATACTACTAGCCGAGAGTTATGTACAAAACAGATGAGTTTAATATAATATATAAAATAAAAAATACAGTAAAAAAACTGACAACACACACACAAAAAGAATTTAATCAATTCTAAAGTGAAGTGTCATAATATGACACTTCACCTTATTTTATATATTTCTGTTGATACTGGTCACTTTAATCGATTTTTAATAAACTTTTTAAGGTCATGTTCAGGTTTTGTTATAATCGGCTGCACTAATTTTTCCTCTGTATCAGCAACAGAGTCGGAAAAGGAGAAGTTTTCCCGAGAGAAAACAAATACAAAAGTTTTCCCTTATTTTTTCCCCATTTGAAAAATACTCGGTGTATTCTCGTGAGGATTTCAATATTTTCTTTAGATTTGGCGCCGCAATTCAATTTCCAGATTATCAAAGTTACATGAAATTTTCTAGACCGATCGAAAATGTTTTTCTCCAGAGGTTTTCCTCGTATTTTTAAGTGACAGGTATAATTGCTTGACGAAGAAGAAAAAGTTTTTATAAAAATTTTCCAACTTTATTTTACAATATAAAATAAAGTTCTGTGACAAATGTTCTTTAAGTTTTGTCACTCTGTTAGACTCTATGTAATTATATAAAGTTTATATGTGTTATCGGTTTTAGACTGCGGAATTTAGTATTAGTGATTTACATGTATTATTTACATACAGTATGTTAAAAATGTACGGAATAAATTCATTATTGAGTAATCCGGTAACTTTAATGAAAAATTCGGGAACAGGTCGATGTTTATTTTTAAATTACGAGTTTTTGGCATATGTTATATCAAACTAGTGACGTCATCTATCTGCGTGTGATAACGTAATCGATGATTTTAAAATCAGAATAGGAGTCGTTTGCTAGCTCATTTGAAAGGTTATTCAATGTTCTATCTAGTAATATAAACATTACCATGTTAACATGTTAACATGTACAAGATCGAAACACATTTCTTATACAAGGTGTCAAAATAATTGTTTTAAAATTAAGTTAGTTGACACAAAAAAAAAATAATGTATGTAATTTATTTAATTCAAAATACATTTTAGTGTTGTCAGAAAACAGAAAAAATGTTTATTTAACCAATAAACATTGCCTTTAGCTTAAACTGAATGTTCAAACTGACATCCACCTGCCTCTTGGCAGTTTGAACGAAAAGCAATGTTTAGTTGTCAAATATGTTAACATTTTTTTATGTTTTCTGACAGCAGCACAATGTATTTTGAGTTAAATAAATTACATAAGTGTGTTCTTCTTTTGTGTCAATATAATAAAATTTCTGGACACCCTGTATAAACAAATATGTTAACGTTTATATTGCGATATAAAAAATTGAGCTAGCACACGACCCCTATTCTCATCTAAAAAAATCGACACTATTATGATATACAGTGAGCACGTAGAGGATGGAATAAATTTTTTCATGAATGGGCAATTTTGGGAATAAATCCCGAAACAGGTAAATTTGTATTTTTAAATTACGACTTTTTGGCATATATATCATACTATTGACGTCACCCATCTGGGCGTGATGACGTCATATATGATTTTTTAAATAAAAATAGGGGTCGTGTGATAGCTCATGTGAAAGTTAATTAAATTCTTTATTAAGTGATATAAACTATGTTTGGTCAAAAGTCACAAAGTACGCCGATTCTAAATCGATACTGACCCCCTCTTGAAGCATAGAATAAAAATTCAAATCGACGTAGCTTTTCCACACACATACACACATATAAATATCCACATTTTCCCCTTTTTAAATAGAAATTGATCTTCAAAATTGATCTTCAAAACCGATTTTCAAAATTAGACATGCCGACAACAGTATAAGAAGACGCAGAGATCGTACATAAATTTTTGGGAGGTTAAGACTAATAAATAGCATAATATTACCGGTATTAACATACGCATCTCTCGCATGGGGACAAGTATGCAACACCCACAAAAAGAAGATACAAGCGGTCCACAACAGCAGCTTAAGAGAAGCAGCCAGAGTCCCAAGATACGTCGCAGAAAGATTCCTATTTAGAGAACTTCAACAGGTGAGAGGCACCGAAATGATGACAGATAAGGCAAGGGTCAAATTCGCGGAGCTGAAGCACCACCCAAGTCACATACTGCGAGAGATGCTAGGGTATGACGCGTTCCACCGATGGAAGCACAAACGTCCTAAACAGCAAATAGAGCAATAAAGTGAATCGAATGAAGCAAACAAAGTGTGACAAAGTAAAAGAAAAAGTAAAAGTGAAAGTAGTAGTCATAGTCAGTTCGTAGCTCGAAACACCAAGTGCCGAAGAAACACACAACCCAAGCGTAGGTCCAACATCACGACCAGGTAAGAAAATAGAGGAAAAGGCGCAAGCCAAACAAAAAAAAAACACAGAAAAGCAAAAAAGGCGTAAGCCACCAAAAAATCATTAAAAAAACAAGAAAATCATAAAATTCTTGAGCACCAAGTCATTGGACCGAGCTCAGTGGAGCTTGGTACAATGACTTGGGGTCCAAGCAAGCAATTTTATGACCGCGGATAAGTAAATAGAAGATAAAGGCATAGAGCGCTTCACGCTGGCCTAGTTTTGTAATTCGATTAGGGCACCACATTGGAATCTTATTACCCTGCATTCCATTGTGAAGAGCATTTGGCTACGATAGTTGTGCCCCCATCGCGCATCAGCGTGCTATGGGGGGGGGGGGAAGGGATGGCCTGGAGCATTGGAGTGAGGTGAGGTGACCTGTTCCCTGTTTTAAACTCGGGTCAAAACACCTCGCCCCAATGAATTGTTACACTCGAATATACTTTTTCGATAGGGTGGACATCTCCCACAGGTCGGGTTAAATCAAACTGCTTGCTTGCTTGCATACATTTTTGGGAGTTTTGGGGAGAAGAACGAAAAACAGACCCTAAATGGAGAGGGCAGTAAAATCCACACCCTGGGAAAAAAATGGATGATTGATATATGCATGGGTGGGTCTTTTTCTAAACTTTAGAGTGGGATTTGGCCCATTTTTCAATTCAGTCAGATTTAGAAAATCGAAAATTTCGTGTATATATAGTTTTGCATGTAGGAGGTTGTGTGCCACTGGCGAGAACTGTCGTTTTCTGGGGCCATTTTGCAATATTAGTTTTATTTAAACACTCATCTACATACATTTTATACAAAATGTATATTTTGATGCAAATGGGGTATATTTTGCTGCAAAACTACTGTGCATACATCAACACGTAGAATGTTCTAGATATGTGTTACAGCGTCAGTCCTCTATGAATAATTGTTTTACTGGCAAGTATCTTCTTCTTGTACTACCTGTCCGATTCGGATGTTGGCGACCATCATGGCAATCTCTACTTTGCACATTACTGCTCTAAAAATAGTCGTGGTGGTGGTATTGAACCTTCTTCTTTTTATTAAGGTGTCGAGACCGTTTGTCGATCGTTAGCTCTCATGTTGCCCAGCATAATAACAACCATTGTCTTATTTACAACCGCACGAAATAGTTCAGTGCTAGTTTTCCCAAACCATTGGCGTAGGTTTTTAAGCCAAGAAGTTGTACGGCGACCCACACTTCTTTTTCCCATTATTTTACCTTACATGACAAGGTGAAGTATGTCATATTTTTCTGGGTGAAGCATTATATCACCAAAGTATTCCAATTTGCGCCTTTTAGCAGTGTTCACTACTTCGCAACTTTTATTCAAACGTTGCAAAACCCTTTCGTTTGTGACTCTTTCTATCCAACTGATCTCCAGAATACGGCGGTAGACCCACACTTCAAATGCTTTTAGGTTTTTTAAAAGCGATTCTGTCAGGGTCCATGCTTCAACCCCGTACAGTATTACTGGGAATATATAACATCGAACCATTCTTATGCGAAGTTCCAAATTTAGATCATGACTGCACAGGATTTTCTTAAATTTCATAAAACTTGTTCTTGCTTTGGCAATTCTACTTTTTATTTCTGTACTAAGGTTCCAGCTTTCATTAATATGAGTACCCAGATATACAATATTACTTACTCGTTCAATTGAGTCATTACCGATTGTTACGTTATAGTTATTATTATTTACGGCTGCCTGTTTACTAATAACCATAAACTTTGTTTCTCTTGCGTTGAGTTTGAGTCCGTATATCGCGCAGAATGCCACCATTCGGTTCAATAACAACGCTCGAAGATGTTAAATTGATCCTGTCAGTAACAAGGTGTCATCTGCGTATCTGATATTGTTCATAAGCATACCATTAATGAGTATTCCCTCTTTTGCGTTTTCCAACACTTCATTTAAGATTGCTTCAGCGTAAAGATTAAACAACCTTAGTGACAATATACAGCCACGCTTGATTTTTACTTCTTCAGAGCACCGATTCCCAACCCTAACACATGCAGCGTGGCCCCAATACAAATTTGCGATTATTCTAATGTCCCTACCGTCCAGACCAGTAGTTTTGAGAATATGTAGCATTTTTTCATGGCGAACTTTATCAAAGGCCTTTTCAAAATCAATCGCGCACATGAAAACGTCATGATTTACATCTCTGCATCTTTAAATTAAAACTTGGGTTGCGAATAGTGCATCACGCGTTCCAAGGCCACAGCGAAAACCGAATTGAGTACTTGAGATTGTTTCCTCAATTTTCCTATATGTTCTTTGGTAAATTATTTTGAGAAAAGTTTTCAATACATGACTCATTAGGCTGATGGTGCCATGGTCGCTGCATTTTGTGGCTCTGTGTTTTTTTGGTAGTACAACAAATGAGGATTTAAGCCAATCTTTAGGAATTTTTTCGCTTTCGTAGATTACACTCAACGAAAAAGGTACGTAATATCAATAAAAATGTTAATTTAGACAACAAACGCAATACTTAAAATTTGTCCAATTCTCAGTTTTATTGGGACAAAAAAACGATGTTCATCAATTCATTATTTTCGTTCGTTGAGCCAATGTATTACGTTTATTGAATGGATGAACATTCATTATGTATACCATAACATCACTTTATTGGTATTACGTACTCTGTTCACTGAGTCAACGAACACTATTTATTGATATTACGAACTCTGTTCACTGAGTCAACGAACACTATTTATTGAAACAACAACGTCGTTAATTGACCGACGAAGACTATTCGTTGTGTCAATAACAGTGTTATTTCTCCTAACGTATTTCGTTTATTTCTACAATTATTTCCGTTTATTGTTACAATTAATTCCGTTTATTCCCACAATAAATACGGTTTTTCTTACAATCAATTCTATTCATTCTTACAATCAGTTTCGTTCATTCCTACTATGAACGTATTTTATATTAATAATTACTGAATGCAATAGCCCAATGTATGATATTAATTGATTAATAATAATTTTTTAAATCCCCCTTTTTTGTCCTTAACCTAAAGGACTTTACACTGTGTGATTTTTCATATGATTTCACTTATACAGTGTACTGGAATAAGTGTTACACTCCCCCGCCCCCTTATTAACTTATTTATTTTTAGCACATAAGCAAAACGCTCGGACAGGTCGATTTTTAAAATAATCAAAGTATATTATAACATCAATATTTCGAACTTTACACGATCCCTCTTCAGGTGACAGGCGCGGCGTAACTTTGATTTTTTTTTAATGGGAAAGTACGTCATGTGACAGCTTTTTAAAAGCGTTTGAAATAGTGATTCCAAAAATGTATAACACTTTAATCCTTTTTGAGAGCGCGGGTGCAAAATTTCGATCGAATTCTTTTTAAACGCATTCATTTTCTTTTGGAATTCTGAGAAAACTAATAAGTATTTTTGAAAAATTTAAACGCAGAATAAAATATTACATTATTACCGAGGGTCGAAAGTCCCTTAGAATAAACAAAAAGTTTCTGTGAAATGGTATGCCTATTTGAAATTTAAAATCATACTAAATTTTCTCTTTTTCACCCCTGTGACTTATTAAAATAATCATTATAGAGGTTCTCAGGGACTTCAGACCCTCGATAATATTGTAATATTTTATTTTGCATTTAAATTTTCAAACATAATAATTAGTTTTCTCAGGATTCAAAAAAAATGAATACATTTAAAAAGAATTCCACCGAAATTTTAAGATAATAGACACACAAAAACTTCCTTCTATTACGGACTACACTTGAAAACGAAATGCAATTATTATTCGGCACTTCGGTAACACAGAATAGCTAGGGGTATCACGATAAGGAAAAGCCGTTATCTTTCAAATGGTCAAGCAAAACATTTATTGTCTAAACAACTACGATTATTGTCACAATGAACGCATTGATTGTGGGAATTAAATGCAGTAGTAGATTGATTATTACATTCGTTGTCACAACAATCAATTTACATCTATTCAATAATCATATATTACTCTATATTAACAACGTTTTTACATTGTTTTAATGGAATCTGTACGTTGTCACGTTAAACCAAGGTAACTGCTTGTCATCTACGAAATCAAGAACGTGAGTTGCTGCGCCAGAATTAACAGTATTTATTAAATATACGAAACTAAGTTATTGGCTGAATAAATTGAGTGTTATTGATTAATGTACTCTAGTTATTCTCACAATTATTATTCAATCATTGTGACAATAACCAAATACATTCGTCAATGTCTAAAAGTTCGTTGAAACAACAAATTAAATTGTTGTGACAACGAAATACTATTCAGTAATCACTGTTAATCAAAATTACTAACTAAATTTTTTTGAGTGTAAGTTGAATAATTTCGTAAGTATCTTAATGCCCTCGGTACCTAAAAGCTTTAGTGTTTCTACGTAAATCCCATCTGGTCCGATCGCCTTGCCGTTTTTTGCGTTCTTTATAGCGTATTGCACTTCTTCCCTAGTTATTGGAGGACCGCTCATGTCATCTAGCGTTTCTAGTTCGCTTCTTTCATCATCGAATAATTCCTTTATATATTGTGTCCATCGTATTAGTTGACCTTCGATATCGATTATAATTTTTCCGTTTTTATCTTCGATTAGTGGAGGATTACATTTTTTATTCAGTCCTGCAACTTCTTTCAGTTTTTTGTGCATATTGAGTGCGTCATAGATACGCTCGTAGTTCTCAATTTCTTTACATTGTTGTTTCTGCCACTCTGATTTAACTGATCTTATTTTTCTTCGAATCATACTGTTTAGTTTTTTGTATTCTGTCAGATTAGCATTCTTATATTTTCTTCTTGCATCCATTAAATTCAATATCTCTTCTGTCATCCACTGTTGCTTATTCCTACGCTGATTTTCCATTCTTTCGGTCTTCTTGGACTTTTTCCAATATTTCTTTGCATGACTCCCATAATTGTTCTTTTGAATTTTTATTTCCCAATTTCTGAAACTGATCTTCTAATTCATCGGTTACTATTTCTTTTACTTCCGCATTTGAAAGTTTATCTTTGCTGATCCTAGGAGATATTTTGGGTTTTTTAATCTTTTTAAATTTAAGTAATATTTAGCTGCTAGTAAGTTGTTGTTGGAGGATACATCCGCTCCTGGATATGTTTTGGAGGATAAGATAGCATTTCTATATCTTTTTGATATACAAATATAATCAACTTGATTTCTTACTATTCTTCCACAAGTGTCCATAGGAGATTTCCAGGTGTAAAGTCGTCGCTTAGGCAAGTCAAAAAAAGTGTTGGATATAACTAATTGTTTTTCTACTATTGAACCAAGTAACGCTTACTTCTACCTTTCCCTGTAAAATTAGTTGCAGCAGCACATATTCTCCCTGTTACTCATGATGTAACCAAGGTATTCGATTTTGGCAGTTTTTTTGTGGTGAATAGCTCTTGTTCTTTTTCTTTATACCGGCAAGTGTAGTTGTTACGACTTAAGCAATGGTATATGACGACATACCTACTGATAATAATAAATTATAATATCCATTATGACTCCCTTCGATAGCACTGGTGAGATAAATGAATATAATTCGTAGACGAAAAAATTAGTCAAATTATAAATGGTTGCAATAAAAAATCAAACTATTTCATAGGTATAACGAAAAACTAGAGTTGCACTTACCGGCAGATTTAAGTAGTTTTTCCTCTTTTGTACAATATAAACAAACAACGAACGAACTTATCCATCTGTGTGTTGTTCACCAGTCAACTAGCGTCACTCAACGTCTCGACGTTGGGTATGACTAAACCATCTGAACCTATACTTCCTCATTTTTGCCTTGATTGGTGCCACCGCTAGACTCCCATAATATACACATTCTTAATTTTATCCTTTTTGATCACTCCATTTATCCATCTCTTCTTTCCAATATTGCCATTTTTATTTTGTAAATGAAAACAAAGTTGGTCCTGGATTTTCTTCGTGCAATTATTTTTTGAAAATACTCACCTGCTTATACAGTCGAACCCGCCGAATAGACTTCGTGCCAAGCAAAAGTATACCTATAACCGGGATATTCTAATTAACGATCATTGGTGGCTAGTAGAAACGTTTCGGACCTCAAATTTCTATTCTTTAAACCGGGATATTCCTATAATCGGTATTCTAATAAGCGGATTCGACTGTATTGGTATTATTAATCGCTTAACTGATAAACCTAAAAAACTATGTTCATTTATGCTTTTACTACCTGTTGAACCTATGAATTTTGACTTTCATTTCCATTTGATTGGCATTATTTGTTTTTGCTATGGAAAGCAGTATCATTAAACTTATAAATTATTTCCCACGATCCTGTGGGTTGCCTTTAGAGTATTTTCTAAAGTATTTAGTTCCGGTTTATAAATGAGCCTCTCAAACTAAATTAACGTTCACCGATCACACACACAGAACGAACAATTCGCTTCGAATGTTTGACCAAAACCGATATAAAGTACTCTGCGAGGCATTAGGGATATAGAAAATTATGCTCATTTTCATAGTTGATTTTTTCGTGAACAGATTAACGGATTCCGCTATTTTTTTATTATTTTATATTTTTCTTTAGTATTTACAGCGTTGTGCAAAGGTTTACTCAAACTACCTTTTTGTACTTATACCTGGTGGAAAAAAAGAATTGTTTTTCTTATGTTATGTTTAAGAAACCCTGTATGGAGGTCGAGATGCAAATGTGAGCATACATTAGACTTTTAATCTTCTATTATGTTTTGTGAATATTTTGATTTTTAAATGTCCCTGATATCTTTTGAAATAAAGAAAACAGACGGTTTTGTATTTTAACATGTGTTTTAACCGAAACAAAAGTTTGAGACACCCTCTAGGGAAGAAAAGGTACAAAGATTGGTATACATTAATTATATGTTGTATTCTAATATTTTGTGAACATTTTATTTTTTTAATTTCTCTGATTTCTTTAACAGCAAAGAAACTAGACGCTTTTAGTTTTTAATATGTGCTTTAACTAACGACATGCGATACGTGAGGAGGTTATGTCTTATCATACCACTAAGATGAAACTATTTCCTATATATAGTGCGAAAAGAAAAGTGTGCTCAAAGAAAAAAATCGGTGTAAAGTACCTCTCGGTATTTAAAGGGTCTCGAAGTAGACACCAAATACTTACTTACTTTCAAGGAAATTCCACTCCAAAACATCACAGAGCCTCCATTAAACAATCTTGTCTCTCTTACATATGTTGACAAATAACTCTTATACAAGGTGATTGATTAGTGGGGTAAAGCTAAATAGATCCGCTATAGTAATAGATAGCAATAAAAGTTAATAACCAAAATGGTAGCCAACTTTGAGCTTCACATTACAAAATTAGTTAGAATGTTACAGGTTGTTCGATAACACAGTGGCAGACCAAACTTATGTTTTTTTTAAATGGAACACCCTGTATTTTATTTTATATTCGAATTCTTGCTAACTTCTTCACCACAAAAATATAAAGGTTTGTTATGTTATACAGGGTATATATAAAGTTAAAGCCAATTTTGTATGAAAATCGTAACAAGTTCAACTCACTGTATAAATAAAAATAAGCAAAACAGCAATAGTTTATTAATGCCATATTTTTTTACTTATTGTTAAAATTTTTAAGAATTTTTGACATTGCTAATTTTCTTTATATCAAATACAGGGTGAGTCAAAACGCAAGTACATGATTTTCTCAGTAATGTCAAATAGAACACCCTGTATTTTATATCATTATTGGAAAGTAACATTGCTTAATTTTTATATAACATTACCTGTGTCTAAATTTATTAGTTTTAGAGATATTTTCATTTTTCAGAGCAAATTATTTTAGGTGTCTAAATTTATCTAAATTTTAATTAAGCCATGACTGAATTGAAAATTGACGATTACTTATATCAATTCGGTAATCAATGTAACAATGTAGCAAATAAAGAATTAAAAATAATCTATTAGTAATACATTTTACAAAAAAGACACAACCAAAACTACTTTTTTATGTAAATGTAACAAATAAAGAAAGGAAATTAGTAATAAATTTTACAAATAAACACGCAAACATAAAATACAACATTTTGTGAAGACAATTAAACACTACTTTTGTATGTAAATGTAACAATGTAACAAATAAAGGACGAAAAATAATTTATCAGTAATACATTTTGCAAAAAAACATGTTTGAAAAAATTAGAAGTTCCTTTTAATAAAATTTTTGTAATATTTAATTACATAAGGTGTTCAAAATTACTTCCTAACACATTTATGCACGCCTAAAAACGATCATTGGACGAATTACTTACTCTACGAAGCATTTGTAAAATAACCCATCGAAATAAACTTTGTATTCTATTTTTCATCTCATCCCTTGTTGTTGGAGGTATTTTATAGACATCATTATTAACGTAACCCCAAAAAAATCAGTCCAGTTTATTAAATTTTGGTGATTTGGGTGGCCACGCTACTGGTCCTTTGAAAAATGAAAATATCTCGAAAATTAATAAATTTAGACTTAGGGAATGTTATCTAAAATTAAAGTACGGTAATGGTACTTTTCAATAGAGATAAAGGGTGTCTCATTTAAAATTACTGAGAAAATAATGTACTTGCGTTTTGACTCACCCTGTATTTGATATAAAGAAAATTACCAATATCAATCATTTTTGAAAATTTTCACAATACTTAAAAAGATACGGCATTAATAAACTATTGCTGCTTTGCTTATTTTTATTTATACAGGGAGTTGAACTTCTTACGATTTTCATATAAAACTGGTTATAACTTTGTAAATACCCAGTATAACATACTAAATCTTTATATTTTTGTGATAGACAAGTTAACAGAATTTCGAATTTAAAATAAAATATAGGGTGTTCCATTAAAAAAAAAAATTAAAGGCACTCGTGGGAGTGCCGACAGAAGTGAAAACTTCTTATAGTGTATATATAAATTACGAGCTCAATACTTTTGCCCCATCCTAAAAGAAGTGCAATACCTATATCATATACGATATACGCGATGCGTATGCCCTATGCTATTTATGTATACCTACACATAATTAATATATGTACAAAATTTATTTCAGCGAAGTGATGACGGTCGCAAATTCAATATTTTTTCCCAATCCAAGAAGTGCACAACGTCCCTAAAGAAATTTTCAATTCAAAAATTGATTTCGTCGAAGCGATAACGGTCGCTAATTTACTACTTTTTCCCCATCCAAAAAGTGCACAACGTCCCTCAAGAAGTTTTCACTTCAAATATTTATTTCGTCGAAGCGATGATGGTCGCTAATTTAATATATTTTTACATCGAAAAAGTGCACAACGTCCCTAAATAAGTTCCACTTCAAATATTTATTTCGTCGAAACGATTACGGCCCTAATTCAATACTTTTCTTCCATACAAAAAGTGCACAATGTCCCTACAAAAGTTTTCACTTAAAAAATGTATTTCGTCGAAGCGATGACGGTCGCTAATTTAATAATTTTCCCCATCCAAAAAGTGCACAACGTCCCTCAAGAAGTTTCCACTTCAAAAACTGATTTCATCAAAACGATGACGGTCGCTAATTTAATACTTTTTTACATCGAAAAAGTGCACAACGTCCCTAAATAAGTTTCACTTCAAATATTTATTTCGTCGAAGCGATGACGGTCCCTGATTCAATACTTTTCCCCCATCCAAAAAGTGCACAACGTTTCTAAAGAAGTTTTCACTTCAAAAATGTATTTCGTCGAAGCGATGACGGTCGCCAATTTAATAATTTTTCCCCATCCAAAAAGTGCACAACGTCCCTAAAGAAATTTTCACATCAAAAATTTATTTCGTCGAAGAGATAAAGGGCACTAATTTATATTTTTCCCCATCCAAAAAGTACACAACGTCCCTCAAGAAGTTTCCACATCCAAAATTGATTTCATCGAAGCGATGAAGGTCGCTAATTTAATGCTTTTTTCCATCGAAAAAGTGCACAACGTCCCTAAAGAAGTTTCACTTCAAATATTTATTTCGTCGAAGCGATGACGGTCCATAATTCAATACTTTTCTCCCATCCAAAAAGTGCACAACGTCCCTCAAGAAGTTTTCACTTCACGAATTTATTTCATCGAAGCGATGACGGTCGATAACTTAATACTTTTTTCCATCCAAAAAGAGCACAACGTCCCTAAAGAAGTTTTTACTTCAAATGTTTATTTCGTCGAAGCGATGACGGTCGCTTATTTATTACTTTCTTCCCATCCAAATTTGATAATTTTTCCCCATCTAAAAAGTGCACAACGTCCCTAAAGAAGTTTTCACTTCAAAAATTTATTTCGTTGAAGAGGTAAAGGGCACTAATTTATATTTTTCCCCATCCAAAAAGTACACAACGTCCCTCAAGAAGTTTCCACATCAAAAATTGATTTCATCGAAGCGATGAAGGTCGCTAATTTAATGCTTTTTCCGTCGAAAAAGTGCACAACGTCCCTAAAGAAGTTTCACTTCAAATAGTTATTTCGTCGAAGCGATGACGGTCCATAATTCAATACTTTTCTCCCATCCAAAAAGTACACAACGTCCCTCAAGAAGTTTTCACTTCACGAATTTATTTCATCGAAGCGATGACGGTCGATAACTTAATACTTTTTTCCATCCAAAAAGAGCACAACGTCCCTAAAGAAGTTTTTACTTCAAATGTTTATTTCGTCGAAGCGATGACGGTCGCTTATTTATTACTTTCTCCCCATCCAAATTTGATAATTTTTCCCCATCTGAAAAGTGCACAACGTCCCTAAAGAAGTTTTCACTTCAAAAATTTATTTCGCCGAAGCGATGACGGTCGCTAATTCAATACTTCTTCCCCATCTAAAAAGTGCACAAAGTCCCCAAAACAAGTTTTCACTTTAAAAATTTATTTTGCCGAAGCGATGACGGTCGCGATGACGTTCGCTAATTCAATACTTTTTCCCTATCTATTTAAGAAGTGCACAACGTCCCTAAAGAAATTTTCACTTCAAAAATTTATGTCGTCGAAACGATGAAGGTCCTGAATTTAATAATTTTTCCCCATCCAAAAAGTGCACAACGACCGTCAAGAAGTTTCCACTTCAAAAATGTATTTCTTCGAAGCGATGATGGTCGCAATGACGGTCGCCAATTTAATACTTTTCCCATCCAAAAAGTGCACAATGTCCCTAAAGAAGTTTTCACTTCAATACATATACGTACAAAATTAATTTCGCCGAAGAGATGACGGTCGCGATGACGGCGCGAAATAAATTCTTTTTCCATATCGAAAAATAGGTTTTACATTTATTTTAAATTTAAATACTTCTATACAATTTATGTATAGATACACATAATATAGATACGTACAAAATTTATTTCGTCGAAGAGATGACGGTCGCTATGACGGTCGCGAAATAAATTATTTTTCCATATCGAAAAATAGGTTTTACATTTATTTTAAATTTAAACACTTCTATACAATTTATGTATAGATACACATAATATAGATACGTACAAAATTTATTTCGTCGAAGAGATGACGGTCGCTATGACGGTCGCGAAATAAATCTTTTTCCCCATCATAAAATAGGTTTTACATTTATTTTAAATTTAAGTACTTCTATACAATTTATATATACATACAAATAATATATAGCATAAGCGATGACGGTCGCAATGACGGTCGCGATGACGGTCGCAATGACGGTCGCAATGACGGTCGCGAATTCAATGCTTTTCCCCTATCCAAAAATCGCACAACGTCCCTAAAGAAGTTTTCACTTCAAAAACATAAGTTTGGTCTGCCACTGTGTTATCTAACACCCTGTAATATTCTAACTAATTTTGTAATGTGAAGCTCAAAGGTGGCTAAAATTTTTGTTATTAACTTTTATTGCTATCTATTACTATATTTACCCCACTAATCAATCACCCTGTAGGTGTCGATAAGAATTGTTTACGTTATGTGCCGTTCTGTTTTTAAAGTTTTTTCAACTGTTATTTTTTTATTGTTAACTAGCTGACCCGGTGAACTTCGTTGCACCTTAGATAGTGTGTCATAATTAGATAATCTGTCATAATTTTGATTCTAGATCAGTTGCTTGAACGCAATTGCTAAAAAGCAATTACTCAAAATCAACTGCTCGAACATGAATTGCTAGACATGAAAATTGATCGAAATGCAATTTGCTCGAATAGAAAAGAAAATTATATGTCCAAATATTTTTTCACAATAATGCAAAATTTGTAGGTATGGTCGTATGTAATTCGATAGTTTTAAGGCATTCCAGAAGCCGCTACAGATAAAATGTTTTAACAACTCATTAATCATTCAGAATTAGTCGACGGTTATTAAAAGTTAAAATAATTAAGAGGATAACTGGACGATATCGATTTAATGAGTGAAATTTAAATTGTTTTCTACTTTAATGACCAAAAAGGAAACTCATTAGCAGAGCCCAATTAAAAATTATTTTGCACATCATATTTGAAACAGTATTTGGTTGAAAAATCTCATTTTTGCTGGCAAAAAATATATTAATTTGTCTGGGCTAAATTACAGTTGTGTTTATCTTAAAAGGGATATGTTACTATCAACATTCACACAGTGTTGCCAAACTGGATTTTGTTATTTTGAGTGTAAATGTTCCCAGCGATCTCCGAGGGTACAATACATAAAAAAGATACATAATATGACAAATTATATGATATTCCACGTATACAGTACGTAAATCGTTCAGCTGGACATAGGGAACATACAATATATAGATTTAGATACATAAATACATACATTGTATTATATTGAGATAATTGAGGCAACTGAGCTTTCTCGATGACAATATGGTTGTTAGCATTAAGGGGCATTAACCTCAAAATTGACAAATCATTTCGACTGACACAAATAAACGTCAAAATATGAGAATGTAGTAGGTAGCTAAATATTTTTGGCCTAAGAGAATGGAAAAACTGTTTAGTTTTTAAAGTAAAATAAATTTTATTATTTTAATTCATACCTTAACCTTTAACTACACGCGCTGGCGTATTTTTGTACGCCACATATAAGAATTCTATTACAAATGTATTTAAAAATTAAATTTTTGTCTTTGTTTATGTACCTAACCTATCACTGGAATGTGCTTTACACTGGATTTAGTTTCGTTAAAATCGGCGTTCTAGGAAGATCGTAATTCACCGTTTATTATTTGTTGTTTCCGGTGGTGGATAACATACGCCACAATTATAGTAATACAATTAGTAATATAAGTACATATTTCAAATGTTTTTTAGTCATTATGGCACAATAGTATATTAAGTATGGAGAACGGTAAGGGTTTTATACCGATTCAAGACAATTGTTTGGAGGAGGAGCGGAGCGACGACTCCAATTATTGTCTGAGATCGGTTACCCTTAACGTTCGACATGCTTATAACGTTTTTTGCACGATTGATACCATTATAAATTATAAAATCAAACATTTTCGTCATATTGACTAGTTTCATTCATTTTATCAAGATAGATACTTTGGTTGTTAGGTAGTAACTAGGGTGCATAACAACAATGGAGAATTGAGTTTTTACTTAGTTGTCAATAATTTTAAGTACAATTTTGATTATTATTAATTAAAATATGAGCGAAAGTGAATTTGAAGAAATTGAACGGGCTTCGGAAGAAGGGTGTTCCGCAATTATTCCCGAAAAATCCAAAATCCGTTATCAAAATACCTACCAAAGTTTTAAAAAATGGGTGCGAAGGCAAGAATTTAAGAATCGAAGAAAAGACTCTATTGGCATATTTCGTTCAAAGACATATGCAGTTGAAATCTCCTGGAAGCCTCGGGGCAGAATATTTAATGATTAAATCCACCGTTTTTCTTTATGATGGCATTGATATTTCCAAGTTTTCAACTTTGATCGCATATTTGAAGTGAAAAAATGTTGGCTATAGGCCTAAGAAAGCGAGCATTTTTACACGGGAGCAATTTGAAAAATTTCTGATGGAAGCACCGGATGAAGAATTTCTAGTTCACAGGGTAATATAAGCTAGTTTAGGTAAAAGAAATACTCTAATGAAGATTTTTTCATAATTTGTAGGTCGCAATGATATTGGGAATATCTGGTGCCTGTAGAAGAGAAGAATTATATAATATTACTATGAATGACATCCAACAAACCGATGGTTTAATGATTGTAAGAGTACCCAATACAAAAACGAACATCCAGCGTACTTTTACAGTCGTTAATAAACCAGACGATAAAATTCCATATTTAGAAATTCTGCAAAAGTATATAAAACTTCGTCCATTACAAGTAAAATTAAATCATTTGTTCTTAAGATACGCCAAAGGAAAATGTTGTGCTCAAGTAATAGGGAATGGGACAATCGGGGGCTGGCCTTCTTAAATTGCCAAATTCTTAAATTTGCCTAATCCCGAGAACTATGCTGGCCATTCGTTCAGGAGGACATCAGCAACGCTTTCGGCTAATAAAGGTGTTGATGTCCTCGGATTAAAGCGTCATGGAGGTTGGCGTTCATCGACAGTGGCAGAAAGCTATGTAGAAGATTCTCTTCAAAATAAAATAGATTTTGCCGAAAAAATATTGTGCAATACTAGTAATACTACTAATGTATGCGATTCTGCATGCGACAGCATCAAAATTAAACAAGTTATGATGAAAATAAGAGAACCCTTTCGATTTTTTTAGGAAAAAGTAAAAAATAAAACATACGCCATTTCCACAAAAATTAAAATTTGTAGTAATCCTCACACAAATTTCTTCAGGTTAACATAGTTAATGATTTCAACAATTTTGACCGGTTTAGAATGCATATTTTTGAAAAAAAAAAAGGTATAATTTAAAAAATAACATTTTTTAAAATTATCGTACTTTTAATTTTCTTTTGATATTAATTCCAAAAATACTCAATATACGTAAAAAATTACATAAAACTAAATTTTAGTTTTTTCTATTCCAAATATTTTATCCATTTTACTATTTCCGTAGAGTAAAAAAATAACCGAGATAGAAACGTTTAATATTTCAATTTTGCTGCGAGAACCATGTAACCGGGGCCATTTAACCTTTTATTGTTAAAAAAGTAAGAGGTTTAAAAGACTATTTTGACGTTTTTTAATAGCTCCTGGAATCAGCTTTTAATTAGTTTTTAGGTGAACCTTATATCTTAAAAATTAACGGAGTTACTTACAAAATAACAATAACATTTTTTGGAAAAAATTTTAAAAGATACATTTTGAAACATTTTTGGTGCATAAATTTTAATGCTATCAACTTTTTCGAGGGCTTATTTGATAGATATTTCTATGAACTTTGAAAAATGTTTAATAAGTTTGTTATAAAATGCACCATTTTCCCGGTATTTAAGCTTGAATACTTAGATTTGGGTACTCGACGAAAGAAATATACACTCAATTACCTATAACTCACTTTCAGTTAACAATGAAAGGTTTTTCTAGTAAGCAGTTTATTTAATTTTTTATTAGCCTTAATTTTGATAATAATAACTTTTTTGCAAAAACTTATAAATTTTGAATTATTTATGAAAAATCAATTAAAAACGTACATTTTTCTCACGAAAAATTAAAATTTTTGATCTTTAACAACTCAAAAAGTTTTTATTTATTTTAATAAATTTGTATAAAAAATTTTGCTTATAATTTGACCCTCTATCGAATTGTGGGGTTATCTTTAATAAAATAATTTTTACCCCCGAGGAGGGGTGACATCCACCCCCAGGGTAAAAGCGCAAGTTGGCACCATGTCACCTTTGTTCCTTGAGATATCCTCTAACCACTCACCAATTTTCATGCAAATCGATAGAGGTTCAACGAAATCGGAGGTAATAGCTCATATCCACGTTCAGTGACTGCACTAATAATTGTACCTCGTCCTCCATAAAGGGTGGACGTATGAGTAAACGATTATACCCTATTCCACGAACATACGCCTATTTTGGATTACTTCGACAACGAATATTTTACTGTGCAAAATAAGAAGAACGAAAGTAAATTGCAAATTATATTGTTGTTTATTGGAATAATTATTAGCGCCATTTACTTTCGTACTTCTTATGTTGCACAGTAAAATATTCGTTGTCGAAGTAATTCAAAACAGGCGTATATTCGTGGAATGGGCCATAGTAAATAGAAAGTGAAGATCGCTGGCAATTATACATTTACGTAGACGTAGGCTATTTTGAATATTTACTATAAATTTTCTTCTTCAACGATTTTATTTTTTTTTTTCTGAAATAATGACATTTTTTCATTATTGTATTTGGATATTAAAGATTATTTCACTTTATCTTGATTTTTTAATTGGCATTAAACGTAGATTTAGTATAATAATTGCTACGAGAATACCTATTATTATAGTATAATGCGAATTTTAGTATAATCTTTACAGGCTAATTGTCATAGTCTTCACTAAAACGTGTAGTTATTAACATTGTACACACTAGCAATCTTAACTACATAGTTAGGTATTTTAATATCCGATCTAACATTAATGCATTAAGTAAGTATCAGACTAGATTATTATGTATTTATTATTTTCGAGAAATTCTTTTTACTGCATATTTTTACGACCAACCCAAAATTTTACCTAATTTTTGTTGCATTTAGTGTTTGGCTAAATCTCAAAGAATTACAAAAATAACTTACACAATTTACTATTTTATTAGGAAATAAGCCACAATTTAAGTTGGAAATGAAATCTATTGACATTTTGATTTCCAGTTCGGAAATCGTTATCAAAATACAAAATATTTTTCCGAAGTGGAAGTCGAAACGTCAATAAATTTTATTTTCAGCTTAAATCGTGTCTTATTTCCCAAAAAAATAGTAAATTGCATAAGATGCCACAAAGAAACAGCTTCAGAACAATAACTTACACAAGTTATTAAAGCAATTATATATAGGTAACGTAATAATACGTAATACGATACGTAATAAGGTAACCATAAAATAACATTCGATTACAGTACCTATTAAAATACAGGGTGTTCCATTTAAGAAAACTCATTCCAATTTTCCACCAATCTTGTATACCAATATTAAATATTTCGCTATATTAACAATTTTGGAAACGATATGAAACATTGTTTAAACAGAAATAGATTGATTGATGACAAATCTCTACAGGGTGTTAATATTGCACACATGTGGTCACTTGAGGTAACTGAGGTACCTGAAATAACATTGCAAACACCTATATGGCAAATACGAGAATATCGATAAGAGTCTAAAAATGTAAAAATAAACAGTGTCCCATTAAAAATAAGAAAAATTTGTTTCAGCCTATCAACATGGGCTTTCATGTATATTTGAAAATATTTTCTCACTATGGTTCTATCTAAGGTACAACTTTTACCAGAATATTTTTTTCATTGTTTTTGCGACAAATGAGTAATTGAAATTCCTCGTACTAATGCCGCGCCCTGTATATTGGAAATCACAAATATTTAAATGTGTATCTCTATCTTATTTTATAGGTAGATTTTTTCACCCCCTAATATTGAATAATGACAAATATCTTGTACTGATATTTATTACATATCTGTGAAATATTTAATCTCAAACCATCATCAGTGAAAAGTAAAATCCACAAACTACTTTAATACGACCTTTGTAGATGACTCGAATGTAAGTTAATCTCGTCTTTATTGAGTAAGTTTACCCTATAAATTTGGAAGAACTTGTATACGAAATACGAAACACTATAAATACAGATTTACACTAACTTTATATGGCAAAATTGCAATAGTAATACCTTCACCATTAATCAATGCTAGTAAGAAACTCTTTCCTTGCCATTTACCCAAATTATAAATAGATTACTTCTCCTGTGTGTTTCTGCTTTTATCCTTATTTCCAGAGACGTAAGAAAGAATTTTTGTATATTAGAAATAGTACGGGTAAAAGGGAAAAATATTAAAAAAAAGCAATTGGACTTCGTAAGTCCTAGGTTATTGCTATTGAGACCTACACAGGGGAGAGGCATCGAGATAGGACGACCTTGAAATTTGTGTACACGATTTTGCCTGTTTGCTTGGTTTCTCGCTAGGGCGGCGGTGGCGTAGAGATAGATGCCAGTTTTGCATTGGAGTGAATGTGAAAATTTCTAAAATAATTAATTATTCGTAGTTAATATAAGATTATTGGTTTTGGTGGTTAATATTATTTAAATATGAGTGCCAAGAAAGCTTAAAAGAACTTGCTTCGTACCGGGATTTATACAGAGTTATCGTTTCGATAAAAAATTCAAAAGGGAACTTAAAGAAGTTAATACAAGACTCTTTATAAATATTTGTGTTTATGTTATCTATAACGTTCACGGATTATATTTGCTTGTATGTTATTTCCTTCAGTGTAAATAAAATTTGTGTTTTACCTATTATTGGTTTTTATTTTAACCTAAAAATATGATAAGAGGATACTAGATAATAGTAAGAGGATCTTGAAAGTTTTTCTGTCGAAACAATGCATTTTTTTTTTAGACAAAATATTTCACAAAAATTAACACTAATTTTATAAAAGTCAGACTGTCGTCTGTAGTTAATTTACATAAATTTTAATTAACTAAATTTAAACATTTGTATAATAAGCTTTCAGAATATATATAAATGAAATGTACAAAAGAAAAAGCATTTTAAATTTTGATAAAAAGAATAATTAAAAAATTTTGATTAATAAACTTCAAATAACGTTTTACACTTTTTAACTTTTTAAATACAATCAAATACAGTTAAAAGTTCAATTAATTTGCAGTTTAAATACTATTGGTATATAAATGTGGTAGTTAGATAATAATGTGACAAAATATTTCCGCTTCAAAATAAGCTGTCCCACATTAAAATAATGACAAATCTAAATTTGATGTCACACCTCCATCTACAATGGTATAGAAAGAATACACTTTTTACCACACGTCGATATGTTATAAAGTTAAAATAATTTATTTTTGGCATAAAACATATTCAGCACTAATCAACCAATAAATTAATGTCTAGTTATGCTAAAAACATTAATAAAATGAGTTAAATATTAAATAAGTCCATAAGAGCTAATGTATTTGTAGCACCTATTCGAACACTTGCGCCTCTGGCGGCCACTGCTGAAAGCTGAATTAGAGGTTAAAAAGTTAGCCCACAAACGATGCATTGCGTTTCCACTCCTTGTTAGAGGTCTCCATAGTTATTACCCAACGTGACCGAAAGTAGAACCGAAATCGATAGTCCTGTCACCAGGAGTACAACAGCCCCCTTAATTTAGATGGACTTACTTACCTTACCTTGGACACCTTACTGATCGACACCTTAGATGAGAAAGTGATAAAGTGTTTTTTAATAATATATTGTTACTATGGAACGCTTACAATTTTGAACATCGTTAACAACAACATTTTTATTACGTTCACGTCTTAAATCAATTATTTATCAAATACACTATCAATATTATTTAATCAACCACTCAAAATATTCCCAAGGCATGTCAAATATTTAAAATTTTCACTGATTGTCACTGTCTGGCTGACAATATGCTGACAATATTCTATTCGACTGAGTGCGTTGTAAGATAAAGATAGAGTTGGAAAATATTACCAGGGACATTGTGTGAATTTTTTTCGAATCCTGAAAAAACCAATCACTATTTTTGAAAAAATTTAAACGCAGAATGAAAGACTATATTATTACAGAGGGACGAAAGTCCCTTACGTACCCATCCCCTTAAAGGTGTAAAAGCTTTAAAGTATTGAAATACTGTTGTTGTTTGAATAAAGTTTTTTTAAAGCGGGGTAACACTACGTTGTATTTTTTGTATTATGTTTGTTGTATTTTTTGTATTTTATTTTGTGTATGGAAGAACAACTATTTTGAATAGTCTTCCTCTTCTTCTTCTTTAGTTTATTGGCCTCCACCTACTTGGGTATTTGGTTAGCTCATCGTCGCGGAATAAGGGAAAAATCCCTTATTCACTTACAATTTGGAGTTAGTAAATTATACAATTTGCTGCTTCTTCTTCTTCTTTAGTTAACTGGCAATTTTGGTTGGTGTGAAACTATTTTAAATAGTTTCATGACAGTCACATGACATGACAGACATCAAAGTCACAAGCGAGAACAGGCAGCGGGTGTCCACTAGCGTGGTGCTTACTGTATATAATATGCTCTACATTATTCTTTGGAAACCATCTAAGTTATCTGCAAAAATTACTGCATCGGCATATCTAATGTGGTTTAGACGTCCTAAATGCATTCAATACTGGTAGTGACCATATAATGGTAAGAGCAGAAGTTAAAACAAGCACAAAACAAGAGAGACGCAAATTAGTAAATACGAAACCAATACCAATATGGGCACAACCTAGAGACATTAAAGAATATCAAAACGACATCGAAACCAAACTGAGAAACAACACAGACAAAACTCTCAACGAAAACATAGATGCACTAAACCAACATATTACGCAAGCCATTGCAGAAAGCATGAGAAAGCACTGTCCAAGAAGTAAGAACGAAAAAAAACTTAGTACTGACACCAGGAATTTAATGAAACAAAGAAATTTTATTACAGAAAGAAATGATGCAAATGGAGAGCAAAAAAAAGATAAAGAGAGAAGTCAAGAAAGCAATAAGAAAAGACTAAAGAAAGTATAATACACTAAAAATCGAACAAACCATAGAAAATAATAAAGGCCTAAAAATTCTGCGAAGAAAACTAAATAATGGAAAAAGTCTGATTAATAAATTAAAAAACAAAAAAGGCAAAATAACAACAAATAGAGAGGAGCTTTTAACAATAGTAGAAGACTTCTATGGAGAACTTTATAAAAACAGACGGATGAACCAAACACAGCTAAAAGATGCAATAAGCAAAACAATATTAAATCAAGGCTCTGAACTCATGCCAGGAATAACTCTCAGTGAAATTAGACAAGCAATGAATAAAATGAAATTCAGTTAATCACCAACAGGCGATTGAATAGTGATCGAGGCTGTTAAGAATGGCGGTGAACCTCTCATGAGAAAAAAAAAAGATCTCTTTAATCTATGTTTGAAAAAGAAATCCATACCATCTGAATAAAATAGAGCAAAAACAATTTTTCTCTGCACAAAAAAAGAGAAAAAAATGATCTTGAAAATTACCGACCAATCAGTCTGTTAAACCATATTTATAAACTTTTCAGAGAGTAATCACCACAAGATTAGACAAGAAATTAGACCTATATCAAACTCATCGAAAAATCCATAGAATATAACAAGCCCTTAGTTTTAGCATTCGTAGATTTCCACAAAGCATTCGACTCAGTAGAACTCGACAGTGTTATAAAAGCACTAAACGAGAGCCGCATTGATAGCCGATAATCGAGGCCAATATGTAAAATGTATAAAAATGCGACAAGCTTGATACAACTACACGCTAACAGCAACCAAATAAAAATCCAAAGGGGTATCCGTCAAAGCGATACGTTTTCACCTAAACTTTTAATATCGGCTCTAGAAAAAGCGATCAAAACCCTTGAATGGGGTGATAAAGGAATGAATGTAGACGGAGAGATGCTACACTACCTACCTACGCAGACGATATAGTCCTGATTGCAGACGATTTGGGACAAATAAAGAAAATGTTGGAAGTACTTAGTACAGCATGTTATAAAATAAGCTTAAAAATGAATGTAACAAAAACAAAATATATGACGAACTTAGTACCAAGTAAACACCTTGAAATACAAAATGAACAAATAGAACTGGTAGACAAATATATATATCTGGGTCACTAAATTAAGATAGGTAAGGACAATCAAACAACTGAAGTATCCAGAAGAATAATACAAGAATGGGCAGCATACGGAGCTCTTAGGAACATTTTTAAGAGTGACATTCCAACTAACACGAAGAAAAAAGTTTTCGACCAATGCGTGCTACCCTTGACGACTTATGGTGCAGAAACATTATCGCTCACAAAGAAAAACGCACAAAAACTAAGAATAGCGTAGAGAAGAATGGAAGCGATCAATGATAGGGGCCACTCTGCGAGACAGGATTAGAAACGAAGATCTACGAGCTAAGATCAAAGTCATAGACGTCATTGAAAGAAGCTGTAATTTAAAGTGAAAATGGGCTGGACACGTTGCCAGAATGAAGGACGGAAGATGGACTCGCAAACTAGTTGAATGGAGACCAAGAGCCGATAAACGTAGCAGAGGAAGACCACCAACAAGATGGCAAGACGACTTACGAAGACAACAAAGAACTGGATGCAGAAAGCACAAGATAGAACACTTTGGAGACAAACAGAGGAGGCCTATGTCCAGCAGTGGATTGAGAGAGGCTGATGATGATTAGACGCACTTAGTTGACTAATACGCCTTCCTGTAGTTCTTCCAGGGCTCGCTGAAAGATATGTTCAGGGTATAAATAACACCGGAAGAGAGTGCATCATTATCTCATTCTCTATCTATACAGAATGCCTCTGTCAACTTGCCATCTGCTCTAATATTGGCAGATTGGTTGTAATATAAGTTATATAATATGATTCTCAAGTCTCTGTCATCTAAGCGGGGATGAAATTAAATTAGTCCGGACCTGCTGGCATTCAACCCAATTGCAATTAAGTTTCGAAACTGTAGCTGTAATTCATAGGCTCTTAACCGTTATTTTAACAAAGTTATATGATTAATAGCGTCTAACGCTGACGTTCTAAAAGGTAAGTTGGATAATTACTTGGAATTTTCAGCAACATAACAAAGAGAATCTTGGGAACTCATTTAAACACTCAATAGGAAATGTATTGGGAAAATAAAATAAAAATTGATTTATTTCACAAAACAAAAAATTAAAATATTTTAAAAATTAAAGACAGTTTATGTTGCCTTTCGATTAGGGATTGCGGTTGTTGATAAGAAAACCGGTTTTCAGTTATACCGGTTTTTCTTCATTACGCTTTAACCTAACAGTTATAACCGGTCAAAAAACCGGTTACTCTAAAAACCGGTTTTCGGTTTTTTGAATTAATATACAATACCCAATAGGTTACAACGTTACATTAAATTGCATTTTAGTTTGCGATACTACATTCGAATCGATATCAATATTATTCATATCGATACTATCGATATCGATACCAATATAATCAATCGATATATTGGTACACAGCGTCGGCGTATATTGGGTATTGCGCAGTGGGATAGGGAAAATGGAACTGGAGGTTCGAACTACCCAATTGGGATCGAAAATAGAAATCAGTCATCAGAAGTTCGCAGGATATAACCTAAGGCAGAAGGATGAGAGGTGGAATAAAATGATTATACAATGGAGACCGTGGAACCACAAACGAAAAAGGGAAAGGCCACAAATGAAGAGTACAGGGGAAAAACAAGGAATGTCACTTTTTCATGAATTTTGGCTTTTCTCGCCATATGGTAGCAAAATCTGAATACTATTGACTAGCCTATCGATTCAGGACAATAAACATAAAAATAAGTCCATATAAATTTTCTAAGAATTTGTATCGAGGAATGTTATATATTTTGATGCACTATTAAATTAATAAGTTAATATGGATTAATATTATATTAAGATTATAGAATAGGCAGTGCTAGAATTCTGCTAAGAATCTCCTAAGTAGTTTTTAGATAACATAAGAATTAAACCTTTATTGGTGTTTATCTCAATATGTATAAAATGTGACATTTCTTGTTTTTCCCCTGTACTCTTCAAATGCGAAGGTCAGATTCACTGAAGAAACACGGAGGGTCAAAATTGATAAAAAATGTCCAAGGTAGAGAGGTTCGGAGGAAGGAAGAGGAGGCCCATATCCAAGGATGGATATTTAGGGCTGATTAGAGAGATAGAGACTAGCTGAGGTACTCGGTTTCGGTAATCGGATGTCAGCAGGTATTTTTAAAAGCGGATGCCAGTTCCCAATATAAGCGGAGAAATTAGTTTGAAAAACAAATATTTTTGGGGGAAAAATAATATAATAAACTAACGCAATAAATATTTTGGGCCAAATTAAACCAAATGATTGAAAATACAAAATGTAGTGAAGATATACCTATAGCTATTTATAAGAGTATAAAATTAGTATGAATAAATTAGACTATAACAAAAATGCAAAATTAAAAATATTCAAACCTATTAAAACTTATAATGAATCATTGTATGTAATTCTGAACTGAAAGTATTGTCCTAATTTTTTTTCAAATTTGTTAAGTTTCTGTAAAAAATATTAATTCCTTTTTATACAAGATACGCAAAACTATTTTATCTTTTTTCTTGGTTTTTTTAAAGTAGTTACACAGGAATGGTTTTTTTTTCTTCTGAATTTATAATTTGATGATTAAAATTGAGTTTATTCCCGTTTGTGTACACCACTGAATAGTGTATAGCATTATAACTAACTTGACTGCACACTGCTGACAATGCACAACTGATTGATACTTTATTTTATTTTTAATAGGATTCTACAATTCAACAGACCTGCTTATTGTTAATATCATCAAAATGGTCAATTCAGCCTATCACATTAAACACATTTCAGTAAGTGTTAGAGTCATTAACTAATATAAACATTAAAGAAATGAAGAATGTTGATTAATTTAAAACAAACAATCTTTTTTTTTCGAATTCATTATTTTTCTCAGAGGTGTAATAACTTCTCCGGTTTTTCACCGGTTATTACATTAAAAAGGAAAAACCGCTTATAACCGAGACAAAGAAACAACCGGTAAAACCAGTTATTGAAAAGTAAAAAACCGGTTTTAGGTTATAACCGGTAGGTTTTTCCCATCCCTACTTTCGATTCAGAGGCGATGCAAAATCTCCAGACAACTGTTTTTGTCTTATGATGTTCTCAGTGGAGTTGCGTGCAAACCTCTGAATCAAAACGAGACCAAACTGTATATTTAGGCGGGTTGACATTACTAGTGAATAACGAACGTGGCTCACGCTTACGTAGTATTTTGCCCGTGCTATTGTTAGATATTTTATTATCTATTTTCAAACTCGAGCAGTACATTTGTATTTATGCAATACATAGGTACAAATGTACTGCTCGAGTTTGAAAATAGATATTAAAATATCTAACAATAGCACGAGCAAAATACTTAAGCGTGAGCCACGTTCGTTATTCACTAGTAATGTCAACCCGCCTTTAAAGTGGAATTTAAAAAATAGCGAAAAATCCACTTTTAGGACGCTACGGTGATATCTCTTAAAGAAAAAAGAAAAGTCTCAGATGTAAAATTTATTAAAATAATAATAAATAATTATTTAAATCTGAAACCTTTCTTACGGGAACCCTTTTCTGGTAACATCCTTAATCTCTGACTTTAACAATTTATAAGACATGAGACTACGACTGAAGGGGTTTTAAGGAATTAAAGGAGTTATTAAAGAGTTAATAAGTAAGGGAGTTACTAAACTAGTTTAATTACGAGTAGAACATTAAATTGTTGGCTTAAATAAATTATGTAGATTATCAAAATTAGAATCACTAATTGATATAAACCTTTTTTTTATGGATATTGGTGCCATCATATGGTCATGCGTTATCATGATTATATCATGCACACATATGCTTCATATTCCAAATAAAGATCCTGGAGGGAATTCTATGAAAATATTGAAAGTATACCTGACAGTGCCAGGGTCAACAAAATTCTTAAATAATTAACAAAAATAAACACAAGTCCGTTAAATTGCCAAATGGGAACTATACACACACACTGAAAAGGAGGCTGTAGAATATCTTTAAATGGTTATTTTCAAGTGTCAACTCCATTGACTAGTGGAAATAATCAACAGGCAAACTTCAATCCGACCACAATTAACTGGCTAACCTAACTTAACCTAACCTAGCTGACTTATCTCTGAATAGATCTTTGGTTCTCGTAAGATCACGTGGACTATGGAAAGTTGTGAACCATATAATAAAACTGCGGAACTAGATGGTATATTTTCTAAACAGCTCTAAGAGGAACTGGAATTAAAGAGCCGTCCCTAGCTATACTATGGGGTATATTCCCAAAGTTTTTTTACACCTTAGAAAAATAATTTATTTATACTTACAACTACTACTGGTCGTGAACACTTAGGGCATTTTTATAAAACACTAGCTGACCCGGCGAACTTCGTACCGCGTTAGAACTAAATAATGTGTAAAAGTTAAATAATTACAAATTACCAGAAAGCCAAAAAAATACTCAAAAATATTGTGTATCCTTTTTTTTCGATAAACAATATTTTTATTACTTAGGTTGGTCGAACCAATTCAGAAACCTTCCCTGGTTCATGTACAACAACTTTGTTTAAGGTCATCATATGGTCAAATGCATATTTTCCGATTCTGTAAAGGACATACAGACAAACATTCATTTTTATATACAGTAGGTAAATCGTATAGCTGGACATAGGGAATATACATTGAGATAATTGTGGCAACTGCGCTAACCTATGTCACTTGAAGCTTATATTTGAGTACGACTTTTGGTGCAATAGAGCTGTAGTGTAGAATGTAGAACGAATATAATGAGTGAGTTTGGAAGCAACGCTGTTCATAAATAGATCAAAAACAAAAGTTATAATTCATGAGGTACTAATTTCACCTTAATTTTTAAAATATTTTTAAACTAATTTCAAAGTCAAACAGGCACAATTTTCCCATTCCCTCAGGCCGAAAATATTTGACTACTACATTGTCATGTTTTGACGTTTATTTGTGTCAGCCGAAATGAATTGTCAAAAAAAAAGAAGTGGAAGAATAAGATTGTATAATGGTCGGAGTGGCCCCTGAGAAAAAAATTTGTGTCTTTGTTGTATTTGTCCCATGCCAACTCAGAATTGCCAGTAAACTATAAAAGAAATAGGAGAATAGATTGTGTAGCGGTCGGCAGTTGTCCCTGGGAGAAAAAAGTTTAATGTAGTTTAAAAAAGTTTAGTTGTTGTATTTGTTCCATGTCAACTCAAAATTTCTACTAAGCCAAAGAAGAAAAAGAGAGACTACTTGTTTGGGAAAGAAGAATCCTAAGGAAGATCTTTGGTCCTGTGCTGGATGAAGCATCAGGACAATATAGGATGAGAACTAACAAAGAGCTCGAAAAACTTTACCCAGACGCCAACATCATAAAAGAAATAAAGTCCAGAAGACTCCAATGGGCGGGACACCCCAGAATACATTCTCACCAAAGAACAGTAAGATTGGTGTGGGAGGAAGTCCCAACTGGAAAGAGACGACGCGGACGCCCTCGACTCCGGTGGCGAGTTAATATAGCAGGAGACCTAAGCGCGATGGGCGTGGAGAATTGGGTGGAGGTTGCTCAAAACCGAAAAGAGTGGAGGCATGTTGTCGAGTCGGCTAAAACCCACGAAGGGTTGTAACGCCACGGAGTAAGTAAATAAGTAAAGAAGAAACAGAAGATTGTGTATTAATAGGCAGTTGCCCCTAGCGTGAATTTCTTTTATAAAGTTGCCCCCAGTTAACTTAAAAAGAAGAAGAAGAAGTAAATTGTAGGTATAATGAACTAACTCCAAATTGTAAGTGAATAAGGAATTTTTCCCTTATTCCGCAACGATGAGCTGGCCAAATACCCAAGTAGGTGGAGGCCAATAATGTAATAAAGAAGAAAAAGAAGAAATGAATTGTCAATTTTGATGTTAATGCCCCTTAATCCTAACAACCATATTGTCATCGAGAGGGCGCAGTTGCGAAAATTGTCTCAATGTATACTCCCCATGTCCAGCCGAACAATGTACTTAGTGTATAACTAGCGAATTTCGTACCGCCTTAGAACTAAAAAATAATGTTTAAAAGTTAAATAACTAAAAATTACCAGGAAGCCAAAAAAATACTCAAAAATGTTGTGTCTTCTTTCTGATAAATAATATTTTTATTACTTAGGTTGGTCGAACCAATTCAGAAACTTTCCCGGGTTCATGTACGAGTACAACAACTTTGCTTAAGGTCATCATAATATTATGATACTATATCATATGAATATATGATCATTAGACAGCGGAATATATGCAAAGTGCATATAGATGCATATATTGCATATTCTCAGACAACAAACACAACATTGCATATTTAAGCTAAACACGATTTATTTTGCATATTTTAAAAATAAATTTTATAAAAGTTTAAAATTTTCCTCTCTTAGTTGGAATTTTATAACTTCGATATGAACGAGCTCGTTATTTATCTATCTATCGCTCATCTGGACTTTCCCATTACTACCTGAATTTAACAATTATGGGTGTTCCCAGAAAAATATTATTTTATTAGCGTAGCAAATCGTAGGTACCTACCTGCTTTTAAGGGTCTAATAATTATTTTGTCAGTTTCCGGCCAACATTTGTTTAAAGTAAACGTTGTATCGTATTTAGTGTTTTCGAAGTGATTGGTATATATTAAATTTAAATACGTCTACCATTCAAAAAAGTGCTTGGATAAAGTGTTTTCCCGAGTTAAAGCTAAGTGGAGACAAAGTATTTTGCAAGGCCTGTTCCAAAATCGTAAGTTACATTCATTTTCACATTTCATTTTTTAAATGAGGAACTGACTAACAAAAGCATCATGTCCCACAAAAGAAATTTTTCTGGAAAGAGTGTTTTTATTCGACAAATTCGCTTTTATTTCTATAAAGACGGACATAGAGAGAAGCATCAAAATACAAAAATCCATCAAATTGTAGACAATTCCGCTTTTGTTCTTCAGCTTAAGTAACGTACTTTGTTCTTTAAGTAACGTACAAATTGCTAAAGAACTTATGTTCATAAAAGTTAATTTTAGTTTTTTAGCAGATCTAGTAAAGTCATTAGAACAAAGGAATTTACAATTAAGTGATTCGGTTAATCTTGTTAACAGTTTTTCTGCTCATTGTCAAAAAATTTCCGGAAATACAGGGATTACAATTAGAAATAAATTAAAAAATGTTTTAGAAAAAAATGAGGGCTTCGATTGTTTGAGGAAAGTTGTACGTATTTTTGAAGACAACTTTTCTGAAGATCTTACGACTTAATATATTGTTTTATTTTTGAGTATTTTTAATATGCATTTGCATATTTAGACAAATTTAGAAAAAATACCTGCATATTTGTAGTAAAAGTAATGCATATATATATATATATATATATATATATATATATATATATATATATATATATATATATATATATATATATATATATATATATATATATATATATATATAATAAGCCGTGTACATATGATTTAAAAAAATACTAAATTTTATTTTGTTGCAACAATTTCTTACTTAATAAATCAAAGTTTAATTCTGATATCTCTTTGTTTTAACAAAAAAAAATTATTTAAATAAATTATTATTTTCTCATACTAAATTTAATAAAATTTACTTTTATTCATTTGAATTGAATTCTTAAACTTGAAATGACCAACTGCGTTATAGTAATGTTTAATAAACAAATAAGCAAATATGGTTCTGATATAAACAAATTCTCTCCATTCCGACAAATAATTTGACTAACCTTTTTGTTTTTTTACTTCCTCTTTTTCTGGATTGCGTGGTTCTCGATTCTCCCAACGTACTCTCTGGATGTTGCGACAAAGTTCCTCTCGTCCAAAACTGTTTCCAAAACAACACACAGGAACTTGCTCGAATTCTCTTACTCACTTTTCTCCTTGCTCGATATCTTGTGCAAATAGATGTCAATCAGCTACTCGTTCTAGACAAAACAAAAAAATCTCCCTCGGACCAGGAAAATTAACTTTTCAATTGGTCCACAGTTTGGTTTCAACTTGATTCTGCTCGAAAAGGCCGATCACACCACTTTACACTGATTTCTCACTTTTGAAAACTCGACTGCTCTCTTTAGATATCCATTATACAGTGACCCTCTCTTCTCTCGCAAATTCAGATTCATACCCATTTTTTAAGAACCAAATATTTTTCTATATAACTTTCCAGTTTGTCAAATTTTAAGAAATATCATAATTAGTTTTTTCCTACGTACCACTTTTACTTCTAAAAACTAAAACAATGTGTTTACCATCATTAAACCTTCCCGGAAACATTTTAAAAACCTTATTGTTCTCGCCAAACGATATGTCCACTTTCTAATCCCGAATTGTTTTTTAGTGTACCAATTCATTTCGTCGAATCATTATCACTAATCTTTTTCACTTTCCCGAAACACTGTTTAATAACTAAATTAGATTGGGATGAGAATCTATGATCTCATGATCTTGATATTTATTTTTTTTAAATGATGAACTATAATTTTTTTGAATTAAAAAAAAACAATTCTACAACAATATATAGAAAAGAGGTAATTATTTAAATGACTATTAAGAAATAACAGTTGGTGATAGAAAAGTGAAATTTTATATGTATGTTATTTTAAAATATAAATAATATTAATAGTACAATATGAATAGTAAAATATGTATAAATGATGTATCCTCGATATGTTGTTGACTTACTAATCAATGAACAAGGAACAATGAACATAGAGTTCAGCGAAAGGATTTAAGTATAGTCCTGAAGTAATCAGATGGCAAAAAGGGAAAAATCAAAGAAGCGGCTCTAATTATGTTAAATGAACCAAGTTATGTCGCAGATTCCTCGGTAGAGTACAGTTACTGTAGTAGGATGTGGTTAGTTATATTAAACGAGCAAATTAATAGAAAGAAAATGCGACGATTATTAAGTCAATAACATATCGAGGATGAAACATATCAGGATATCCAAAAAATTTTTTTGAATTAAATTAATTGACACAAAAATAAGAATGTGTGACGATAATATAATTTTATCGTCTAGAGTACGCCAATGATTTAAGTAAAACACGTTTTTGTACTGTTTCGAACGATATAAAAATCGGATCGAAAAGCCTAGTTGATTATTATTCTTGGAGCGTTGATCGAAGAATAATAGACAACAACGAGGTACAAGAGGTGAGTTTATGTAGGTAGTATTTCCCGATTATTTTCCGCTGTCGTTTTGGCGTGCTGAGCGAATCCGACAGTTTTCTTCTTACCTATCCTTTTACCTATCCTTGTATGAGCGGTGATCGTATATCCTTTATATGTCTTTCACATCCGGCGAGGTGAGCGGGATCTCCTTTCTCCCCTTTCCTTATACATTCATGTCGTATTAATAAAAGCAATTCCTATTTCGCGCGATCGTCAGAATCATTCATTCATGTACAAAAATATCGTCACATCGGCCCGAACAATAAGCTCGAAGCGTAGAAATTATAAATATATTTTATTAACGAACTTAATGAGTAATTAAGGCTAATTATCGTATCTTCTGTTTATTTTGATTCCGAATAAAAATGTTTTAAAAATCGAACTCTTTTTCTTCGACTGGTAGTTAACTGGAGCAACGAAACGCAACGACCGCGTTACAAATGTGTGTAAATTATTTAATTCAAAATACATTTTACTGCTGTCAGAAAACAGAAAAAAATGTTTATTTGAAAAATTCGCTTAAGGAAATCGAAGCAAAATGCAAAATTTTGACGCATGTCAAAATTGTCAATGTGTTTTAAAAGTATTCATTTTTTTCGAATCCTGAGAAAACTAATAAGTATTTCTGAAAAATTTAAACGCATAATGAAATACTAGTTTATTACCGAGCGCCGAAAGGCCTTTAGAATAAACAAAAAGTTTCTTTTGAATGAAATATTTGCAATTAAAAATTACACTAAATTTTCTCTTTTACTTTCACCCCTGTAACTTATTAAAATAAACAATATATAGGTTTTCAGGGACTTTCGGCCCTCGGCAATAATGTAATCTTTCATTCTGCGTTTAAATTTTTTTAAAATATTTATTAGTTTTCTTAGGACTCGAAAAAATTAATACAATTAATTTTAATCTGCGTAAAAATTTTACATTTTGCTTCGTTCACCTCAAATTAAATGTTCAAACTGCCAAGAGTAGGTGAGCGGCAGCAACCCCTAAAATTACGTTATACCGACCACGAAAATCAACTTTAAGGCGAATAACCAATTTTGGTAATTCTCTATGTTTTCGAAGTCACTGAATCTGAATATGAAGTTTATTTTTATCTAGAGTTGGTGGAACATGTTCAAAAATCAAATTTTATGGAAAAAGACGAAAAATCCATTTTGATAGTTTTTCAACTTTATCTTGCTGTATCTTTCGTCGCTGTAAATATTTCCTTTTGAAAATTTTATTGTGTCATCTCTAAAGTATTTAGACAACAACAAGCTGTGTCCCAAACGATTAGACTAATTTAAAGAAAAGTTGTAAATTTTTAAACATTTTGTCGTCATATTTCCTTAGTTTCATGTTTACTTAAAAAAGTTGGGCGACCAACATTTTAGTTTATAATTTTCACTAACACAGCAATAAATTACAATTCATAAAAAATATTTCTGGAAAATTTTAAGTCAAA
Source organism: Diabrotica virgifera virgifera (assembly GCF_917563875.1). NCBI lineage: Eukaryota > Metazoa > Arthropoda > Insecta > Coleoptera > Chrysomelidae > Diabrotica > Diabrotica virgifera. The sequence goes on along the minus strand of NC_065444.1, from coordinate 114,514,325 downwards.
ATAAGTAATACAAAAAAAGTTATGCGACTTTATAGACGAGCGGCATACCCCAAAAATTGCTTATTTCTCGAGATACTGTGTGGTGTGATGACCACGGTATGGTGAATGGCTAATTTTTATCATACTGTATGTTGTGATGATGCTGAAAACAAAAATTAGGTTTATTTTGAATTTTACGTGGGGGAACATTGACAAAAACGCAATTTTACCCTTAAAATAAAAAAATAATGAAATCATATTTTTTGCGTTTAAGTCGCTACAACTCTGTTCCATTTTAATATTTTATTTTGAAATTTTTGCAGTATATATTTCTTACCTTTTAAATTCTAGTGACAAAATTTGAAATTTAGCTTTTTAATTAAGTTTATGTTAAAATATAGGATACAAAGAATAAAATTTTTTATAGAAAGAAAATGGTGCAACTTTTAATTTTAAGAAAAACGTGATTTCATTTTTTTTATTTTTGGGGTAAAACTGCGATTTTGGCAATGTTCCCCTACTTTAAATTAAAAAAAAACGCATTTGCGTTTCTAGTACACTCAAAAACATTAAGTAAGACCAAAATTAGCCATTCGCCACACTGTGGTCAGTATCTCGAGATATGAACGTTTTTTTGGGGGAGTACCACTCGTTTATAAAGTCACATAATTTTTTCGTATTGCATATTTTGACTTGAAATTTTCCACAAAACTTCTTCATGAATTATGTTTTATTGTTGTATTGGTTAAAATTATAAACTAAAAAGATAAATCAAAAATGAATAACCATTTTCAATTTCAATCTTTTTTTAAAAGATAAACTAAAAAGTCTTTCTCTCAACTTTTTTAAGTAAACATGAAACTAACGAAACCTGACGACAAAATGTTTAATAATTAACAACCCCTATTTTAATTTGTTTATACATTTTGGTCAAAGCTCGTTGTTATCTTAATTCTTTAACCCTTATCCGGGCAACACATTTTACTTACGTAACCGGACAACTAGGGTCCGTTGGGCCACCACTCTTCTTGAATGTATTATTCATATTTACCCATATATTTATAATATTATTTTTTGATTTTTTATTAAGTTAAATTTAAATTGTCTAGATTAAAAAAGGTGCTACTATAGTATGCGGTCTACCTCGAGGGTGCGATCTACCTGAATAATTTGCACAAAATAATGAAATGCAAGAAAACTTTTGTAGAAAAAATATTTATTAACAAGTAATAAACATTTGGAGCCAAATAAAGACTTAATAAATAAATAAATAAAAACTTTTGTGGATCTACCAGGCCATTGTATTTTAAAATAGGGGTTGATGTTTACGCATACCCTGGAATATGATTACGGTGTTATTGCCTTTTATTACCTTTCATTATTGTGTGAAAACCCTTCTGAGAAAAGATTATGGTAATTAGCAGCTCATGTATAAAGTACCGACAAAATCATTCTTTACAAAATGAATAAAACGCATAAGTCAGAAGAATATTATTATTTTACTTTTACAAATTAATACTTTGTCATATCAATTTACTATTTTAGTTTGGACTAAGCCACAATATTAGCTTATTCCCAACTAGAATAGCAAATTGATATGAAAAATTAAATTATTATTAGGTATTAGGTTAAAAAACCATAAAAATAAAAAAAAAACTATAGATTAGTCATTTATTTTTCTTTATTGCAATACTTACAAACTTTTTTAATTATACAGTGATCAACAATTAGTTGTCGACACTAATATCGATATCAAACGACTGATAGCAGATGCATTATTTATTTCAAAATATGTATAGGTACCTACCTATTATAGTCGGTTCGCTAAACTCAGACACAACTGGCTAGTGATTTTAGTAAGTAATTTTGCCAATTTGTTAAAATTGCCAAAAAAATAATTACGAAATACCTAGTTAATAATTACTAAATAGTTAGTAATTTTGAAAATTTTTGCAAAATTGGCAAAAACAAAAAAAATACGGACTAAAATCATTAGCCAGTTGTGTCTGAATTTAGCGAACCGACTATAACAATATTATTGCATTCCAACAATGATTATCAGTTTTTAAAATTCATTTAGAATAGATATTATAACACCTGTTATAAGCATCTCTTTGATGTTCACATCAAAGATATGTTAACATTGTTTGTTACACGTTTAGACTTAATTATTGGATTTACGAAATCATAAAAGTCGTTTAGATAATCCACAAAAACATTACCTGACTGCCAGATTAACTTCTGTAACAAAGATTTAGACTTTAGGTATAAATACAAACTTGCCCCTTTGCCCCTTTACGTGACAAACTTCTTTCGACGCAATAGTTTCAAAAATGATACTGAATATTTTGAATAGCTCATGACTATGAAAGAAACATACTTCTAAACAAATTCAGTGATGCATAAAATTCAATAAATTTTTTTTATCAGTTTATGATAAAAGAATTGGCGTCTCGGGTCCGTTCGACACACCTTGCCCGGATAAGGGTTAGTACGACACAGTAGAATTTTCAAAAGGAAGTATTTACAGCGACCAAAGATACAGCGAGGTAAATATGGAAAATCATCAAAATTTATTTTTCGCCTTTTTGCATAAAATTTGATTTTGAACATGTTCCACCAATTCTAGATAAAAATAAACTTTATATTCGGATTCAGCGACCTTGAAAATATAAAGAATGTCCAATATTTGCCTATCATGGTCACCTTTTTCATTTCTAAGCCTCAAATTAGGGAACCCTCGCCAGCTTTAACATTGAGTTTAAGGGAAAAACTATATTTATTTATCAAATAAACATTATTTCCTGTTTTCTGAAAATAGTAAAATGTATTTTGAATTTAATAAATTACATACAGTCTTATCTCTGTATCAATTTACTTCAATAAAAAAAATTTTCGAGACCCTGTATACATAATTATATTTATATTATATTATGTTTATTTTACTGAATAGAGAATGGAATCTCCTTTCAAATGAGCTATCACACGGCCTTAGTCTTATTAAAAAAATCATCGATTACGCCATCACACCTAGATATTATATGACGTCACTAGTATGATATACAGAGAGAGTCTGTAAAGTGGAATAAATTCAATATCTCAAATACTAATTGTTTTTTTGGAAAATGCTCAGACCCGTCGATTAGTATTTCAAATTGTCCTTTTTGACATTCAATAAAAATGTATACAGGGTGTCCCAATTTAGAGATATGACGTCATCGTCGATTTTCTTAAATGACAACACTGTCATTTTGATAGCTAATTTGATAGGGTTTGTAAAGTTATACATAACTGCAAAATATCAAATTTTTATTCTCTACCATTTACAAGATAATAGAAAATAACAAAGTTATATCTGTAATTTGGAATATATTCAATAATTAAAATACTAACTGTTTTTTTGAAAAATGCTCAGACCCGTCGATTAGTATATCAAATTGTCATTTTTGACATATAATAATAATGTATACAGGGTGTCCCAATTTAGAGATATGACGTCATCGTTGATTTTCTTAAATGGCAACACTATCATTTTGATAGCTATTTTGATAGCGTGTGTAAAGTTATACACATCTGAAAAATTTCAAAATTTTATTCCCTACCATTTACAAGATAATAAAAAATAACAAAGTTATGAAGAACAAGAAGTAATCAAATAATAATTGAATTTATTTATTTCAATTAAGCAAATGCTCATAACGTTGCCCATTGACAATTTGACAATAATTGAGGGCAACATTATGAGTTTTTGCTTAATTTATTGAAATAATTAAATTCAATTATTAGTTGATTACTTCTTTTTCATAACTTTGTTATTTTTTATTATCATCTAAATGGTAGTGAATACAAATTTGAAGTTTTGCAGTTGTGTATATCTTTACACACCCTATCAAAATAGCTATCAAAATGACAGTGTTGCCATTTAAGAAAATCAACGATGACGTCATATCTCTAAATTGGGACACCCTGTATACATTATTATTATATGTCAAAAAGGACAATTTGATATACTAATCGACGGGTCTGAGCATTTTTCAAAAAAACAGTTAGTATTTTAATTATTGAATATATTCCAAATTACAGATATAACTTTGTTATTTTCTATTATCTTGTAAATGGTAGAGAATAAAAATTTGATATTTTGCAGTTATGTATAACTTTACAAACCCTATCAAATTAGCTATCAAAATGACAGTGTTGCCATTTAAGAAAATCGACGATGACGTCATATCTCTAAATTGGGACACCCTGTATACATTATTATTGAATGTCAAAAAGGACAATTTGAAATACTAATCGACGGGTCTGAGCATTTTCCAAAAAAACAATTAGTATTTGAGATATTGAATTTATTCCACTTTACAGACTCTCTCTGTATATGTCTAAAAATCAGAATTAAAAATGAAATATAAATAAAAATCAACCTGTTTCGGTATTTACCTATCTCCAAAATCGCCCATTCACGGAAATACTAATTTATTCCAATCTATGCGTGCTCACTGTATATGTTACTTTTGAGAAACAGTAATGGTAATTTTTTGACAAACTGAGTAACTAAGTGAGATTTAATTAGAAACCTTTAATCTATGTAGTTGATAGCATTAACATAATTATTGCTTATGGCAATAAAGCCCAAAATATTATGTGAAATTCCCTAAGCAGTATATTGAATAATCGCCACGTAATGAACATGTAGGTATAGTTAATTTAATTACCGTTCTCTCTTGCGAGGTGGATAATAAATTGAGCAAGCAAACTGTCGAAAAACAAACAACCTGCACGAAGGCACAAAGCATAAAATAACTTCGCATTTGCACTTTTACCAAAAACATTCCACCTGGAAAACGTTGTATTTAGAATACATATAAATACATATATTATCTATTTATATACATAGTATACTCAGTGTGACCAACTCTAATTTAGTCGGATTCGGGACAAGGCTGAAAAAACACCTGAAATCCTGGACTTTTCAATGAAAATCGGGCCATTTTTTTAAATATAGAACTTTAATATCATAATTTTATTGATTATTATTTTTATGTTGACGTATGATTTGATATTTTTGATGGGATTAAGCCACAATTAGTAATGATAATTACATTTTTGTTAGATTTTGACGGTTCGACTTCCAATCCGGAAATCGTTCTCAACAAAGGCAAAAATAGAAAATCAACTGATGTTGGATTTTCATGTAAATATATCCTTAGGTTAATATAATAATATAATTATCATTACAACCAATTGTGCCTTAATCCCATCAAAAATATAATTGTTTTCGTCCCACTAAGTTAATTTGATTTGAATTGTTAGAAGAAAGACTAACGGAATCAAAATTTCAAAACAAAATTTTACGAAAATTTGTTGAAAATTCGGATGGCCCGGAAGCCTTGTCCGGAACGCCGGGACAGGACTTCGTAATTCGGGCCATGTCCAGGATTTTTCGGACTAGTTGGTCACACTAAGCATGTCGGTTTAAAACGTTCTCCGCCGTTTTCCGACTTTCAATCGCCACTTCGTCCGGTTGTTCTATAGGTCCTCTTCTATGGCCCTCACTCTCAGTGCTTTATTTATTCCTTCGCTGCAACTTTTTCTCGGTCTACCTCATTTTCTCTTTTCTTCTGGTTGCCATTTTAATATTTCCTTTGGTATTCGTTCTTCATCCATTCTGTGTATATGTCCAAACCAGGTAAGTTGTTTTTTGTTAGGTTATCCGTGATTGTTCGTTTGATTCCCATTATTTCTCTAATGCGTTCGTTGTAATCCTTTCTCTTCTAGATCTTCCTGCATGTCTTCTCCAAAAATCCATTTCCGTTGCTGTCAGCTTTGCCAGTGTTCTTTCTTTCAGTGGCCATACCTCAAAGCTATATAGAGTGATACTTTTCACCAGTCTCGTATAGCCTCTTTTTATTTTCTTTTCTGATGGATTGGTCCATAATATGCTATTATATATTGTGATGGCTTTTATGCCTGACGTATTTCTCTCTCTCTCTCTCTCTCTCTCTCTCTCTCTCTCTCTCTCTCTCTCTCTCTCTCTCTTATGACTTTGTCCAATGTTCCATCGTGCGAAATTGTGATCTTGATACTTGTAGTCACAGCAGTGCTTCATCGTGCTGTTATCTTCTAATATAACATCTTTTTGTTCTCCTCCAATGCACAAGTATTCGGTTTTCTTTTTATTTACTTCTAGACTTCATATATTATACTCTTTAATTAATTTTAGTGCCATATAGTTTAAATCGTCATAATCTTGAGCCATTATGACTTGATCGTCTGCAAAGTTGAGCGTATATAGCAGAGGTGGCCAAGCTCCTTATTATTCCGAGCCATTTTTCAAAATTTGAAATGATTCGAGAGCCACAATTAAACAATTATCTAAAAAGTGTACAGAAGGTATTAAATTTTTCTCTCACTGTTTGGATTTCACGAATTTTAAAGTGAAATAAAATGGTTAACATCATTGTTTCAAATATTCAAATAATTCTACAAGCAGCCTTTGCTAATTCAGGATACATCGATTCTTCATCATCCTTCCATGTTTTTCTGGGACTGCCTACTTATCTTCTATCATCTTTCAAAAACACCGTCTTTAACACTCTGTCTTCCTCTGATTTACCACATGAACTGCTCATCTTATCTTAGCGAATAATTAGCTACACAGTCTTAATTTAGGTTGTCCTTTTAGATGCTTAGATCTTAATAATAATGGTAGGGAGTATAATGTTCTATTCCACGCAACTGTTCTTGCTGAGACCTCTTTTAGATGAGCCCATCGGAATCAAAACCTGCTAAATCCTAAATTTTTCGTTCTGCTCAATCCAGACTAAAGTACAAATTTCTGAAGATGTAAGTCACCGAAAGTCACTGAAATTATTATTCTACTAGCTCTCCAAGACGAAAATTTTAAATACTACGACGTGTTCTGGGGAACTAGAAACCTCGAATAATTTTAGTGATGACAACTTTAGTATGGTTCTGATTAATATTCGTTCTATAAGAAATAAAACTGACGAATTATTTTTGTTTCCAGAGGAATTAGGATTTCCCCCCATAGTTGCGGTTACAGAGCACTGGCTTGAAGTCAACGAGCCTTTTTTTGTAGAAAAATATACCACAATTGCTAGGTATGATCGTCCAAGGTCAGCTCATGGAGGCACCATAATTCTTTCTAGAAATAATGATTTTTCTCTGATAACAAAATATGACTTTCTGTTAAATGAAGCCTTCTTTGAGTTTTCCCTAGTTTATAATAAAAATCTTAATCTTTACATTATTTGCACCTATAGATCACCTGACTCTCCTGTGGAACTATTTTTTCAGAACCTGCTAAATTTGCTAGATGACTTGCCTCATAAAAGCAGAAAAATTCTATGCGGGGATTTCAACATTAATTATGATGTTGCTTGTGCTACCCAAATGTCCTTGGTCAACATATTTGAATCATATGGTCTCTCAATGCACGTTAATTCTCCTACAAGGATTACAAAAACTTCATCTACCATAATTGAATATATTGTCTCAGATTTCTCACCCCTGGATGTCTGTTCTACAATTATTAATGCGGGATTATCAGATCATGAAGCAGTATTTACGAAGTTTAACATCTTTAGCAAACCCTCCTCGAAAACCCGACGTTTAGGTATGATTTTTTCCGCTCGGAATTTTCATAAATTTCAAAATTTATGCTTAATTTCTGAGTGGCATTTTCCTTCTGCGGACGTGGACAATAATTTCAACGATTTTATAGAAAAGCTTGGCTCTATCTTCAATAAAGCATTTCCTTTAATTTCAATTAAGCCAAATCATCACAAACCCTGGGCTACCAAAGGTATCCGCATATCAGCCAAAAATATGCGCTCACTATTGTATACCAGGAAATTTGCTACCAACGTCTCTGTAACTCAATATATCACAAAGTACAGGGTAACCTATCAAAAACTCATCAAATCAGCTAAAAAAGCCTACTATCAAAATCGTCTGAAAAGCTCTAAAAGTGTTGCAAAAGAAACTTGGTCCATAATAAACGATCTTCGAAATAGAACTCACGCAGTTCAAACATTTGCCCTTCCAGACCCGGAAAATCTAAACGAATACTTCGTTAATGTGAGTAAAAATATAACTTCTACTATTTTGCCACAAAAAGATCCCATTTCCCATCTCCCTAATTCAGGAGTGTTCTCGAATTCATTCTTTATAAGACCAATCGATACATCTGAACTGATCCAAACTATCAATAGTATCAAAAATGCAAATCATCCTGTAGTACTGATGGACTATCCATAAAAATCTTCTCAAATCTAACAGAAAATGTGTTGGAAATCCTCGTCTCACTAATTAATGATTCTTTTGAAAGAGGCAAATTCCCAGAGTGCTTAAAGATAGCCATTATTATTCTCCTTCACAAGGGTGGTGAAAAATCTAATGCTTGCAACTATAGACCTATTGCCTTACTACCGGTACTTTCAAAAATTATTGAGAGACTCATAAAAACCCGACTTATGTCCTTTCTCATTGATAACAATTCCCAAAATCAGTTCGGCTTTATAACTAATAAATGTACCACTGATGCCATGTTTTCTGTGATTCATGAGGTTTACCAAGCACTAAACAATAATCTTTATACTACCACTGTTTTCTGTGACTATGCAAAAGCTTTTGATTGTGTAAATCACGACATTTTGATTAAAAAACTAAATTTCTATGGGATTCGAGGTATTTCTTTGAATTGGTTCCAATCTTACTTGAATAATAGGAAACAACTAGTTAGAGCAAATGATACTGACTCTAGTCTCAAAAACATTGTATGTGGAGTACCACAAGGTTCAGTATTGGGTTCTCTACTGTTCCTTATCTTTATAAATGACATCACTAACTTAAAAATCGATGGAAAAATTTTTCTTTTTGCTGATGATACCAGTATCACTTGGAGCAACTCAACTATTGCATCTCTTCATGCAACTATAACTTCTGATTTGCTTACGATAAAAACTTAGTCTGACTCTAATTTACTCTCTTTTAACGTGGATAAGACAGTAGCATTATCCTATAAAAGTGCTCTTCAACCCCTGCTTGTTAATAACAGCCAGATCTCTACCGTTGATTCTGTCAAATTTCTTGGTGTTTTTTTAGACAGCAACCTCAAATGGTCCCTTCATATTGATTGGTTAAGTAAGAAACTCGCCTCAGCCTGCTATGCTATAAGATCTGTTTCGAAAGAACTCAATTTAGCATCTTCTAAACTAACATATTTTTCCTTGTTCGAGTCTCATCTTAGATATGGTCTTCCTTTTTGGGGTTCTAGTACAGCTGCCCAATTAGATGTTATTTTTAAATTACAAAAAAGAGCAATAAGGTATCTGTTTGGCCTCAGAAGAACAACACATTGCAGAAGTTACTTCAAAGATCACGGAATTTTAACTCTTACATCTTTATATATTTTAGAAACTGTTTGCTTAATTCGTAAACACATGCATGTCTTTCCAGCAAGGCCTCATCATGACTACTCCACCAGAAATTCAAATTTTGATGTCTATTTACCGATCCCGTCCTCTGAGTTAGTAAAGAAATCTATATTATATTCCGCAAAAAAACCATACAGCCATCTTCCTTTACAACTCAAATCTGTAACATCTTTCCCCAAGTTCCGTAAAATGACAAAAGCTCATCTATCTAAAAGACCATATTATTCAGTAGAAGAGTTTCTTAATGACTAACTAAGAAATTACAGTAATGTAGTAACCAAACTTATCTATTTGGGTGTCACATGCAACAGCTTAACTTATTAGTTCCTATGTCTACAGTTTACTTTGTTGTATGTTCACTTTGCAATTTCTATAAATTGTTGCAATATATCGATTTTGTTTTTTTTTTCTTTACTTTATTAACTTATATTTTGTATTTTTGTATTTTTTTTATATTGACGATTTATCAAATTTCAAAAAAGTGTATATGTTATTGTTATTTTTAGATATTATTTATTTATTTTTTATGACTTTATATTAAGCTTTGTCCATAAAATTTGTATAATTTTCAGTGACAATAAAGCATATTTCTATTCTATTCTATTCTACTCTAAGGGGCGTGCAGAAAAATTACAAATTAGTGTGCCATTTTATGATATTTATTGATGCCCTTTTGATTGAAAAATACCGGATACTTTTTGGAAAATTTACATTTTTAATGTTCTTTTAGCCTCCTGACAAAATTTCAACACATGGATCTAGCAGGTTTTGTTTCTATAGGCCTCAGATATAGTTGTCATGTGTGATTACCGCCATATATTTAAACTCTTTTTTTACCAATTCCAAATTGTGACCATTAATAGTTAGGTTCTGCCTAAATCCTTGTTCTTAGATTTTTGGTTATTAGCATGTATTTCGTCTTCTCTTCATTTATTTGAAGGCCCAGGCCCAGACTACCTGTTTTCTCCTCGAGTTGTGAAAACAACTCTCTCACGTCTCTTGTGTAGATTGAGTGACTGCACCTATATCATCAGCAAATGACAACAATACTTTTGATCCTCGATTCGCAAATCCTCCTGTCAGCTCAGATAATATTTTACGTATTACATATTCTAAGGCCAAATTGAATAGCAACAGTAATAAAGGGTCTCCTTGTCCAAATCCTGATGTTACACTTACTCTTTTATATTTGTTGTCAGTAATTTAAGACATTTTGAAAAACAAAAATTAAAAGTAAATCAGGTCCATTTATTGAGAGCCACAAATAATCCTTCAAAGAGCCACATCTGGCTCGCGAGCCACAGTTTGGCCACCCCTGGTATATACCATAGTGTTAATGAGTGGTATCCCCGTTTTTCTACATTTTTGTTTTCAACTTTTTAAAGCACTTTCGAGGTATATTTTAAATAAAGTGTGGGACAGGCAACATCTTTGATTTAATTCTTTTGATGTTATAAATTCTGTTGTTATTTGTGTTCCTGTTTTTATTTTTATTATTGGTTGATTTTATAGGAAGATTTCTATGGAGAATTTTATAAAAGTAGACGGATGAACCAAACACAGCTAAATGATGCAATAAACAAAACAATATTAAATCAAGGCTCTGAACTCATGCCAGAAATATCTCTCAGTGAAATTAGACAAGCGATGAATAAAATGAAATCCAATAAATCACCAGGTGACGATGGAATAGTGATCGACGCTGTGAAGAATGACGGTGAACCTCTAATGAGAAAAATAAAAGATCTCTTTAATCTATGTTTGACAAAGAAAGCCATACCATCTGAATGGAATAGAGCCAAAACAATTCTTCTGCACAAAAAAGGAGAAAAAACTGATCTGGAAAATTATCGACCGATCAGTCTGTTAAACCATCTTTGTAAACTTTTCACCAGAGTAATTACCACAAGAATAGACAAGAAATTAGACCTATATCAAAGTAGAGAACAAGCTGGATTCAGAGCAAACTTTGGAACCAACGATCACCTCCAAACAATAAAACAACTCATCGAAAAATCCATAGAATATAACAAGCCCTTAGTTTTAACATTTGTAGATTTCCACACAGCATTCGACTCAGTAGAACTCGACAGTGCTATAGAAGCACTAAACGAGAGCCGCATTGATAGCCGATATTCGAGGCTAATATGTAATATATGTATACAAAAATGCGACAAGCTCGATACAACTACACGCTAACAGCAACCAAATAAAAATCCAAAGAGGTATCTGACAAGGTGATACTTTATCACCTAAACTTTTCATATCGGCTCTAGAAAAAGCGATCAAAACCCTCGATTGGTGTGACAAAGGAGTAAATGTGGACGGAGAGATGCTACACCACCTAAGCTACGCAGACTATATAGTCCTGATTGCAGACGATTTGGGACAAACAAAGAAAATGTTGGAAGAACTTAGTACAGCCTGTCATAAAATGAACAAGCACAAGATAGAACACTTTGGAGACAAACAGGGGAGGCCTATGTCCAGCAGTGGATTGAGAGAGGCTGATGATGATGATGATGATTGATTGTATAGCACTTGGACGGCTTTTATTAATTCTATATTAATATTCGTGTTTTCCATTGATTGCCAGAGCTTCTTCAGTAGAACACTGTCGTACGCTTTCCGTAGGTCGAAAACAACCTAATGAGTTTCTTGATTTCGTGCTACTTTTTCTCTATTATTTGGTTAAGGAGAAAATGTGGTCAATAGAGGATCGACCCGTACGAAATCCTGCTTGTTTTTCTGCTTCAGAATCTATGTATTCTCTCTCGATTCGATTCTTTAAAATCTTTCCATATATTCGACTCATAGATCCAGTTACAGCTATTCGTCGGTAATTTTCACAATTATTTTTATCGCCCTTTTTATGTATAGGTAGTACTGAGGTATGATATCTTCCATTCCGTAGGGATTTCGCTTGTGTTAAAAAATGTTAAAAGACAAAATCACACGCCTGGGAGTTTATATAATATACAGTATACATAATAATATTATGTATTACTATATAAATTATTATGTATACTATATAATAATAATTATTGAAACATTTTGAAGTTCGATATTGCGTTATCATCAGGAACATACTAAGTCCCGGCGCAAATTGATCCTAAGCGAACACAACCTGGCACCTGCGAGTTGCGTAGAGAGTTCTGCGCATCCTAATATCAGTCAATACGGTGCCAGGTCTAGCCATGCGAACGTTTGTCATCAGCGTACAGTTTTCTGGTGTCGTGGGACGCGTGACTCAATTCAATTCTCAGTTGCGGTTTGCTGTTTCGTTTTCGAGATGGACGTAGAAAAGCTAATAATTCGTTCGGAATTACTATTATTATAAACAACACTGATTGTGATTGGATTGTCGTTGCAAAAACTGCTTACCTATTACATATATTTATATCTTGTCTACATATTTTATTTTTAAGCATGAACAAGCTCGGTATGATGACACATTTTATTTGAGGGTTATGCGATATTCACAGATATGCTTAACGGTTTTTAGTAATGGATCATTTTTAATGATAATGTTGTGTAGATTTAAGAAACGAATGATATTTACAAAATTTTTATACCTATAGAAAAGGGATTACGCCATTATTTGTGACATAGTATTTCTAGGCCTGGATCCCGCGTACCAACAAAAAGTTGATTAATAGCAAGCTGAAAATCTGTTAATAGCTTAACGGTGTCTCGTCAGACAAACTTTGATGTACGGGAACACTGAAACAGGGGAAGTTTTAATTGTGGAACAGGTTAAAAATTTGGAACGTCAGACTACAAAAACGTTCCATATATTTTGTCGGACAGAACTTCCAATTGATTTGTTACCATTTCATTAAACTCTCATGGAAAAATTAGACTGGTGTTTATCACTAACTGGGCATTTTAATGAGTGAAACAGGAAGAACATGTCAAATAACAGGAATCATGTTTGTTAGTAATAGCAGTCTGATTTTTGCATGAGAGTTTAATGAAAGGGTAACAAATCGATTTTTTGTTCTCTCCGACAAAATACATGGACGTTTTCGTAATGTGACGTTCCAAATTTTTAAACTGTTCCACTATTAAACCTTCCCCTGTTCCAGTGTTCCTGTACATCAAAGTTTGTCCGAATAGACACCGTTAAGCTACTAACAAATTTTCAGTTTGCCGGATCGAGGCCTATAAAGTATATTTTGCTTTTAAAATAAAAGATGTCCTTCATTTTGTGTAGGTTCATTTAATAAAAATAAAAGTTAAGCTTCTGTAATACTCAAGAGACGGCATTTCGAAGACTTGCATCATATTAAAAAGATGTACCGCACGGCTCTGTAGTTAGTGTGGCTTTAGCCAATAAATCAAAGTTAAGCGTTTACAAGAGCATATTATTTGAAAAATAAGTTAATACCATAATGTGTCATAATTATAATCTCGTTTATACAGATCAAAAAATTGTTTAGTATGTATTTCTAAATCCACACAATCATTGGAAAATGATTCATGGTAAAAAGTATCTATTAATGACACTGTTATCGACAAAGTCGATCAACTTTAAACTTGACATCATATATTTATTAGACTTTTGTTTATCGTTAAAAATTAAATGATGGTTGTGAATTGTATTTTTTGTGTTATTTAATATTTTAGCAAAAACATAATCAGCAAAAATCTTATTTAAAACATGCGAACCGTTTTTTCAATCACAATCAATGCAGTGTTTAAATTATGCTTGTTATTATAAAGGTATGTAGAAATAGAATACTCAGTGTAAGATATCTTTTTATGCAGCCGCTTATGATCAAATTCGATGTTTTCGAAAGTCATACCGCTACGACTACTAGGGACATGTAAGATATTTTTAAAACGTTACTAGTTACATGTACGGAACTACCGTTTTTTAGTTGCCTACTCAATTCAGTACAAGGATTAGATACATCAGTATTTTGTAATCAGTATTTGTACTCAGTACCACTGAGAACCGGTATCAATAGTAACCGTTACACGTTTGCACTTATTTTGCCCGTCTCTATTCGTTACGGCGACAGCCGACGGTCGGGTTAGCTTGTGATCAATATGCGCCACGCTAGAAAAATAACTGCACAGGTCACCGGTCCCACCAGCGCAGGTTGTGACTCGCTTAGGTTAAATATGCGCCAGACAATTAGATACAAACATAACGTACTTAAGCAATGCTATAATGTTATTTTATGAGGCAAATTATATCGGACAGACACCTGTTGTTCTAAGACCGTTCTAGGCGGCACTCATTTCGGTCCTTTTTTTCTGACACGTGCTGTTAGTGCCAACGAGTTTTATTATCGAACCAAGGTCCAGATGAAATATACTTACCCAAAAACGTTAAAATCAGCGAAGAAAATATCGAAATATTTGTACATTTTTTTTTAATCACATTTATGTTGTGAACAAACTTACCCCAAGACTTGCTACAATCTATGTGTCGAAACAGCCAAACCCAAAACACTGCAATGAGCTCAGTATTATAAGCCTTATGAGTCATGCAATAATAGTCCTATTAAAAGTCGTACATAACCGAACCTGTAAAAAGTGTGAAAAATAATCATCGGAAACGGACAGTTTGAATTTAGAGTCGGCATGGGAATGAGAGAAGCCCTGCTCAGTTTGCTAGTTCGGGCCGAAATTGCGATTATCAATAAAAAGATAAGTTTATATGGTTCATAGACTGCGAAAAATCATTTAATAGAGTAAGACAACACCTACTCTTAGAACAAGAAGTCGGTGTGAACAAGAACCTCCAGCCACTTAGCAGTTTCAACATTAATTTACTCAAAAAGCAATGTTTATTTGTCGAATAAACATTTTTTTCTGTGTTCTGACAGCAATAAACTGTATTTTCAATTAAATAAATTGCATGCATTCTTCTTTTGGTGTCAATTAATTTAATTCAAATATATTGTTTTGAACACCCTGTATAAATAATTATGTTAGTGTTTATATTACTGAATAGAGAATTAAATAACTTTCAAATGAGCTAGCACACGACCCCTATTCTTATGAAAAAAAATCATCGAATACGTCATCATCATCACGTCCAATGGATGATATGATATGAAATATATCTCAAAAAAATCATAATTTAAAAATAAAAATCGACCTCTTTCAGGGTTTTTCCTCGGTGGCTTACGAAATAACGAATTTATTCCTTTCGTTTGTACCATACTGTATTTAATATTAGTGTTTCTGTACCAATGACCGTAATTCTCGAGTCGAGGTATTTCATCTAAATAAATAAACTATTGTAATTTAAATATTTGGCCGGATGAGAAAATCTATTTTTATTATAAATAAATTGTATCTTCATTGTTAGTTTTATTTATTTTTCTCCATTTTTAAGTTGGTGGAATAAATCGTGTTTATTCGAGTTCAACTAGTACTAAACTGGTTTAAACTCGCGAGCCAGCGAAAAGGCAATATTATTATTTATAATTTATAGTCATTAAATTATGAAAATTATGGGCAAACTTTAGCAGTTTGCTTAGTTATTTGCCTAAGTAAATTATTGTAACCGGAATAATTATTAAAGGAGAACTTGTCACAATTCCTCGAGATATCTCACATTTAGCTATCTTTACTGGCGGTTGTTACTGTTTAAAATATAAAATTTTCTCTAATTGGTTGAACGGTTTTCACAGTTTTCAAATAAGCGACATTTAAATGTTTTTTCAACTTATTTATCAAAAAATTTAATATGATTCGATTTCTAGTTAGAAAAGTATTGTTAGAAAACAAGAAGTAAAACTAATATGCAGAGTGAGTCAAAATATAAAAGCACCTCTATTCGACAGAATAGACTCTATTGTCAAGGTAAATTAAAAAAAGTTATATTTTCTTTTTATATTATTTGCAATCTTTAAAAATACTAAATTTTAAAGAAAACCGAACACTTCTACATTGGAGGAGAACGAAAATATCTCATATAGATGACAATGACAAATCTCTGCTGCGACTACAAATATCTAGGTATAAATATTTTGAACGATAGAAGATTAGACAAAGCCATAAGAGAAGGAAATACGTCAGGTAGTCGCGGTGTGCAAGTACTTGGAAGGGAAACGAGAAACGACCGTGCGCGAGTCGCGGAGAAATATTGCAACTATCTTAAATAATTCATATTGTCAATTGAAATTGTCAAATTGACGTATATATCACACCTTCTGTCATTTAAGCAGA
The DNA here is from genome assembly GCF_917563875.1 of Diabrotica virgifera virgifera. NCBI lineage: Eukaryota > Metazoa > Arthropoda > Insecta > Coleoptera > Chrysomelidae > Diabrotica > Diabrotica virgifera. Next base: position 114,497,694 of record NC_065444.1, on the reverse strand, counting down.
AAAATTATATATTGCTCCACAATATTGATATGATATGCAATGATTATATAAAGGTAAATTTAATTAAATGTATTTTGCTTGCAGTATTGCATTATAATAACTAATTTTATTTACTACATACAATTGTTTACGTTTTGATAGCATAACATGAATCTTATTTTTTCTTCTTATTATTTTTTTGGGCTATGGCCTTGACAATTTTCCAGTAACCAGGACTAATATAATTGGACAATATAATTAAAAGTGCGAATAAAGTTGCAGAGCGAAGAAATAGGGGTCGCTTTGCCGAACTTGCACGGTCCCAATAGTCACAAGTATCATTCTATACAGCTGTGAGTTATCGCCACTGAAAAAAGAACGCTAGCAACGCTGAGAGCACCGGAAATAGATTTTTGGAGAAGAGCTGCAGAAAATCTAGCAGAGAAACGATTACCAACGAACGCATTAGAGAAATAATGGGAATCAAATTAACAATCACCATTGACTTATGGACAAAACAACTTATTTGGTTCGGACATATACAAAGAATGTATAAACAATTAATATCAAAGGAAACATTCAAATGGCAAGCAGAAGGAAAGAGAAAACAAGGTAGGCCGAGAAAAAGTTGGAGCGAAGGAATAGTCAAAGGTTTGAAAGAAAGAAACGTAGAAGAGAAAAAACTATACTTATAACAACCTGGCAAGGTCAGCGGAGAACGTTAAAAACCGACATGAAGTAGTAGCAGTAGTAGTAGTAGTAAAAATACTAAATTTATTTTCTGTCCTCTAATTTTTTGCACAGTAAAGACAAAATATGGCAACCTTTCTATTGTTACGTCTTGGACAGAAATAACATCGACACATTTACCGTGGGTTCTTTCACTGGATATCGCAAAGAATAACAAATAATATATATGTCCTTAATTTTTCCGGAAGCCGTGTAGAAGTTATCAGTTAAGGTCTTCAGAAATTTCAAAATATTTCTGGTTTCTAAGTAAGACATCAACTTTGTCAAACAAGTGCATAGAACTAATAATAGTAGGTTCCCTCCTGGGACCGGGTAGATAAAGAACGTTGTCTTACTAATTACAAGTTGTTTGAACCAAATATAATGGTAGTGGGTAGGGGATTACAAGAGGGGATTTTGCGCGTTACTCGAGCGCGTCAAAATATCACGACAGGAGAGAAACCTTGTACCCTCTCAATGTACTTCTACCATATAATATGGACTCTTAATACAGGGGCAATCTGTAAAGAATGTATTCTTAAAAAAACTTCAAAACGTCAGATAAAGAAAAAGTAAGTTAAGTACATTAGTGTATATTTAAAAAATCTGACGATTTGAGCGGGGTGTATTGAAATGGAGGAGTCACAAAATTTGACAAAAAAAGTGAATATTTCGAGAAATAAAAATCCACAAGGAAAAAGTTTTCCTGTAGTTGGCTGTATACCATGTAATACAAAAAAATTAATAAATCCTTTATAAAAGGTATATATTTAAAATCCCTAAAAAGGGCTACATCACAATCACATAACTAGTTTTCAACTGGTTTACCAGTCATCATCAGTGCTTACCTAAAATGAATATAACCTGATAATATAATGCAAAGATTGAAATTTTGACTATGGTTAAAAAGCTGTCGGTTATATTCACGTGAAAATTACATGCTAACCACCAAGATATAGTTTAACAAAAATATGTGGGTCAAAGCCCTTTATAAGAGGTCCGTTAAGGAAACATCAGTTAAATATGCCAATTAAAGCATGGATGTTTAGACTATTTTAATATTATGCTCCAGGTAACATCTGAGCTGTAGTGTGACTTGATTACATGGTGAAAGTCTGGTAGCAAATGACAATGAAGTAGGTGGAGACCTGAGAATGATGACAAGACAGAAATGACAGTTCCACAGGAAGTTGAAAAATTAGCCTGTCATATTTAAAGACTATGGTTTACAACTTGTTGAAATTAGAAATGATGTAACAACACACTCTATTGTGAAAATTATCATTTGAAATTCAGAAAACTAAGTGTTGTTAAAAATGTATTTCCGTATACTGTTAGTGGAGATGGATAGGAAACCCACATTACACAAATGTTAATATAATATATTCGATAACTGAAATCAGTAATAAAATCTTTTTGTCAAAAAAACCTAAGATTTAAAAAAAAATTTGTGTTAATGTAAAGTTATCGAATTTATTTAACTTATTGACAGCTGTTGGAATTTGTGTAAATTAAAGGAATCACAATGGGGGTGACAGGTGTAAAAATGTCTTACGTAATCTAGTGGGATGTATCATTTGAAAGCACAAGCTCAAACTTAGGCGACCAATTCCTGAAGACTTCGCAGGCTGCCCTGATCCCTAAGGGTCCAATAACCAAAACCGTCGTAAGATGATGACAATGGGGGCTGGGGATGTGAAACGTCTGTGAGGAAGGTAATGAGAAAGGAACATGAACGGGACTTAGAAAGGAATTGGGCTTTGATTTGGTTTTACTATATATGTTGGTAATGACAGGTTGAATAGCTAGGGTGAGAATAATGATATTTCAGACATACACATTATATAAATTTTCATATACATACAACCCATCATCATATTTCTAAATATCAGTATTCTCACCCTAGCTATTCAACCTGTCATTACCAACATATATCACTTATCTATAGTAAAACCAAATCAAAGCCCAATTTCTTTCTAGGTCCCGTTCATGTTCCTTTCTCATTACCTTCCTCACAGACGTTTCACATCCCCAGCCCCATTGTTATCATCTTACGACGGTTTTGGTTTTTGGACCCTTAGGGATCCGGGCAACCTGCGAAGTCTTCAGGAATTGGTCGCCTAAGTTTGAGCTTGTGCTTTCCAATGATACATCCCCCTAGATTATTTAAGACATTTTTACACCTCAGTCACCCCCATTGTGATTCCTTTAATTTACACAAATCCCAACAGCTGTCAATAAGTTAAGTAAAGGAGCAACACCGGTTCTGGCCCAGTTTGACGCTTTTTTACATGTAAATCTCCATAAGAAAATTTAAGGTTCATTCTGCTCATTTTTGTCTCGTTTTGTGGTGGAGGCGCGACTGCTCGTCGGATCATGACGTGTGAGGTATCATCGGAAAGGGGAGGGGGTAACGAATACGTTAACACAAAAAACAAAGATGGCGGCATAGCCAAAACGGCACTACAGTATATCTCCGTTGTCAAAAATCCGATCGTGTGAGGTATCATTGGAAGGGGGCGTGTTGGTTCGTGATGTACAAAGGGATCGTTGGAAAGGGGCACGTTGCATATACTATATTTTATCTACGACCATAACATAATGTATGTTTAAACGATGGTGACATTACATCCCCGTTGTGATTGAAGCTTGTGATACATTAAAGTTGAGCTAGCAAGTGTATGTCATCGTAAAAAGACACTGCTTCTCTCTCTCTCTCTTTCTCTATCTCGAAACAATTCATAAAAGATACAGGCGAGGTATCGATGAACACGAAATAACGCACAGCGAAATAATACTAGAAACAAAATATGATTTTTCAAAGAACATATACCATTCTTACAGTATGACCAAACCAACAAACATCTTCGATATAATCTTCACTGATTGAGTACTAGTATACACGGGTCTCCCTCAAATCATACACATGTTCCTTACAAAGAACATATTCCATTCTTACAGTATGACCAAACCATCAAACATCCACTAAAACAGTATGGCCAAACCATAAAAACGTACCTTAATCGGTATAAATATCAGCTGAACGATCACTACTATACATATGTCTCCATTGAACAAGGTGTAATCAGAAAGTCAAATAAATTCTTCTTTTCGGCTGTTACAGCGATTCTTCTATCAGTTTGTGAAATCGGTGTTCGCGGTTCTTTATTATCAGTTAAAATATTATCTCTCACTTCGGACATGGATGCATTGTCAAAGGAACATTGGGTATATAGCGTCTAAACTACTTAACGTACAGAGACGCACGACCCATCGCTGATAACGTATAAGCACGATAATCATTCTTTTGATATGTCCAAACCATCCTTCTCTCCTGAATGTTATGAAATGCAAAGCAACGGTATTGCAACAAAACCAACATTCGTCTACATATATACGTTTTACACACACATCCTTCAAATTTTCCTTACAAAGAACATATACCATTCTTACAGTATGACCAAACCAACAACCATCCAATAAAACAGTATGGCCAAACCATAAAAACGTACCTTAATCGGTATAGATATCAGCTAAATGATCACTACTATACATAGGTCTCCATTGAACAGGGTGTAGTCAGAAAGTCAAATCAATTCTTCTTTTCGGGTGTCACAGTGATTTTTCTATCAGTTTGTGAAATCGGTGTTCGCGGTTCTTTATTATCTGTCAAAATATTATCTCTCACTTCGGACATGGATGCATTGTCAAAGGAACATTGGGTATATAGCGTCTAAACTACTTAACGTACAGAGACGCACGACCCATCGCTGATAACGTATAAGCACGATAATCATTCTTTTGATATATCCAAACCATCCTTCTCTCCTGAATGTTATGAAATGCAAAGCAACGGTATTGCAACAAAACCAACATTCGTCTACATATATACGTTTTACACACACATCCTTCAAAATGAACGTAAACCGAGCAAGTACCATCAGAGGTTAAATGGATGGTTAAATATCTCTAATAGTACCAGATTTTATATTTAAGGGTTTTATGTAAATTTTAAAAACACAGATCAAAACTTGGACCCACATACATCGAATTTCCCCAAGCTGTTTTGTAACCGTTTGTAATATTTTAAGTAGAACTCAGTGGTATTTTCGTTATCGCTTAATTGTATTATTTCTAAGTAGCTTAATCCATGAAAAACTAATATACAGGGTGTCCCGAAAAGATTGTGTACGTTCCAATTAATTCATTATTGTGGTACCGTTAGTTAAACACAACGTTTTTAAAACTTTTTTGTCTCCTAGTATTTTTTCGATAAGCCAGTACTTATCGGCATATTTTGAATATTTGTAGAATCCCCCACCTATTTGTATATGGTTAAGTACGATTATGGAGACCTGTTAAAAATCTAAAAATTTATTTACAATTTACATTTTTAGGTATATTTTGAAAAAGAAACCACATCTCGATAAAAAGTGACTTATCAAAAAAAAAGACTAAGAGGCAAGAAAGTTTTAAAAACACTGTGTTGAACTAATGGTACCACAATAATAGTTTAATTGGAACGCACACAAAAGTTTAGGGGGTTTAAGGGAACAAAACCCCCATAAAATTTTTATGTAGTGGACAAATTTCACTTTAATTTTTTAAGATGTTCCTGCCATATGACTGATACACGGCCATTTTCAATAAAAAATTTCTAATAGTTTTCGATATATTGAAAAAATCGATTTTCATTTTGTAACTTCAAAGGGCTTTTTTATGAGCACATTTGTACTAAGGTAAGTTAGGTTCAATCGAACTATTTTTGACCCCAGAATATGTGGTATAATTTATGACCAATCTTTTCGGGACATCCTGTACATATATCTGTAGGCATATTAGTAAGAAAATGTCTCGTATATATTTATTAGCGTAGTAATTGCCTTTATTAATATGCTGCGAATTTCAACGGTTTGTATAGTTAAGCAGAATTCCACGAATTGCATTAATAAGCAAGTTACATCATTCCAAGTTTGTTATTTTATAAATAAATTCTAAGGAATCATCCGGAAATGCCTCGTGAAACACATTTGCATCTAATTGCATTTTTAACTAGTGACTTACAAACGGTTAAAAAACCACAAAATCGACTAGCCAGGGTGGGGGGTAGTGGCTTACATATTTTCAGATCACAGAGTATTCACTTCTCTTGTGATAATCAGTGCATTAACTAGTGTTTTTCATGTGAAAAAAGGTAAGTTTTAAGTACCTCTATTATAAAATAAACTAATTATTTAAAAAAGTATACTACCTAATTTTTCAAAAAATTCCTTCCATACAAAAACAATAGTTTTTATATTTTCAGTTTAAACAAATCTCTAACAACTGTATATCTAACAAGTAGGCAGTATACATTTTTAAGCTTTCTTTCAATATTTCAAAGACAAAAGGTCTTAAGGACAAAAGTTAGTAAAAATATCTTTTATTAAGAAGATTATAAGTATTTTAGTCTTTTGTAACATTTTTTCTATGACGACGTTCTTTTTTAGTGTACATCATTTTTTGTAATTTTTAATTTAAAGCGTTCAGACTATTTATCTGTTCTTTTAGCTCGATTCTCTTGCGTATATACAACATATATTTATCTTTTTTTACCATCTATCTTTCTATGTGATCCTCCTTTACGAATATTTTTCTTGCATGTACAACATGAATTGTTTTTTTATTATTATTATACAGCCGCTGTTAGGCTGAAATCGCCGTTTGCTGCTTGACATGGTGCTCCACTGTTCGACGCTCGCCTTATTTTGATATTTCTTATATATTATCTATCTTTTATGCAATACACGGAAGAAGTCCGGTCACCTTTTTCCGAAATAGTATATAGAAATACTGTTTAGAAATCTAAAAATTGTCCATGTCTTTTTCGTCTTATTTTGTTATTTCTTATATATTATCTATCTTTTATGTAATACATGGAAGAAGTTAGATCAGCGTTTTTCGAAATAGTATATAGGTTATCCTGTTTAGAAATCTAAAAATTGTCCATGTCTTTTTCGTCTTATTTTGTTATTTCTTATATATTATCTATCTTTTATGCAATACATGGAAGAAGTTAGATCAGCGTTTTTCGAAATAGTATATAGGTTATCCTGTTTAGAAATCTAAAGAGTGTCCATGTTTTTTATCTTATCTGCGTCCGGTGTTAGACTGAATTCGCCGTTCGCTGCTTGACATGGTGCTCTACTGGTCGACGCTGAAGTGTCCACGGTTCGGTATAAGACACACATTGAGGAAATTCTTCTTAGAGATGCATCTTAGTGACTAAAATTGGTAGCAATTTCGGCCTCTGATGTATACAATTCTCAACAACGCATATGCATCCTGATGTGCACTATTTTTCACCCATGAGCGCTTTCTTTTTTTCCACAGCCCTTCTTCATTTCACTTATCTTGTTATTAACAACTCACGCTTAATGATGGTTAAACCACTCTCTATTTTTCATTAAACCATCCACACGATATTTTCAGAAGTCTTATTCCGCTTCATAGCTCTTATTCTCAGAGTGTTTTTCAAGTGTTTCTGGACATAATGTCTGGACTCAGTTTTTACAGGGGAAGCAAAAACTTATTATTTTTTAATGAAAGGGTAGTTTGTTCATTTTTTGATTAAAATTGTTATGTTTGCGGTGGCATCTAAATAAGAGGAACTAGTTTTTTTTATTATCATCATATTTCGAATGGAGTTACGAAATCGGAAAAATATGGGTTTAGACCAGTAAGGATCTGCAAAAAAAAAACGTCTATTTTTGGATGTGAGAGGAGGCATTCGGATTTTGCAGATAAAGTTAGGTGACACCTTCAGTAATAATAATTGACTTATGCTCCTTCTCAAATATGTCCGGAACAATAATAAAAAAATTAAAATATTTAAAAATTTCGAAAAACACCGATTTTTTCTGCTGTCTTTGCTTATAACTTTAAAACGATTCGTTTTGGAACAAAGTCGTAGAGAAATAAAATAAAGATAATTGAATTTTGTATGATATACGACTGGTAAAAAATGTCTTAAGGTATTACCTTTTCTGCAATATAGCAATAAATACAAAATAAGGTGGCAAAATAAGTCTGTTGTTATTCAATATTTTTTAACAACTTTGGTGTCACTTAGAACCTTTGTACTTCGCTTAAAAAATTCTTTGTAACATACTTAAATCGTGTACCAAATTTCATTAAAATCGACCTAATAAATTTTGCATAATAAATTTGCAATCTAAATGTTTTTAAAAAAGTTCAAATTTTTTAAAATCTTTCAGAACAAAAAGTTAACCATTTAGAAGTTGGCTAATTTTTTTACATATAAAGAGGCGCTCTACCTATTTAATACACTTTACAGAATTAAAATCGGATTATTTAAGGGGCCCCAGCAATGTTTTAAATTTATAAGCAATTTTAGGCTTATAAATAAATAGCTTTGTTTATTAATAAAAAAAATTAATTTTTAGCAATGCAAATAATTAAAACCGGTATAATTTGACTTAAACTTTCAAATGCTGTCGGCAGAATTGCTATGTTTTATAATCAAACGTTATTCGCGTTCAAAAATTGCAATTTCTCGATTTTTTAAAAGTTCCACCGCGTTTATCTCGAAAACTATGCATCCTACGAAAAAACTTGTAAAAACATTTGTTGCTTAGAATTACCCAAAAAATACAAAAAATGTTTTATTTTGCGAAAAATCGATTTTATGTCATTCCTCAAGTTTTTTGTTTATAACAATCTTATCGACATCCTGATCAACTGTTACCCAAAAAATTCGTGTTCTACGGGTTAAAATACATAAACTTGGGTAAGTCCATATAAATAAAGGAGCCCACCCCCTCCTAGCCACAGCACTAATTTGTTCATAAGTCAAAAAATTGTTTATAAATTTAAAACATTGCTGAGGCTGCTTAAATAATCCGCTTTCAATTCTGTAAAGTGCATTAGGCAGGTGGAGTGCTCCTTAATATGCGAAAAAATTTACAAATCTTTGTATGTTCTAGTTTTTGTTGTGCAAGATTTTAAAAAATTTGAACTTTTTTAAAAACATTTAGATTGCAAAATTATTATGCAAAATTTATTAGGTCGATTTTAATGAAATTTGGTGTACGGTTTTAGCGCATTACAGAAATTTTCTAAGCGAATTAGGAAGGTTCCAAGTGTAACCTAAGTGATGGAAAATCATTGAATAAAGACAGGCTTGTTTTGACCCCTTATTTTATATTTATTGCTATTTTGAAGCAAGGGTGATAAATTAAGATATTTGTAACCAATCGCATCTGATAGAAAATTTAATTATCTTTGTTTTAGGACTTTGTTCTAAAATGAATAGTTTTTAAGTTATAAGCAAAAAATAGAAAAAAAACGAAATTTTTTGAAATTTTTAAATATTTTATTTTTTTTATTAATGTTCAGGGCAAATTTGATAAGTAGCATAAATCAATTATTATGGAGAACAGTGCCTACGTTCCTTCCGATGAAGCTCCAATAAGAGCTGAAAATCGCGGTTCAAGGGGCTGGACTGCACTCCGTATTCTAATTGAAAAGTAAGATTGTTTTGACTTCGCATTGCAACCGAATAAAAATGGTATACATTTTATTTTATAGTTATTACTCCGTAGAGTAACCAGGTGCATTTTTCCGTTTTAACTTTACCAGCTGCAGACGGGGGATGTGAATTGCATAGTGTAGAATTCCTTCCATCTCGTCTTCACTGCAGCATCCATTTGACTTGCAAATTGTAGAAGTCTTGGAAGTAGTCACCAGGAAAGTGTACCAATAAGTTTACAATTTAAAAATCTTTTAGTAATGTTTTTAATATTTTAAATATTATTAATTTACTATAATTATTGAAAACTACTTCGTCTAAAAATAAATATTTGGAGTTAGTTTAGTTAAAAATAAATGTGCTTTAAAAATGTAACGAAATACCAGGGAATAATTGGACTAAAAATGGAATAGGTAATTTTTGTTGTTGCATCAATCTTCTGCATAGAATTGATACAAGAATGCTCGACAATAGTGAGATTCAACATTTGGTATTGATAATAATTCTTTATAAAACTCTACAACAAAAGGCTGCATGATTTCTGATGGTTGATTTTTCTCTTCTATGTTTTGTGATTTCTTCTTCTTCATGTACCATGTACCGTGTCCTTTCAGGACGTCGGTTGCCATCATAGCTATCTTAATTTTATTCACTGTTACCCTAAATATCATGCTTGTATCAGCACCATATCAATCTCTCAAGTTCTTCAACCATGAAGTTCTTCGACCATGAAGTTCTTCGACCATGAAGTTCTTCGTGCAGGACTGCGATTGCCTGCTATTTTTCTTTGCATATTATTTTGTAGCAATCTATATTTGGGATCTTCTTCGTGCAGGACTGTGATTGCCTGCTATTTTGTAGCAATCTATATTTGGGATCTCTCATTTCATGTCCGAAATACTCCAGCTTTCTCTTCTTAATGCTTTTTATAATCTCAGTAGTCTTGCTGAGGCGTTCTAGTTCGAAAGGCGATTTAGATCGATTTTATTCACAGTCCAGAACTCGTCACCTAAAAGTAAGACCGAGAACACGTAGCAGCGAAGTAGGTGGATCCGCAATGTCATTTTTTAGGTCTCTGCTCTAGATTTAATATCACCGTGGCTCTCTGCGTTACAATCCATTATCCAAGGTAAAAAATTTGATCAACTTGCTTAGGGTTGGCATTATTTACATATAAAGTTGGTTTTATATCCTTCTTCTTCTTCTTCAGGTGTCATCTCATCTACGAAGGTTGGCAATCATCATAGATATGTTATAGATTTTCCTCTAGTTTTTATCTTTCCTTGCATTTTGAGTTGGAGGACGCCACACTTCTCGCCCCGCATCAAATGCCCGAGATACTGTAGCTTTCTTTAATTGTAAGTTTAACTTACTTCTCTTGTACCTATTCTTCTCAATACTTCATTGTTCATAACTCGATCTACTCAGGAAACCCTCATAATTATATACTTATATATTCTATATTCTTCTTTTTTATATTCTGCTGTTTTCTTATTATGAGTATTTTGGTTTTCTGTATGCTCAGATCCAGACCTGCTTCCTTACAGCTCTCAACGACACTATCAAGTAAGCTAGGGGGGTACTGTGTCATCCGCATATCTCAAATTATTGATGAGTTCACAATTATTCCTTCTTTTGGTTTTCAGAAAGTGCATTTCTGAAAAAGTCTTTCAGAGTCAACGTTAAAAAGCAGGAGACTGGCTCAGATGTTTTCTATTAATAGAAATTAGTAAAATTTACAAGTTATTTAGATATTTTTTAAGATTTGAACATCAAATTTTTGTATTTTTGAGGTGGACATCTGCGTTAGATGTCAATATATTAGTAACTTGTTCTAATAAGGTTGACTTAAAAGATTTTGTTTAACAGTATGTCCCAAATTAAATGAAAAATAGGCTAGGACAAATAAAACAATATATTGTAGAAAATATTTTATTGTTTTTTATATAAAGTTACATAAATAAATATTGAAAGACTAAGTTTTCACTCTAATGGCATACAACATATCCCACCAGAATGAAAACAATGGGAACCTTCTCTGGTTACACCTCCGAGGCTTCTACAATTTGCAAGCCATACGGATGCTGAGACTAAGGAAGATGAGGGAATTCTACAATTTACAATTCACGTCACATCTGCTCAGCGCGGTAAAGTTCCAACGAGATTGGTTCCCTTCATACTCCACACAGAGTAAATGTAAATAAAAAAAAAAAAAAAAAAAAAAAAAAATGAATAACCATTTTCAATTTCGTTGCAAAACGAAAATACAGCCGAACCATATTCCAGTCCAATCAGAGAGTGCTGCAAGCACCTCTACCGGTTTCGAAACTTATTAGTCTCTCATCAGGAGGCACATATGCTGCTCTCCCTGATCCAACCAAAACAAACCCCAGCGTGCAGTCCCGAATTGCAACGAACGAAATGGCATAGATGCCCTAGCGGCAACTGCTAGAACTTCATGCTAGAAGCAGTTGCCGCTAGGGCATCTATGCCATTTCGTTCGTTGCAATTCGGGACTGCACGCTGGGGTTTGTTTTGGTTGGATCAGGGAGAGCTTTTTTTTTTTTTTTTTTTTTTTTTTTTTTTTTTTTTTTTTTTTTTTTTTTTTTTAAATAAATATTGCTTAATTTAAAAGTATAAATATTAAATCTAAAGTATTAATCTAAAAGTCTGTTTTGGAAACAGTTTATTACAGAATTAACTTAAAACTAAAACTCTCTGGTAACTCTTCTCCATGCTCTAATTCCAATAGATTTTAAATCATTCTTTAAGCTGTCTTGGTACTTAAGTCTCGGTCTTCCTCTTGCTTGTTGGCCTAGCCCCCCCTTTGGTCAAAGACCTTTGTGACTATGACATCTTCTTTTCGTCTGATTACGTGGACTCTCCAGATAAGTCCAGTTCTAGGTCGTCAATTATGTAAACATTGAAAAATTGATGCGTATAAACGTAGTAGATGTTGATCAGACACATCAATAACGTGATCTAACGTTTTTTACTAAGAGCGTGAGCATCTTTGACGCGGTCGCAAGCATGTCTGATACATGCTGACGTCTGACATCTACGCTTTAGTAATATACTTAAAACATAGTTTCAACGCTTTAACATCAGCTAACAGATATCTAACGTGATCTAATGCATGATAGACGTATAGCAGATACGATCTAACGCATATTAGACGTATACCAGACGCGGTCTAACACATATCAGACGTATAGCAGACGCGATCTAACGTATATCCGACGTATAGCAGACGTGATCTAACGCATATCGGACGTTTAGTAGACGTAATTTAACGTATAGCAGACGTAAAACGTTTCCCAATCAACGGTCCATTCGTTTCAAGTTTTCTGATCCTTTGCTGCGTGAATTAATTTTATGATTATTATCTTGATATCATCAACCCATTGTGTTCTATCTACTTCTTTCTCTTATTGTATCAAACCTAAGACACCGTTATATTATGCTTTTAGTGCATATATCGTCATTTACTCTAAGTGTCCATCCAGGTACTGTTTCATATGTATTATACTTTCAACACCATCTCTTATATTTACCTTTGGAATTCTATCTCTTAGTGTTAATTCCTACATAGACCGCTCCATGGCACGTTTTCTTACCTGATAACCTAAATACGATAACAAAATAATGTACTTTTAATTATGCTTTATTATGGATATCTAAACATTACAGTATAATTCATTATTCCATGATTAATACATTCACATTTAAAAAATAAACGTTCAGATGCTTCGTTGGAACTGAATGTCGTAAATTCATTATTTTTCTTTACGTGATGTATAAGTTTAGCTGCATATCCACTTCTTCGATGGTTAGGTAGTGTATATATGTAATCTAATACTCTTGGTACATCATGTTGTCTGAGGGGGTCAAAGTCACATTTTGATAACAGAACAAACGAAGCTGGTTCTCCGCCGACATATAAGATATAGCAGGTAACTGACACGTTTGTCATCCACTGATCGATAATTACATCATCCAAATTTAAGTGCTTAATTTTCCTGACTGCCTTCGGACCTCTAAACAACTCGATTTTTTCCATCTTACTTCGTTGAAGGATTGATTGTTACTGATTTTGCTTTACTCATTCTATCACAGACCATCTATACGTTTCGCAAAAAGTGTAGGAGTATCTTAGTATTTTTAACCGAAGGCGTATATATTATACAAATTGAAGATCAATTAACATATTTCGTAGAAGCATCTTCCTCTGTGTGCTGTGCTTGTTTTCGTTGGCTATCGTATCATCCAGCTGGTGAAATATTTCTCGGTCGGTAGCTGTATGAAACAATTCTTCAACTGTTCAACCTGTCCATTGTCTAATATTACGCAGCCAGGACAATTGTTTTCTTCCATCCCCAACGTTTTCCTTCGATTTTACTCTGAATGATCACCTGGAGTAATCGATATGTAGGCCCTCTCATAATATGACCGACGTATTGAACCTTTCTCACGTAGAAGCATACATGCTCATAATATCTTTTAAAGTAGCCGAGGGGGGGCGATAAGTTAGCTCACGTTACGTTGGCTTAGAGAAAATTTATTGAATGTTATACTATTTTAGGTAACATGTTTTATTTTAACATGTGGTCGTAGATTATTTCGTAGCAGTACTTAAAATACTAAATTTGGAAGAAATTATAATTTGCACCAGATCCATCAGATCTACAGAAGAGGAACAGGGTGTTGTTTTTATTATATTTACAATGTTATAGTAGTAAGCACCAAAATTAAGTTCACCTAAAAGTCTCACTCTTTGCAGGATAATACTTTTGTGAATAGACATAAGTTCTTTAACTTGGTCTTGAACCAACTCAATGTACACACCATGTTTTATAATGGAAATAAACTTTGTATTTTCACGTTCAAATTGATAAATTGTGATAAACTGTCCACACTGGTATTCTATTGGATCATTTTCTTCGTATTTTCTGGGATTCTGTGGTTCTTGGAAAAATATATCAATAATTTTGTTTTGAACAATATCCATAAGTTCAACCCATTCACATGAATCAAATGATATTTTATCTAGTTTTCCAAATGATTTATCAGATATAATGATAACTGGCATAAACGACCTTGCGGGACTTAAACCAATGCCTATTTCTATATATGCCATATTGCATTTTGTATAAATAATAACGTTCTGAACTGGCCGATGCTTCATATTTTCTCAGTACTCGGTCGACTTCAGCGTCGTACAGTTTATCTGATTCGCTTTCTACCATATCACTATATATGATGATTTTGCTTACGGGTATAACAACATCAACGACGAATGTACATTAAGAACTGTTTCGTTTCACATCAAATGTTATATAATATAATATATTACTCTAATTCAGGATTTTCCTTATTCGTATTTTATTGGTTGCAAACCATCACATAACATATCCCTGGCTAGACGTAGGCGAAGAAGGGCATCTATCATTTAAAAATGAAAGAAAATGACGTGAGATAGAAAACATTATAGATGAAACGAAGAAGCTTTGACATGTGACAGATGATTTGATATAGAAGACAATTGAATTGACAGAAGGATATAGGAAGAACAATGATTCATCATAGTGTCTTTTTAACGCAACGTCATGTATATTTTTTATTTGACTACGGCCTATATATTGCAAGAAGTGATAGACGGAGAGAGAAAGAGTGTCATACTATCATTTTCTCTGATTGCTGCTATCTGAACTTCTGGTTAGCCTTTCAAGCATTTTGTATTTTCACTACTGAAATCTTTGCATTCCTTGAGTTGTTTTCACACACATATTTTATATATTATGTTCTATACTATAAGCTTTTTTATGTTAAATGCCTTTTCTATGTTGATATATACATCATAGCATATCAAACAGTTATTTGTGGATTGCTAAGTTGTTAAACAATTTTTTGATAAATGAAAACTTGTGGACATTATTTAGAATTATCGAGTGTGTTAGCGATGAAAGTGATGGGGTAATTAAGATGTTTGAAATGTTTTCATCTAAAATTTGCTATTTATACCCGTTGTATATGAAGGGAAAAATGTAACCAAGTTTGACAAATATGTTAAATGCAGCACTTTTACATTGTTTCTTATGAGAAAACAAGCACAAATCTACACTTTGCAGGAGCCTTTTGAGCATAACAAATACCATTCAGTTTTCCGTCCGACCAATGTGTGCATTATACCCTGCATTAAGGTATTTTATTTATTCTGTTTCAGATATTCCTAGCGTTCAGACGTGTGCACTGGTGAGGTTTAATTTCGATTTTTTAATAATTTTTAATTTTTTTGAATTTTGAAATTTTTAAAACATTTGGAATTTCTTATTCAGATTTTTTGAAAATTTGTTATTTGTAAATCTTTGTATATTTGCTTTTTTAACATGCTGACAAAACTTATTAAGTTTATTGCAACCATCTTGGGATCATTATCTGACAATAATTATAACGAGGAACACTATGGAAAAGGGTTGGTAGAGTGTAGAAAAGCAATTAAAATGATTAATAATGGAATGAGGTTTGCAAAGACCATTGGCGAGAAGCAGCACCTCGAAGCCCAGATGCGGCAGGTGAAAACGCTTCGAAATCAGTTAAAGACCGAACAAAAGAAGGGGGCGGGGCTTAACACTCGACCGGAGACTGCTTACAAGAGGGTACAATGGGATGACTCTTTATCAGCATTCAACTCTAGAATTAGAACGGGAGTCATCTCAAACCTTAAACACAAGGACCCTGGCAGTTTTCTTAATAACTGTAAGGCCATATTTAAACGGAGAATCCAAAATGCCCTAAAAAATGACGCTGCAGTGAAAGTTAACACGGCATTCGGAGGAGAGTTTGAAATCGTTCAGGGAGAAAAAGTGCTTAACGATACAAAATATTTTACTACTTCAAACTCAGCCATATATCGAGACACCAATCTTGATGAATGGTTTGATGAGAAAGTAATGGAGCCTATCACTGCAAAATTGGAGGAATTCCAAGAGCGTGATAGTGGCTGGGCACTAAAAGCTGTTGTCAACCTGGGGGTCAACATCAACAAGTTTACCCCACAGCTCGGATCCTCATTCGTTGAACTTCCTCCACAGATTACGAGAAAAAAAGCATGCGTAAATGTCAAAAATGATGATGAGGCATGCTTTGCATGGGCTGTAGTTAGTGCTTTGTATCCCGCTAACAAACATCCTCAAAGAATATCCAAATATCCACACTATTCTGATGTATTGAAATTAAAAAGCATTCAGTTTCCAATGACTATAAAACAAATTCCTAACTTTGAAAAGCAAAACAATATTTCGATAAACGTATATTACCTAAAAAAAGACAAACATTTTAAGATCCTCGCAACATACCTTACAAAAAATAGACAAAATAGACATGTGAATCTGCTTTTGATACAAGATAAATATGACGAACCGCCTACGAAGTACCACTATGTGTGGATTAAAAATTTATCACGCCTCCTCTCTAAACAGTTAAGTAAAGAAGAGCATCAAAAATATTTCTGCGACCGTTGCCTGCATTACTCACGATCACAAGAAACATTAGATAAACATACAATAGACTGCTTAAAACAAAATGAGACTGTTATCAACATGCCTGATAAGAGAAACAGCATAGTAAAGTTTAAAAATTTTAAAAATAAAGTTAAGGTTCCATTCATAGTATACGCGGATTTGGAGAGCGTTCTAAAACCCACCGTTGATCCGAAAAAACCTCAAAAGCATATACCTGCTGCCGTTGGGTATTACTTTAAATGTTCCTATGATGATTCTCTGTCATTTTATAACTCATACCGAGGAAAGGATTGTATGGAATGGTTTGCTGATGAAATGAATCAGCTTGCTGAGGACGCCTCCACCGTATTTCTTTGTCCATATCCGATCGATATGTCAGCAGATGATGAGCGAATGTTTCAGGCTGCCACTCATTGTCATATCTGCGAGCAACGCTTTTCTATGAAAGATAAAAAAGTCCGAGACCATGATCACATGATTCCTGAAAACAATTATCGAGGAGCCGCTCACGAAGGGTGCAACATCAATTATCAAGACACCCACACCATTCCAGTGGTCTTCCATAATTTGAGCGGATATGACGCGCATTTTGTCGTTTCCGGCATTGCTACACGCATGAAAGGCTCCATTGATCTTCTTCCTATCACTAAGGAAAAATATATCTCATTTACGAAGCATGTTAAAGATTCTCAAATCCAGTTCCGTTTTATTGATAGTTTCCGGTTCATGGCTTCTTCTCTTGACAAACTTTCTTCGTATTTGCCCAAATATCCAAATCTTCGCACCCAATTTTCATCTCTTCCCGAGGAGCAGTTCAATCTTCTTACTAAAAAGGGCATCATGCCGTATGATTATATTGATTCATTCGATCGCTTCATTGAAACATGTCTACCGCCTATCGAGTCTTTTTATAATAATCTTGAGGATAAGCCATGTCCTCGTCGACATTATCGTAGAGCCCAAGAAGTCTGGTTATCATTCTCCTGTTCCACTCTTGGCGATTATGTAGATCTCTACATGAAGACAGACATTCTTCTTCTAGCAGATGTCTTTGAACAATTTCGTTCTAGTTGTCTGCAAACTTATAATCTTGACCCTGCTCATTATTACACTTTACCCGGCTTCACGTGGGATGCTATGCTTAAACATACAAAGCAGGAACTTGAACTTTTAACTGATCAAGATATGCATTTGTTCACCGAGCGCGGAATCCGTGGAGGACTTAGTCAAGTATGCTCCAAACGTCGCGTTCATGCTAACAATAAGTATATACCCACTTATGATTCATCTAAACCTGATTCATACCTTATGTACTTCGACGTTAATAATCAATACGGCTGGGCGATGTCACAATATCTTCCATATGGAGGTTTCGAGTGGGTTGATGCTAACATCGATGTCTTGTCGGTTCCTGACGATGCTTCTGATGGATACTTCCTCGAGGTTGATTTAGATTACCCCAACCATCTCCACAATCATCATAATGATATCCCATTCTGTCCAGAATCTTTAAATCCGAAAACCATGAAACCACCTTCACGACCAAGAGAACTTACTAAATTAATGGCCACCTTAAGCCCCAAAAGCAAATATATAATACACTATCGAGCTCTTAAGCAAGCATTAACTCATGGCTTAGTACTGAAGAGGATACATCGAGTTTTAAAATTCAAACAATCTCCTTGGCTGAAGTCGTACATAGACCTTAACACTGAACTTCGAAAAAATGCTAAGAATGAGTTTGAAAAAAACCTTTTCAAGTTAATGAACAACGCTGTCTTTGGCAAGACCATGGAGAACGTGCGCAAGAGAGTAGACGTTAGACTTGTGACAAAGTGGGAGGGTCGGTATGGCGCAGAAGCACGAATTAGTGATCCATTGTTTAAAAATTTAACTATTTTTAATGAAAGTTTAGTGGCAATCGAGATGAGAAAGGATGAAATTTGGCTAAATAAACCAATATATGTTGGAATGTGCATCTTGGACTTGGCTAAAACCACGATATATGACTTTCAGTATGGTTATTTAGCCGATAGATTTGGAGAAAACTTCACGACTTGCTACACGGACACCGATTCAGTAATAGTAGAGATACGAGGAAAAGATCCATATGAGATGATGAAATATGACTGCCACAAGTATTTCGATACATCTGACTACGCTGCAGACAATCCATATAATATTCCCCAGGTTAACAAAAAAGTTCCAGGCTTGATGAAAGATGAGAATAATGGTCGCATTATGACTGACTACATAGGGTTGAGATCTAAATTGTATACAACAAAAGTTCTAATTACAGATAATGACCTTACAAAGAAACGAAAAATGCTACAGAATGATGAGTATGATGATGATGAAATTGGGGTGATAATCAGAAATTTAGGCGTGACAAAGAAAGCCAAGGGGGTTAAGATGAGCGTGGTTCTAAATAAAATAACTTTTGATGATTACGTTAAATGTCTAGATTCATATCAATCTATGTCGATTCAGCAAAAATTAATAAGATCTATTAATCATGTTGTATACTCCATGGTTCAAGATAAAATAGGCCTTAACTCAAACGATGACAAAAGGTGTAAAGTTTCAGACACATACAATACATTAGCCTGGGGACATTACTCTATAAATGCTGCACCCATGGATGTTGAATAAATAAGCTATACTTTATCAGTTCCGACGCTAGTGAATTTGATGTATGTAAGATAGATTAGATAGACTAAACATTAGGTATACAGTTTAGGAAAACGATTGATATCATTCCTTTTGTTGTATATTGATCTTGAGATGTAGGTCGATTAGATTAACACAAAGCAAGATTTCAGTAAGCTTATTTTAACATTTATCCATGATGATTTGATTGACTTTATGAAGGATGTTGATTGAATATTCTAATTTGTTTAAAACTTAATTTATTTATTACAACTAAAATATTGTTAAATATATCTGAATCAGACCTTTTTTTATTATAATCCCAATCTAACTCATTCATATCATGCATCATTTTTATATCATATGATAATTCTAACAGATCATAGTTTCCAATAACTTAGTCTAAATTAAGTATAATAACTAAGATTAGCACATTAAAAAAAAGATGTTTAGTTATGACCACTAAAAAGATATCTGATATGGACCAGTAGCAAATTAATGAACCGTTCTGGTTAATTCCAGAGCTGTTGCTCATGTAGCCTTCAAGTTAAGACAATCGATAACTTAATGGTCATCTTTACCCGATTTAGTTTTAAGTCTTCGATAGCCTGTCATAAAACAGGAGTCGCAGAAATCCCTAGTTTTAAGATTAGATAACCTAGAGTTATCGAACAAATTTACCCTCAATAATTCATTTTGAATACTATAGAACATAGTAACGAATGAATTAACACCAAAGTATCGATGTTTTAACATTCATAAGAATAAATAAAAGATGTTCATCAGATCAATAAAAAGATGTTTACTAAACCAAGATAAATAATGAGCTGATTTTAGTAAGTAAGTTAAATATATTGTTATCATTAAATATATTATCATATAATGTAAAAGAATTCATTCATACTAACTGTTTGTCCTATACTAACATAACCTCTCCTGGTAGTCATGTAACCGTACCTTCACGTTGGTGACTGCTGTTAAGAACATGTTTTTGTTGTTTCAACAAATTTATGTTCGAACCGAATTGGTTACGTTCCTTTCATTGCATGCTTACATAATAACTGTAAAAGAACTCATTCATGCTAACTGATTGTCCTTTAATAACATAACCTCTCCTGGTAGTCATATAACCGTACCTTCACGTTGGTGACTGCTGTTAAGAACATATTTTTTTGTTTCAACAAATTTATGTTCGAACCGAATTGCTTATGTTTCTTCCACCGCATGCTTTTAATCATTTTTATACATCGCTTTACATGTATTCACTAACTTATTATCATAACCGTTTGTAAGTCACTAGTTAAAAATGCAATTAGATGCAAATGTGTTTCACAAGGCATTTCCGGATGATTCCTTAGAATTTATTTATAAAATAACAAACTTGGAATGATGTAACTTGCTTATTAATGCAATTCGTGGAATTCTGCTTAACTATACAAACCGTTGAAATTTGCAGCATATTAATAAAGGCAATTACTACGCTAATAAATATATACGAGACATTTTCTTACTAATATGCCTACAGATATATGTACAGGATGTCCCGAAAAGATTGGTCATAAATTATACCACATATTCTGGGGTCAAAAATAGTTCGATTGAACCTAACTTACCTTAGTACAAATGTGCTCATAAAAAAGCCCTTTGAAGTTACAAAATGAAAATCGATTTTTTCAATATATCGAAAACTATTAGAAATTTTTTATTGAAAATGGCCGTGTATCATTCATATGGCAGGAACATCTTAAAAAAATTAAAGTGAAATTTGTCCACTACATAAAAATTTTATGGGGGTTTTGTTCCCTTAAACCCCCTAAACTTTTGTGTACGTTCCAATTAAACTATTATTGTGGTACCATTAGTTCAACACAGTGTTTTTAAAACTTTCTTGCCTCTTAGTCTTTTTTTTGATAAGTCACTTTTTATCGAGATGTGGTTTCTTTTTCAAAATATACCTAAAAATGTAAATTGTAAATAAATTTTTAGATTTTTAACAGGTCTCCATAATCGTACTTAACCATATACAAATAGGTGGGGGATTCTACAAATATTCAAAATATGCCGATAAGTACTGGCTTATCGAAAAAATACTAGGAGACAAAAAAGTTTTAAAAACGTTGTGTTTAACTAACGGTACCACAATAATGAATTAATTGGAACGTACACAATCTTTTCGGGACCAATCTTTTCGGGACACCCTGTATATTAGTTTTTCATGGATTAAGCTACTTAGAAATAATACAATTAAGCGATAACGAAAATACCACTGAGTTCTACTTAAAATATTACAAACGGTTACAAAACAGCTTGGGGAAATTCGATGTATGTGGGTCCAAGTTTTGATCTGTGTTTTTAAAATTTACATAAAACCCTTAAATATAAAATCTGGTACTATTAGAGATATTTAACCATCCATTTAACCTCTGATGGTACTTGCTCGGTTTACGTTCATTTTGAACGATATTTGTGTGTATGTAAAGAGCAGATGATATGGCTATGTTGAGTTAGCTGGTTTGGCCATGATCTAAGGATGGTTCAGGTTCATTTTGAAGGATGTGTGTGTAAAACGTATATATGTAGACGAATGTTGGTTTTGTTGCAATACCGTTGCTTTGCATTTCATAACATTCAGGAGAGAAGGATGGTTTGGATATATCAAAAGAATGATTATCGTGCTTATACGTTATCAGCGATGGGTCGTGCGTCTCTGTACGTTAAGTAGTTTAGACACTATATACCCAATGTTCCTTTGACAATGCATCCATGTCCGAAGTGAGAGATAATATTTTGACAGATAATAAAGAACCGCGAACACCGATTTCACAAACTGATAGAAAAATCACTGTGACACCCGAAAAGAAGAATTGATTTGACTTTCTGACTACACCTTGTTCAATGGAGACATATGTATAGTAGTGATCGTTCAGCTGATATTTATAACGATTAAGGTACGTTTTTATGGTTTGGCCATACTGTTTTAGTGGATGTTTGATGGTTTGGTCATACTGTAAGAATGGAATATGTTCTTTGTAAGGAACATGTGTATGATTTGAGGGAGACCCGTGTATACTAGTACTCAATCAGTGAAGATTATATCGAAGATGTTTGTTGGTTTGGTCATACTGTAAGAATGGTATATGTTCTTTGAAAAATCATATTTTGTTTCTAGTATTATTTCGCTGTGCGTTATTTCGTGTTCATCGATACCTCGCCTGTATCTTTTATGAATTGTTTCGAGATAGAGAAAGAGAGAGAGAGAGAAGCAGTGTCTTTTTACGATGACATACAGATGCTAGCTCAACTTTAATGTATCACAAGCTTCAATCACAACGGGGATGTAATGTCACCATCGTTTAAACATACATTATGTTATGGTCGTAGATAAAATATAGTATATGCAACGTGCCCCTTTCCAACGATCCCTTTGTACATTACGAACCAACACGCCCCCTTCCAATGATACCTCACACGATCGGATTTTTGACAACGGAGATATACTGTAGTGCCGTTTTGGCTATGCCGCCATCTTTGTTTTTTGTGTTAACGTATTCGTTACCCCCTCCCCTTTCCGATGATACCTCACACGTCATGATCCGACGAGCAGTCGCGCCTCCACCACAAAACGAGACAAAAATGAGCAGAATGAACCTTAAATTTTCTTATGGAGATTTACATGTAAAAAAGCGTCAAACTGGGCCAGAACCGGTGTTGCTCCTTTACTAAGTTAAATAAATTCGATAACTTTACATTAACACAAAATTTTTTTTATCTTAGGTTTTTTGAAAAAAAGATTTTATTACTGATTTCAGTTGTCGAATATATATTAACATTTGTGTAATGTGGGTTGCCTATCCATCTCCACTAACAGTATACGCAAATACATTTTTAACAACACTTAGTTTACTGAATTTCAAATGATAATTTTCACAATGGAGTGTGTGAGTGTGTTTCACATCATTTCTAATTTCAACAAGTTGTAAACCATAGTCTTTAAATATGACAGGCTAATTTTTAAACTTCCTCTGGAACTGTCATTTTTGTCTTGTCGTCGTTCTGAGGTCTCCACCTACTTCAATATTTAAAGTCACTAAAGTCATTTATTATTGTACTCATTTGCCCTCGTTTACGGCAGTAAAGTAACACTTTATTGTACTGAAAGGAGAATTTTACTTTACCTGCCGCGATTAATCAAATTAACCGAGATTGAATATAAGTGGTCGATGGCAGTAATCGAATGGCGAGTATTTGAGTGGACTTACAATTTATTTACTTTAATTATTAAAAATATTGTACGCAATTTGCGATATTATCAATTAAATTTATGCCAAAAAGTGAAATTCTGTAGTATTTTGTAATCATATTCATATAAAATAAATTAAAACTTTACCGATTTAGTAATTATTCAGTTCAATTATTTATATTGATAACTAGGGAGTGGATTTATATGCGATCAATTTTGATGAAATATGCGCATATATATGCAGAAAAAATTACGAAATATGCGCAAGATATGCACAAAAATTAAAAAAATGCGCATTTATAGAAACCACAAATTTTCTGTTCTATTCTATTCTAGGCGGTTCTTTTATAGGGGGCGGCAATCTTATTTATTATCTTTCAAATAAAATCATTATTTTTCATATATGCAATTTATTCACATTTTTTACAAAAAGTGATACCAATAGTTATCAATTTAAAATAAAACAACAATGTCACTATATATTATATCTTCGATTATAATTCACTACAATGTGTTTTTCCAAATTTTTTACGAGGAAACATTTTCTTTGATCAGATAAAATATTTTTATGACTTGAAAAACTCCTTTCAACATCAACAGAAGTAATTGGGGCGTATTTAAAATAACTTGTTAAAGCCGAAAATTCTGCACCAAAATCAATTTCAAAATTTCCATTAAAAATTTCGCATATGTCCTCCAAAGTTTTAAAGCTGTTTAAAAACGGGATGTGATCTAAAGCATGAATATTTCAATTTCCGTTAGAAAATCGTAAAACTATGGTTAAAAGCATTTAAAAGTGTAAATTATCTTAACAATAGGGGATTTAAAAGAATCACCAGAATTATAAGTACCTACTAAATTGGGATACAAATTGTACTAAATAATATAAAAGTAAATAAAATTCGGATTTCCCGGTAAACCATCCTTCATCATTTTAACATCCTACAATAATTTTATAACGGCATACTATAAGCACTATAAGTAGTACTTTGTGTAAATATTGGGTATTTTCTAAGAAAAAATGAAAAGGCAGTGAATGAACCATCTCTTTTCAGGTAGTTCTCGAATTAATAGATATGACAGCCTGTGCGGGGAAATATTTTGTGTCGAATTAAAAAATTTAATTTTTTTTTTGGACTTAAATGTTTGTAAATATGCACAAAATATGCATGTTTCTTTAAAAATATGCAAAATTTAGTAAAGTTCTAAAATATGCGAAATATGCATTCAATATGCATTTAGCATAAAATCCGCTCCCTATTGATAACTATCGATTAAAAATCGAAATCGGCCATCTTGCAAGTTATCTGTCATCACTGTCATGAAATTATTATGACGTCTAAAATTTGAAAAGTTCTTTAATTGTAAATTGCAAGTAAGTCTTAAAAGCAATATCAGATTATGTTGGCAAATACTATTTTATATCAATAAAACATATCTTAACCGATTTGTCAAATATACCAGCAAACGAGAAGTAAACTCAACCTTCCCAGGGACATATCTGAGCTTCTTAGAGGCAATACAAATATCAACAATATCATACAGTTTTTAACGGAAATAGAAATAAAAGACGTTTAATTGTATCACAAATTTTTCAGGTATACTTTTTGTTAGTACATTATGTATTTACTTAATATTACAATCTCTTTTTATTTTTAATATGTATTTTCCATTGTTGTCGTTTATAACCCCCGTGGTTCGGACAAAATTAAATTTAAAAATATATGTTGGCGATAAAATTGTGTATGCACCACGTCAGTAAAGACTCCTTATCGAACTCGTCTGTTACTCGCCTCTATAATAGATAGTTTTTGAGGGTTAAAAATGGCCGATTTCGTAATTTTTCAATTTTTAATCGCTTATATGTCAAAAACTATAATTTTTAGAGAAAAGTCACTAAGGACCTTTTCTGTTTGGAATGATCCAAAAAAACCTAAAAAAACTTTTTTCCATGCAAAAAAAATAATTTTAGGAAAAAAACAAAAAAAAACGTTTAAAAAATTTTTGACCACCTTTTGGTCCTGGCAACATGCAAATTTGTTAAAAGGAGTCCTTTTTGAGTAAGATTATGCAAAAAATCCGAATTAGAATATTTTTCCTAGCGGATGCGCAGTGGCTTTCTGGACTAAAAAACTTTTACTTGAACGTGACTGACATTCCATTTTTATATTTTGTTGACATTACATCAAAATTGTCTATACGGTCAATACGAACTGCAGTGTCATAAAAATATTTTAAAGCACTATAGTTGATTTTTTAACCATGAGGAGTAAACTAAAAAGACAGAGTCACACCCAAGAAAGTTACTAGAAAAGTCACTAAATACATCTTCTTTTTTGGTTGATCATGTCGGCCTTCGACGGTAATCCATAAATATTATATTATACTAATTCGTAGCTAAAAAGTTCTTAAAATAACTGCTTTTTATATAAAAGCAGACTAAAAATCTAAAAATTAAAGGAATAACGCAGAAAATATAAAGTATCGCCGACATAACTTAATTAACCTATGGAATGTCAAAAGTGTCAAAATTTCGTAAATGTCATTAGTGTCAAAAATTGATAAGAGTGGAGTAAACGTGTCTGCGGTTGGACCAATTAGAAACAAGCATTACGGCGCGGTAAATTTGAATCGCTCCTCTTGGTTAAAAAACAAACAATAGTGCCTTAAAGTAGCATGTTTAACACTCGTATGGAGTGCTAAAAATTGCATTTTTAACAAGGTTGTAGAAAAATAATATTACCCAGATAATCGTCAACTGCAATAATTTTACCAGTGTATAAGAAGGAAAACACAAGAAACTATCAGGCATACCCTACTATAGCAGGGTATTACCCAATGTAGCAGCAAAACTATATGAAATAATAATAGTACAAACAAAAATTAGGATGGAATTAGAACATAAACTAGAGGACGTACAAAGCAGATTCAAAAGAGGACATAACACACAAGACAATAAATATTCATTATGCAACAGGTAATAGTAGTTTTATTCGCCGAAACAGCAGGAAAAACTGAAATACAATTTAGAAAATGGAACTCAGAAACAAAAAAATACAAGCTAAATGTAAATAAAAGAAGACAGAGATAATGAAAATAACAAAGAAAAGTCAAAATGACCTATAATGTAGGAACCAGAAGTTGAACCTCGCAAAATGGACACAAGTCCGATTTTATTTCTTTTCTGGTATATCAGGGGATGCTTATTATGAGACTAACATTTTCTTAAAAAATTTCGCCCTGGTACCCCCCTTTTCATCCCTTTAATGGGGATAATTTGTAGTGTTTGTGAAACGTAGCCCTTCCTGTACGTTTTAAAAAAAATTACGTAATAGTTAAATGAAGAGGCCTATATTTCCTACTATTTACTTCCCGACAGTATATGCCTATCACACACCGTTTAGTGGGGGTGGCGCCCCAAAGTTGACAAATTAAAAAAAATATATTTAAAAAAAATTATTTTTCCCTAACTGTATTGAAACTTAAGAAGAAACCATGCGGCAATTAATCACAAATAAGTGGCTGATTTTTTGGTATAGGTTTCATTTAAGGGCAATTACAAATTTTTTAGTTACAGGGTGATACATTTTTAAAAACCCCTTTTTATACCACCGGAACCGCCTATGCTAGAGTAAGAAAACTTTCAGCGATTATCCATGTACTGGTGTTATTTATCAATTTCTATAATGCACCCCCATTTTTTTTCCGGAACCACCCCAAAAAAAGGAGATTTAATAAAGAAAGTGATTTTCTTGGAATCCTTCACACACCATGCCCTTTATTAAAATGCTTTATATATTATTTTGTGAACGCTCTTATTACCCATGCATGGACACCAAAAGCGATTTCTTGATGCAACCCCTGTAGCCAAAAAAAATAAACAAAGGGGGGGTTGAAATATTTTTTTTTGCTTTTTGACCCATATGGGCATATGCTCCATCAATAGGGTTTTTTATAAATATATATATATGATTATTGTAACGTCCCTGCGGAAAGTACCCCTATCCTTGAAAATAAACTATAGAAACTACCCCTATCCCTTAAAGAGAATGTTTTTACGATTTTCTCATTATCTATTCATTTTTTTTTTAAACAGAACTTATAAATAATTAAATACCACTATTTTCTCTACAAATAAGGTCCTATGCATTTTTTTTTCGTATAAGCAACCGTTACGGCTCAGTGGCGCCGTAAACCTCAGAAACGGTGCTTTGGCGGGCTCCAGTTTTTGTTTTATTTTTCGTCACCTATTTATTTTATGGATAACGTAATTATGAAAAATAAAAGAACACACTGTCTGCTACTAATTACGACCTATGCATATTTTATTTTCTTTACACATTATAGCCACATTGGTGGACCAAAATCAATTTTTGAATATTTTCTATATTAATTTTCCATTTTTTTGGGGTAGCTCCGGGGAAAATATGGGGGTGTATTATATAAATTTGTAAATAACACCAGTACGCGGTTAATGGCTGAAAGTTTTTTTTACTCTAGCATAGGCGGTTCAGATGGTATGAAAAGGGGTTTTTTTTTTAATATATCACCCTGTAATTAAAAAATTTGCATTACCCTTAAATGACACCTATACCAAAAAATCAGTCACTTATTTGTGATTAATTGCCGCAGGGGTTCTTCTTAATTTTCATTACAGTTAGGGAAAAATAATTTTTTTAAACATCTTTTTTAAAAATTTGTCAACTTTGGGGCCTCATCCCCGCTAAACGGTGGGTGATAGGCATATGCTGTCGCGAAATGAATAGTACGATAATATAGTTCTCTTTATTTTACCATTAAGTAAATTTTTTGAATAACTTACAGGACGTTTCGCAAAAACCACAAATTTCCTCCTTTAAAGGGATGATAAGGGGGGTTCCGGGGCGACATTTTTTAAGAAGATGTTATATACCAGAAAAAACCTCTCGATATACCAGAAAAAATACCGGACTTGTGTCCATTTTGCGCGGTTCAACTTCTGTTTTCTACACTACTAATCAAAGTGGTGATAGATCAACAAAAAATAAAGTGAACAAACATAATATATACAAATTCCTGGGAACAGTAATAAATAACAGAAGAAGCATCGAGGACGACCTGAATAAGACACCAGGGAGTACAGAAAAACTGTTTTAAGCTCTAAGTAGAGAGGATTCCTCAATAACAAGAGAATATCAAGAAAACCGAAGGTGACAATATATGAAACAAATAAATAGGCCAACGTGGATATAGGGAGCAGAAAACTGGATCTTAAACAGCAAACATCAGAGTACAGGCATAAGCAGCAGAGATGAATTATATCAGAAGAACGACAAAGAGAAGAAGGACCCGCAGACTCAGAAATGAAGAAATAATAAACAGGCTAAAATCAAACCTTTATTTGACACAATAAACATGAGAAAAAATTAGCATGCTTAGGTCAAATAACACAAATGGAGAGAGTAACAAGCAAGTAAAAAGAGTGTGGGAAGTGGGAAGCTAAACCAATAGGGAAAAACAGAAGAGGCATACCAATAAAACAGTGGAACAGTGACATGTTAGAGCAGAGATATTACAAAATACGGGCAAATTTTTGCAAGAAGCAACACAAATTGCGAAGAACAGAAAAGAATGGAAAACATTCATTAAACGCTATAAGCACCTCCCTCGAAATCTAACGGTAGAAGAGGAATGAGTATGTGTGTTCTGTCGATTTTCGAATTCTTTTAAATAACTCCCAAATTCATAAATCTACACCATTGTTTATTATTTTTAATTTTGAACGCCATATTTAATAATGGTAGGGGATCCCGAAGCGGGGATTTTTGCAGTTACTCGAGCGCGTCAAATTATCACATGGGGAGAAACCTTGTACCCTGTAAATGTACATCTGCGGTATATTGACTCTAAATACAGGAGAGTTCGTTAGGGAGGGGGGGGGCGAAAAAAATCTATCTTTAGAAAACAAAAATCTGACGATTTGAGCGGGGCGTAAGGAAATGGGTGAGTCACAAATGTTCACAAGAAAAAAGCGAATATTTCGCGAAATGAACGACACATCGAAAAACTTAAAAATACGTGCTTAATATTTTTCAAAAATCTATCGAATGATACCAAACACGACTCCCCACGGAGACAGGTGGGTGGTAAATTTAAAATTTTAAATACGAATCCCACGATATTATGCAAAATAAACATCAGATCGAAAAACTGAAAAATACACTTATTTAATATTTTTGAAAAATCTATCGAGTGGCACCGAAAACGAGCCCCCCACAGAGATGGGGTGAGGGGGTTACTTTAAAATCTTAAATGGGGGTCCCATTTTTTATTGCAGATTTGGATTCCTTACGAAAAATAAGTAAGTTTTATTCGAAACGTTTTTCACATTATGGATAGATGGCGCTATAATCGAAAAAAACGATTGTTGGAAATGGAAAATTATATTAAAAAATGGAAAGTCCCCACTAAAATGGAAAGCTTAACTTTTTTTGGATTTAGGACCTACTCTTCACAACCCAATAGGTCCCCATAACGATGGAGTGACTGCACATTTAGCATACTTTCCTCCATACTATAAATCTCTAATAGAAATCATATTTCTAATAAAATTAACACAATATTTGTCTGTTCCTAATCAAAATTCAAATCATCGGAGCATCAAATTTCTTATTTTTAAATTTGAATTAAGCTACGTGTACTACCACAGATGTTCACATGTGATATATTGAATTGCACTCATCCAAAAATAAATTATCACTCGAAAATCTGATTACCACTACACAAATGCCGATATGATAATTGGTGGATGCGAAAGGGTGAAAAGGACATTATGGAAAGGGCCAAGGCAAAAGGCAAAAGGGAATTTCTGCAGACCAGAAATGAGATTTTCGCGTGGCAGAGTTTATTAGGCAAACGGAATCGTTAGTTATCAACATGGTGATAATGTGGCCCGTTCCAGAGACGTACTTACACGTAGTGAATTTTAATTAAACCTGTTAAGATTTTTGCAAGATGGTTGGTTTTAACCGAATGCAATGAAATTCGTATCAAAACGAGATTTACTAACAAAGAAATTTATCTTTTATTTTTACAATACAGTATGCAGTAAAATTATTGTAACAATAGGACTTTTCATTCACAGTCATTTGTTTCGAGCTTCTGTCATATGTTGTATAATCCGTATATATTAATATTATACACGGATTATACGACATTTGACAGAAGCTCGAAACAAATGACAATCGATGAAAAGCTCTATAAAAGAAATACCTGTTTTATAAAATATATTTCGATTTTTTGTATATTTTGACCGCATGGAAGATTTCAAATCAAGTGTTATAAAATATAATATATTTATGCTTTATTTGATGTATGATGTATGATAATACATATATAAAAACTTGTGGTAGTCCATTTCAGGCCCATAGCTTCTTCTCTTTTTATAGATTCTCTTCCATCTCCTTCTGTCTCTAGCCTCTCTCATCCAATTTTCTACCTCCTTTTCTTGTAGGTCTTCCGCAACTGCTTCCCTCCATCTTCTCATCGGTCTGCCTCCTTTCCTCTTATATACCGGTGTTATCCATGCTATTTTCTTTGCCTCTATACTGTCCTCCATTCTAGCAAGATGAGCTAGCCACTGCAGTCTTATAGCTTTGACAAAATCGCTTATTCTATAATGCAAAATGTCAGCATTTGTTCTTCGCTACCATCCTATGTCTGTCAAGTTTCCTCCAAAAATTCTTCTCAATATTCGTCGTTCCCATATTCAATTTTCTGTTGAAGTTTCTTTGTTAACACCTATGTTTCGCACTCATACATCATCGTAGGTCGAAGGATAGTTTTATATATAGGTATTTTTGTATTTCTAAATACCTCTTTGGATTTTACAATTTTTTGCAAACTGCCCGCACACTTGTTTTCTTTTTTTATTCGTAGATCTATTTCCATTTCTTCTTCGTATTTATTTGTCATAAGAACTCCCATATACAGGTTTTCCTCCACCTCTTCAATTTCTAAAATTTCTCTCCCTAATGCAATTTCCATATTTTTAGTTTTCTCTTTTTTTGCGTATTCTTCACCTCCATGTATTTTGTTTTGTTCATATTTACCTGTAATCCCATATTTCCTAAGGCCTCTAGAAGATTCTTAGCTATTTTTTTCTAATTTTTTCCTACTCCTAGTAAAAATTAAAATATTATCAGCATAGGCTAGGCACGGGTGACTCTTATTAAATATTTTTCCTGCTCTGTTCATGTTGCTGTCTCTTATTATCTTTTCAATGGCCAAATTAAAGTGTGGTGGATAGAGGATACCCAAAGTCTTCACCTTTTATGAACGCTAAATACTGGCTCTTTCCATTAATCATAACTGTGCGTGTAGTGTTCTGAATCGACATATATATTATACCAGTCTGATTATTTTAGATAGGGTTTTGAACTCCTGTAGTGCCTTCCTCCGTGACCCGTCAAAATGGCCCGGTCAAAACAGCCCGGTCAAAAAATCCCCGTCAAAATAGCCCGGATACAAAATAGCCTCGACAAAATAGCCCGTAAACAAAATAGCCCGACAAAATAGGTCGCACACAAAATAGCCCCGGTCAAGAGAGTCCCGGCTAAAACAGCCCCGGAGAAAACACCCCCAATA
The DNA here is from genome assembly GCF_917563875.1 of Diabrotica virgifera virgifera. Lineage (NCBI taxonomy): Eukaryota > Metazoa > Arthropoda > Insecta > Coleoptera > Chrysomelidae > Diabrotica > Diabrotica virgifera. The sequence goes on along the minus strand of NC_065444.1, from coordinate 114,465,422 downwards.
AAAAGGTTTACCTTTAACGGAGGACCATTTATTTTAAATTACATACTATTCTAATTGGAAAATAAGCCACAATTTAACTTAAAAAAATTATTTTATTAACGTTTCGACTTCCATTTCGGCCGTCGTTTTCAAAATAAAAAATATTAATAAATTAAACAAAAATGTTGTTGCTTGGTAAAAAATTTCTTCTAATAATTTAATGGCAGTATGGTGCAAATGAAAGGAATAAATTCGTTACTTCGTAAACCCGCGACGCTAAGGAAAAATCCTGAAACCGGTCGAATTTTATTTTTAAATTACGATATTTTGGTGTATATGTCATACTAGTGACGTCATCCATCTGGGCGTGATGACGTAATCGATGTTTTTTAATGAGAATAGGGGTCGTGTTCTAGCTCATTTGAAAGGTTATTTAATTTTCTATTCAGTAATATAAACATTTACATAATTATTTATACGAGGTATCAAAAAACTTTTTTTAGTTTAAATTATTTGACAAAAAAAAGAATGTATGTATTTTACTGCTGTCAGAAATCAGACAAAAATGTTTTTTTATCACAAATAAACATTGATTTTGTCTTAAATTAAATGTTAAAACTTCCAAGAAGCAGATGGCTTTTTTTGGTTTTGCCAATATATCCGCCATTTTTAACTTTTGGACAAAATGTGTAAGAACTTAAATTATTGAAAATCCGATTAATTATCCGAGGTAATTAATACCTAGGATATTAAACAGATTGAGCTCTGGTGGGACTTTTTCGAGCCCTACATGACTTGACACGCCGGAGTATCTCCCAAAATTTTCGTACGCATCTGGACGTCGAGGGTAACACAGCTTATCATAGCTACATCATAGTCTTATAAAGATGTTCATTTAGACCCAGCTTTTTGATGTTTTCTATGAGGATTTTAAAATGACTTCAGTAGTACAACGAACCATAGGTATTATCTGGGTAATTTCCATTCTCCATTGTCTCCTTATTTGTATTTCAAAATCTCTTTAGTTGCCGATCATTTCGTTGTCCTTATCACGCAGGTTATTGTTGTTAGGTAGCGCCACATCTATTATTAATGTTGTTTGCCTACTAATTGGTCTGGATCCCGCGTATAAAAAAAGTTGATTAATAGCAAGTTCAAAATTTGTTAATAGCTTAAGGGTGTCTAGTCCGACAAACTTTGATATATGGGAACACTGGAACAGGGGGAGTTTTAATTGTGGAACAGGTTAAAAATTTGAAACGGTCATACCACGAAAACGTCATACGTATTTTGTCCGAAATAACTTCCAATTGATTTGTTACCCTTTCAAACAATTCTAATGCAAAAATCAGACTGCTATTTATCACCAAATGGGCATTTTAATGAGTGGAATACGTAGAACATGTCAAATGACAAGAATTATGACAGGTGATAAATAGCAGTCTGATATTTGCGTAAGAGTTTAATGAAAGGGTAACAAATCAATTGGAAGTTCTGTCGGACAAAATACATGTGACGTTTTTGTGGCCTGACCATTCCAAATTTTTAACCTGTTCCAAAATTAAAACTTCCCCTGTTTCAGTGTTCCCATATATCAAAGGTTGTAGGTCTAGACATCCTTAAGCTATTAACAAATTTTCAGCTTACTATGAATTAACTTTTTTTTCATACGCGGGATCCAGACCTATAAGTTTATTAACTAGTATAAAATCCGGTCTAATATATGCCATTCATTCGTCTGTGTGCAGTCCCAGTGTAGCTTGTAGTTTTCGATTTCAAACATTCTGTCAGTGATTTATTGATAATAAGGGAGATGTTCGGTTTGGAGAAGTCCCAGTTTGCTAGCTAGTTCTTGGTGAAGATTCTTACCCGCCACGTCATGGCGTTTTTTATAATCAGTTCCGACAAACGCCTGGCAGCCCCGAAAAAGTGTTGGATGGATTCTTGGGTTTGACATCCATATCGGCATTATTTGTTGTTTTGTACCTGAAAATCTTTTATAAGGTAATTTCCGATTGGAATAACCTGATTCCGAATAGCCAGTAGGAAACCCTCTCTCTCGGGAAACATTTCTCCTAATGTAAACTAATAGTTCGACGTTCTATTGTCGACATATTCTTGGTTGCTACCATCGAGAGGCCGCCCATGTAGAGGTTTGCCCATCCAGGTGCGCATTTTTTTTTTGCTTAGCAGGGTGGTTTATCCGCATTTCGTGTTCCCTCAGTTTAAGCGGCGTTGAATTATCTACTGCGCAGATTGCGCGATGTAAAGTAGATGTCTCATGCCTGCGTCTGAAAGTAAGTTCGTAAGTTAGCAACTTGTTTATCAAATTGCTCACCTATGTCCATGAGTTATTTGCCTTAGTGCCGGTTTATGCACTGGGCGCTTGGGGCGGCCGCCCAGGGGCCCGGGCCCCGGAAGGGCCCGTAGGGACCCGTTCCTTTTATTAATAAAAAATTAAATAGAGGAAAATACGACGAAATACCTGCGATTTCGAAATAGTCTGATTTTAATACTGATGACTTTATAATAACTGTGATACATTTTAAAACAAAAAGTGATTCCTTAGAAATTTGTAAAAAAATGATGGTAAAGATGGAGACAAAGCTTATTATACATAGAAGATTAAATGAAAGCAACGTTTATAGAGGAAACCCCAATGGAGGCAAAGAAAAGAGAGATTGGCTAATATACGACGCAAATGTTAAATCTGTTTATTGGTACCCGTGCAAATTATTTTCAATTGAAAAAAATAGTTAACTGATTTTGGATGGACCCACTGGAAACATGTGAATAGTTTGCTCTACGAAGAAGTGATGAATCTCACGAAAAAGGTAAATTTCATCTGAACTCTATGGTTACATTAATAACAAGATCATCATTAATTGCAGTTATAGACGCTGGCTTGAACGAACAAGTAGAACGCGAAGCTGAATTCGATAAACGTCATAGGAAGAGTTGTCACTACTAGATTACTTGCTTCTCAAGGACTAGCTTTCCGTCCATCCAATGAGGATTTAATGAGTCGTCCTTTAAGAAAATTACTTAAGTTGTCTTAAAGGCAGGCCGCAAATCAAAGAAACATGAAACGTAAATTACGTTTCATGGAAATAAACCACTGCTAAACAAATATATGTCCGGCCATTTATGAAACTCTCCGAAAATAAAAAGGTGTCATGAGCATGAATCACACTCGTTTCATTGATAGGCGGAATTTGAGATTTGTTTAGCAGTGTTTTCTTTTCATGAAACATGTTTTTCCTTTCATGTTTCATGTTTTTCGTTTCATGTTTCTTTGGTGTGCGGCTTGGCTTATAATAGCCTAAATTTGACAACTTCTTAGCTCAGCATTTACAACGGAATGCGAATAAATGAAAAGGTTCAGTTAGCTATCTGTCACACCAAATTTGCAATGAATTCTTGAAAGTAATAAAACAAAATTTGTAGAAACTTTTAACGCTGTGAGTGCTTTACTTAAAAACTAGGGATCCATCAAACCTATTTTTCCGGTTAAGCAATAATAGAGACAAAAAATCAGCAGTTAAAATGAAGCCGAGACATGCTGAATAAAATGGATACCTGAGACATCTCTATCGACATTGATTTGAAACAACATTTTGGAACGAGTTAATGCAACAAGCAAAACGTGAACGTGAAGAAACTGTGGACTTAAACGTGTCAATTGGAGTAGAATTAATGTCATCTACTTTAAGATTTGTTGGAGACGTAAGAAATATGTTAAGCGAAATTGAACTAGAACCAAAAGTATTTTTTTGTGACGACGAGGATATCTCAAACGTATTCTATACAACTGACCTTCAAAGAACAAAGAAGAGAAAAACATTTTTCGATGAAGCAGGTGAAAGAAAAATTTTTAAAGGAACCAAAGAGAAGTTGCATAATAAAATTACTCATTCTATAACGTTATGCCAAAAATTGAATAAATACTTGAAAAATTAGATGCCATCCATCAAGTAAAGGCAACATTTCCCAACATTGTACCTTTACTGTAAGTTTATTTGACAATACCAATTTCTAATGCATTAGGCGAGCGGTCTTTTTCGGCTTTAAAAAGAATAAAAATATATTTAACGCCAAATTTGGGTCAAGAAAATCTAGACGCATAAAAATATTGTATTATAGAAAATGAAGACCTGAAGCAAATGAATTTTGATAGTATTATGACAGATTGCTAATGCGTAGTCAAGAAAAAAGAGTGAACTAATTTTGTCTTATGTATTTTCAGAATAGGTATATTTTTTGTTTCTCATGTGTTGTTTTGTGGAACTTTGTTTTATTTTTTATATTTTTAAATGTATTTTTTAGAATATTTTTTACGTTTGCTACTCTTCTGGTTTGTTTTAAAAAAATATTGTATGTATAGATTTTACAATAAACATTTATAGTTAATACATGTGTTTTCTTGTTAAAAAAACTGACAACGACTAGCAATTAAGGGGGCCCCTAAATATCCAGTGCCCAGGGCCCGAAGTTATGTTAAAACGGCACTGATTTGCCTACAGCATACATATTTAAACCGCCAACAAATTTTTACCATTAAGATATATTATGACCTATTAAGCTGTCTTACCCTTCGTACAAACTCGGAAGTAAGTTCAGTTTTCATTTGTTTATTGCTTTACTACGAGATATTTATACATGTCATTTTTACCCACGGCTTCGATGTTCTGACATTTTGCATGTTGAAACCAACGCATCATATTTCATTATTTCATTCACATATTAGCTATGCTATACTATTCTTTGGGGTGATTCAACTGACTCCTTGGTGATTTTCCGTCTGCAAAAGAGAGCAATACGAATTATATCTGGCGTGAGTTATTTGGAGCATTGTCGCCCCTTGTTTTTTAAACTTAGTATATTACTTTTGCCGTGCCTATATATTTTTAGTGTTGTTGTTGAAATACACAGGAGATCTGTATCTCTTGTGAAACAACATGATATTCATAATTACAACACCAGACAGGCAGATGATATCAGAATTAATCGTTACCGTCTAAATAAATCCAAAAGAAATTCTTTAGATTACAAGCTTTACAACATGTTGCCAGGTTATATAAAAAATTTAAGTCTAAATGCTTTTAAAAAAACCGTGAAAAGAATACTGAATAAGAACTGTTATTATTCAGTGGAGGAATACCTACCTTGAATATTTCAAGTTTCATTGAAGTTCATGGAAAGTACTATAGTCCAGAAAGCCACTGCGCATCCGCTAGGAAAAATATTCTAATTCGAATTTTTTGCACAATCTTACGCAAAAAGGACTCCTTTTAACAAATTTGCATGTTGCCAGGACCAAAAGATGGTCAAAAAATTTTTAAAAGTTTTTTTTTGTTTTTTTCCTAAAATAATTTTTTTTTGCATGGAAAAAAGTTTTTTTAGGTTTTCTGGATCATTCCACACAGAAAAGGTCTTTAGTAACTTTTCTCTAAAAATGATAGTTCTTGACATATACGCGATTAAAAATTGAAAAATTGCGAAATCGGCCATTTTTAACCCTCAAAAACTATGTGAAAAACTGAAAATTTGAACGTTGCCAAGGTAGGTAGATATTCTTTAAACATCGATTGATGAAATCCCGAAGAGTTTTTTGCAACACAATATTCAAAACCCCTTTGTTTTTTAATTGCTAATCAAGCGTGCGCGACACTATTTTCCACTGACAGTATGGTGCAAATGAAAGGAATAAATTCGTTATTTCGTAAACCGGCGAATTTAAGGAAAAATCCCGAAAGAGGTCGATTTTTATTTTTAAGGTGTGATATTGTGGCATATATGGTATACTAGTGACGTCATACGTCTGGGCGTGATGACGATATCGATGATTTTTTTAAATGAGAATAGGGGTCGTGTGGTAGCTCATTTGAAAGGTTTTTTAATTCTCTATTCAGTAATGTAAACATTTACATAATTATTTATACAGAATGTCCTTCTACTTCTTTTTTTGTCAAATAATAATTTAAAAAAAAATTTTTGGACACCCTGTATAAATAATTAGGTAAATGTTTATATTTCTGAATATAGAATTAAAGAGCCTTTCAAATGAGCTAGCACACGACCCCTATTCTCATTTAAAAAAATCATCGATTACGTCATCACGTCCAGATGGATGACGTTACTAGTATACCATATATGCCACAATATCATAACTTAAAATAAAAATCTACCTGTTTCGTGATTTTTCCTTAAAGTCGCCGGTTTACGAAATAACGAATTTATTCCTTTCATTTGCACCATACTGTCGGTGGAAAATAGTGTCGCGCACGCTTGATCAGCAATTAAAAAACAAAGGAGTTTTGAATATTGTATTGCAAAAAACTCTTCGGGATTTCATCAATCTATGTTAAAAAAATATCTACCTACCTTGGCAACTTTCAAATTTTCAGTTGTTGACATAGTTTTTGAGGGTTAAAAATGGCCGATTTCGCAATTTTTCAATTTTTAATCGCTTATATGTCAAAAACTATCAGTTTTAGATAAAAGTCACTAAAGATCTTTTCTGTTTGGAATGATCCAAAAAACCTAAAAAAACTTTTTTCCATGCAAAAAACTAATTTTAGGAAAAAACAAAAAAAAAACGTTTAAAAAATTTTTGACCACCTTTTGGTCCTGGCAGCATGCAAATTTGTTAAAAGGAGTCCTTTTTGAGTAAGATTGTGCAAAACATCCGAATTAGAACATTTTTCCTAGCGGATGCGCAGTGACTTTCTGGACTACTCATCTATCTAATATTTTTTATTACTGATCTGTGATAAAGTAAAAATTTTTATACTATTTAAATTGAAATGTTTGTGTTATATTTGTGTGTGAAATTATTATTTGTATATTTTAGGTATTTTTTGTGTATTTTAGGTATATTCTAATATTTTGTGTATAGATAGGTTTTTACTTGTTTATTTTAAATCATTAAAGTCTGACTTGCTACAAACCTTGTAATTGTGTAATGTAGTTAAATAAATTCATTCATTCATTCATTCGTCGGGCTGAACCTGTCATCTGGATATATAATATGTATGTAGAGTGTGGGAAAAAAAACAGTCCACCTCGATATTTGTCAGTAGTTATTATATTTTAAGGAAATGCTGAAACAGGTCGATTTTTGATCTAAGGGTGACACATTTTTACAGTACATACATCTGTGATTTGCCAACCCTCTCACTTCCACTTCCCCCACCCCTTATTTCTAAATAGGGAATAGGCATCGTGTGCTGGCTAATTTGAAAGTTTATTCAATTCTCCATTCAGTAATATTAACATTGACATAATTATTTATACATGGTGTCCAAGAAAAATTATTTTGAATTAAATTAATTGACACAAAAAAGAAGAATGTATGTGATTTATTTAACTGAAAATACATTCTACTGCTGACAGAAAACAGAAAAAAAAGTTTATTTGATAAATAAACATTGTTTCTTGCTTAAATTAAATATTCAACATACCAAGAAACAGATAGGTGGCAGCTTGAACACTGAAATCAAGCGAAAAGCAATTTGTATTTATCAAAAAACATTTTTTTCGGTTTTGTGACAGTAGTAGAATATATTTTGAATTAAATAAATAAATTAAATTACATACATTCTTATTTTTGTATCAATTAAATTAAAAAAAATTACTCTTGGACACCGTGTATAAATAAATATGGTAATGTTGATATTACTGAATAGAGAACTGAATAAACTTTGAAATAAGCTAGAACACGACTACCATTCCCTATTTAAAAATAAAGGGTGGGGGAAGTGGAAGGGAGGGGTTGAGAAATGACAGATGTATGTACCGTAAAAATGTGTCCCCCTTAGATCAAAAATCGACCTGTTTTGGTATTTTCTTAAAATCTAATAAATACTGCCAAATGTCGAGGTGGACTGTTTTCTTTGGCCCACACTGTATTTAAGGTACGGCACTTGTCTTGACCGAAGTAGATACTAATACCATTAGAGAAGGTTTCTACAGTTTTTAGCATTTTATCTATGGGTTTTCGAGAGGAAACCATTATTTTTAAATTTAAATTTAACTTTTAAATACAAAAGTATCTCAGATTTAGACAATATAGAATAAAAAGTACCCAGACAATACCTAAAAGTATTATTTTATTACTATTATTTCATGGAGAACATTAAGATATTATTTCCTAAAGATATGTTTCTAATATTGAGTTCGGCCCTGTAATATTTTACTCATAAGTCCTTTAGTAGCCCAAATTAGGGTCACGTGTTCAAAAGGAATCACGTGTCGCGAACGAAGAAAGTTGGAGAGGCGGTTAATTAATACCAAATTAAATGGTACGTTCGAGTGGACGATATGGGTGTTTGTGACAGCTGGATCGTAAGATTTTTCCGAGCCAATTGATTGACTTCATTATGTTTCTAAGTGCAAAACATACTTCTTGGAAAATTCCATTTTCCCAATACAGCCTTCGGGAAAAAATCCATTTCAAATAGTAGTTCCAGTTTCATTAGTTGAAGTCGAAAAGTTATAACTAAGATTAAGATATAAAATTAAGATTCAGATATCGTAAAAATGTAATAAACGAATAGTGTATTCACTTTTTTTCATATTGTTTTCACTCATTTTGAAAAAGTCTGAAAACCTTGAATTATTCATGTCTCTCTGTCCCAAAGACATTGCAAACACAACACATCCGTCGTTATACTAGGTAGAATGACAAATGAGGCATCGAATAAAAGATTGTAATCAAATGACGGTATTAAAGGTAAGATATTTTACCTGAGACTTTCGATTTTAGGGTTGCAACCGAAAGTACTGTTTTAAAGCCATAAAAATAGTAGAAGAGATATATGTATTATACGACGTGCATTAGCAAGACGAAAACAAAAAATACATATATACTTCAGCCTTATGCCTGTCTGTCCATCCGTCTGTCTATCCGCAAATATAACTCCTCTAATATTAAAACAGATGGGAGAAACTCCTCCTATATTAAAACATCGTTAATGCTCCTTGGTATATCCGATATGTCGACCTCCACAAGGATCTTGAGATGGAAGATATAGACAAAGTTATCAAGAAGATGGCAGGTAGTCACGAACAACGGCTCCATAGTCATGTAAACAGCAAGGCCATCCAGCTCCTCGATAATACTGGGTTAGAAAGAAGACTCAAAAGAAAACCATTTGAGTTAGTGTAAAGTGTTAGTGTAAAAGCAGAGCATAGTGTTGTATTGTGTGTTAGTTTTAATTTTAAAATACATATTTGTTAAAAAAACAAGAGGACACCTTAGGGTTAAGATCATAGATTATGTATCATTTAGTAATTTAAATTAAATAAGAACTGATAAATTGGTCAACTGATGACCAGATTTCAGTAGTCTAAACACAGCTTGTGTTTAATAAAAAAAATATTAAAACGAATGAGAGCCCATATAACCCTAAAATGGTCTTAGTGGTAAGATTTGACCTCAGAATTCCGGTTTTAGAGTTGCAACCGAAAGTACTGTTTTAAAATCGTTGAAATAGTATAAGCGATATATTATTCGACCCTGTTGGGTTTATTCAACATTAAGAAAGGATTTTCGCTGGTTTTGAATCTAGTTGGAAGCTATGAAAAACTAAGGCACTTTTCACAAATAAACCCTATTACACTAAAACTAACTTTTGATATAAAATAATAATTTATGTGGGATCGGACACAAGCACTATTTCCCGTTTTATCTTTCTTTTATTATATTTAACAAAACCTTAGTAACGAACTTTCTTTTTTTTTAATAATGCGCCTTTTTGTGAACTTCGAATCATAGAACATAAAACATGGAAAAACTTTGTGACTTGTACATAGGCGCAAACCACTAAACACAATATTTTAAAAAAGTATAGTTTTACTAAATATTGGTGTTTGGAATTTAGTTCTTCAACATGCTGGGGGCCTTGGTTTGATACCAAAGCAATATAGTCCACCATATTTTTTGTTAGTTACATTTTTTTAAAGAACCTATTTTAATTCATATCTAAATACATTTTTTAAGGACTTAATGCTTATATAATTATAAAAGTATGACAAGGTTTTAAAGGGTACCCCCCGTTAAAATAGGCAAAATGCCCTCACTCCCAGAATTCAATTTTGTTCATTTTTTTACGTTCTATGCAATTAAAAAATGAGATTACGCGGATTTTTTGCTCGCCACCTCTCTTACCCCTCACCCCACAGCCAAAAACGTAGATTTTTAGATTTAATTTTTTTTAGTTGGATTGTAATTGATTTAAAAATTTCAAAAAATTCACACGGGTAGCTGAGGCTTTCACAAAACATGTCCATTTTTCATGGACCCATAGGTCGAGTGTACATAACCTCAATTTTTTCTTTAATTTTTTAAAAGCTTATAACTTTTTTCCAGATGGCTGCAGGTCCAATTTTTTGCATTTTGTGTATTTTGTCAAAAACTATCTCTCTGATTTTTTTCAGATTTTTCCGTCAACTGCGCCATCTTGAAAAATCCGAAAAACTGTTTTTTTAGGGGGTTTTCAGGGATTTCTCCATTTTATAGTCTTCAAAATAGATCAACTCAAGGTTTTGTTAATAGATTATGTATGATTTAAAATAACTGGGTATTTTAGAATATTCAAAAATTGGGCGAAACACTTTTAAACCCCCAAAAAATCATGTTTTTTTCCAGTTATGTAAGGTTTTTTGCGGGTCTAATCATATTTTATGAGGTCGATAAATCCTGAATATTTTTTTAAATTTCTTTACGTTCTATGTGATTAAAAAATCTCATTGCAATTTTAGCCAATATCCCTTCCCCTCCCCCACAGCCGAAAACGTCAATTTTTCGATTTTATTTTTTTTAATTTGGTTTGCAATTAAATTATAAATTACAAAAAATTCACACGCACAGCTAAGGATTTTACAAAATATCTATTTTTATGAACCCGAAGGTCGAGTGTACATAACTTAATTTTTTTTTTGTTTTTTTTTAATGGGTACGTATTTTTTTTGGTGATGGCTGCATATCTAATTTTTTTTGTGTTTTGTGTATTTTATCAAAAACTATATTTCTGACTTTTTTCAGATTTTTCCGTAAGATCTTCAAAAATCCGCAAAACTGGTTTTTTCGGTGGTTTTTAGGTATTTTCTCCATTTTATATACTTCAAAATAGACTAACTCAAGGTTTTTTATAGGTTAGGTATAATTTGCAATAACTGACTTTTTAGGGATATTCAAATATTGTGCAAATGCAAAACACCTCTAAACCCCCCAAAAACTATGTTTTTTCAAATTTTTTAAAGGTTTTTGAGCGGCTACTCATACAGGCCTGGATCCCGTGTATCAAAAACAAGTTTATTAATAGCAAACTGAAAATTTGTTAATAGCTTAACGGTGTCTAGTCGGACAAACTTTGATGTACGGAAACACTGGAACAGGGGCCGTTTTATTTGTTGAACAGGTTACAAGTTTCGAACATCCAACTACGAAAACTATTTTCTCGGACCGAACTTCCAATTGATTTGTTGGACTTTCATTAAACTCTCATTAAAAAATCAAACTGCTATTTACCACCAATATAAATCCTATCATTTGACATGTTCTACGTGTCGGACTTATTAAAATGACCAACATATTTGTCGGACAAACATTTTTTCATATATTATATAAAGTTTGCTGTGGAATAAACTTAAAAACAACCTGCTAATAGTTTTCACAATCATAAACTTGTGAGGGTGACACGTTCCAAAATTAAAATTACGTTTCACAATTAAAACTTCCCCTGTTTCAGTGTTCCCATACCTACATCAAAGTTTTTCCAACTAGACACCGTTAAACTATTAACAAATTTTCAGCTTGCTATTATTCAACTTTTTTTGGTACGCGGAATCCAGGCCTAATATTGTTCAAGATCGATAGAGTCTGAATTTTTTATTCATTTTTTTTTACGTTTTATGTGTTTAAAATTAAGCCTTAGCCCAATTTTAGCCCTCTAACCCCTCAACCTGCTCACTAAAATATCAATTTAATTTTTTTTCTCAGTATATCTGTTGCCCAGTTTATTATCAAATAAACTATGTACATTTAAAGAAAACAATTTCAAATTTTGCAATATCTTTTTTATAAAGTAAATACCTATGTTATTTTGATATTTTTTGAGTAGGATACAAAAAACAAAAATAAAATAGAATAATCCATTTAAGAAAAATACATTTTAATATATCATACTTTTTGTCGTTTTGTAAATCAAAACATTTTGTTCTTTGTTCATTAGTTTGTATTTAGTAGTAATCCTAATATTACTAAGGACACTATTACGCTTTACAGTTCTAAAGTCTTCATCGCTGTCTTCGTCTATTACAGGTACCTATAACATCTGTATTGTCAAAGAGTTTTGTAAGATATTCTGCTGGCTTGATGATTTTTGTGAAATATCTTCTATGCGTTAAATTATAATATTATTAAGGCAGAAACATGCGAACAACAGCCTATTGTTATGTTGCCGTTTGCGCAACCTCATAATGCAAATAGTTCAGGCTGTATGCTTGCCCCCGTTAGGTAAATTAATTCCGATTGGTTTTTTTGCACAAACTTACTCAAAAATAGGTCCTTATAACAAATCCACAACGTACCATGCAGTACTGCGGTCGGAAAATTGTTTAAACAATGTTTTAAACAAATTCAAAAAATCAATTTTTTCACTTAGGACAAATATGTTTTAGATTCTCTGGATCAATCTGAGCAAAACAGGTCTCTTTTGATTTTTCTCTAAAATTGACGGTTGTCGAATTATACGCGATTTAAAATTTGAAAAACGCGAAAATGGCCATTTTCAAGGCTTAATAACTCGATTTAGAATTATTATTATGGAAGTCAGAAAGTGACCAAATAAAAGTTTAAAGCCCCCCCTCCACAAGAGCCTAAAGAAGAAATTTTTGTCATCATTTTATTACTAAGCTATTGTTTTTAATAATTAACTAAGCAAGTTTTGAGGCGGCCGTCCGCGTCCGCGAGAGAGATGTACCATTCATTGGTCGTTTTAAAAAAATATCGATTGGAAGTCAAAAATACGTTTTAATAAAATAAAAAAGGAATTTTGATGTCATATGTACACTCTACCTATGGGTCCATAGACATGTTTTGTAGAAACCTCATAAATTTTTTAAATAAATTGCAAATTAACTGAGCAAAAAAAAATAAAAAAATTGACGTTATTGGGGGGGCAGGGGGAGGGGGTAGGCTAAAAATGCGATGAATCTTATTTTTTAATAACACATAACGTAAAATAATGAAAAAAAATAGTAGGGCTGTATCGATCTCAAAGAATATCATTAAACCCGCCAAAATCCTTACATAACTTGAAAAACATGGTTCTTGGAGGGTATAAACGTGTTTTGACCAATTTTTGAATATCCTAAGTTACTCAGTTATTTCAAATTGTACATAATCTATTTAAAAAACCTTGAGTTGGACTATTTTGAAGTCTATAAAATGGAGAAAATCCCCAAAAACCCCCTAAAAAAAACAGTTTTCCGGATTTTTCACGATGGCCCAGTAGACGAAAAAATCTGAAAAAAATCAGAGGGATATTTTTTGATAAAATACTCAAAACGCAATAAAAACTGGACCTGCAGCCATCTTGAAAAAAAAAAGTTATAAGCTTTTAAAAATTAAAGAAAATTGAGGGTATGTAAACTCGACCTACGGGTCCATAATAAATGGACATGTTTTGTAGAAGCCCCAGTGAATACTCCAGTGAATTTTTTGAAATTTTTAAATCAATTACAACCCAACTAAAAAAAATTAAATCTAAAAATCAACGTTTTTGGCTGTGGGGGAGGGGTAAGGGGGATGGCGAGCAAAAAATCCGCGTAATCTCATTTTTTAATTGCATAGAACGTAAAAAAAATTAACAAAATTGAATTCTCCGAGTGAGGGCATTTTGACTATCTTAACGTGAATACCCTTTAAATAGAAATAATTATAAAGTTAAATTTTGTTCATTATAAAAAAAGAAAAAAGATTTTTGAAAGAAAGAAAACTGAATTAAATTTGTTCATCGTTAATTGGAAGAACAGCAATTTTTTGACAGAGCGCAAGTATGTTCCATTTTTAGTTTTTACTTCCACCTCTCTTACCTTTCCGTCTTTACCAGGGATTATAACTTAATTAATCCTTGCTATATAGGCCACCTAAAAGAGGAAACATTATCCTTCTTTACAAGAACAAGCATGTCTTCTCGTAAATTTGGCAACGATTTTGTCCCTTTAGGTCAGATTTGAAGTTGAGTTGGATAATATTGGATCATCTTGGATAATCTTGGAGATACCACCTTTGCCAAAAATTCCGCTGCATTGGAATACACAACCTTCAAAATTTTAATCTGTTTTCAGAAACCTCTGTTAAATTAGTTTCAGGGAAAGTTGTCAAAGGAGCACCTAGTAGAAAATGACCTGGGGTAAAATTTAATATTCTAAGTCAGAGGAATCATTATTAATTGCCATAAGAGGCCTTGAATTTAATATTCCCTCAACTTGAATAATCAAAGTATTGAACCCCTCATATGTTAAAATATTATTTCCCATCACCCTTTTTATATGATATTCAGCACTCTTTACCCCGGCCTTCCATAGACCCCCAAATACTGGAAAATAACTTGGAATGAAGCAAAATTCTTTTATTATATTTAACAGAATTTTAGTAACGTACAAACTAAGTTCTCAATCTAGTAGTACATAAACCGAGAATAAATATCGGTCTACATACCACCAGACTGACAACAGATGGAAATCTCTCTGGTTACTACCTCCGAGGCTTTCAAAAATTATAATCCATACGTGTGTGGAGACGAACATTAAGATGAGGAAATTTTAAATAATTCACGTCCCATCTGCTCAGCGTGGTAAAGCTCCAACGAGAAGGTTTCCTCCAAATTCAAAATGTTTATACATTTTTAGTAACTAACTTTCTTTTTTTTTTAATAGTGCGCCTTTGTGTAAACTTCGAATCATATAGAACATAAAACATAGAAAAACTTTGTAACTTGTACACAAGGCGCAAATCACTAAACAAAATATTAAAATATAGTTTTTTCAAGATGAGAACAAATATATACTTCCGGTTTCTTGCCTGTGCCCGTTCGTCTGTCTGTCCGCGAATATAACTCCTACGTTATTAGAACTAATAAAATGACCAATGAGATTTCGAGTGAGAGCTTATAAATGCAGCATGGTGTTAAAGGGAGAAATTGAACCTAGGACTTTCACCGACTAGAAAAGAAAGTCGCTGAAATAGTACAAGCGATATAATACTCTACGCGCAGACGCGCCTTGGTAACTCGAAAATAAATATATGCAAGGTGTCGGAAAATAGTGCGTTCCTTAAAGGTATAGGTAGAGGGCACCATGTAAAACAAAAATTTTATAACATTTTTTTCTAAATGCAACCGTTTGACCAAAAAATTAAAATACATTTTGGTATGCAAATTAAAATCTGGCAACTATGTGAGGTACGAAAATTTACAGTACGAAACAGTAGACAGTCCCATGTTTAGTAAACAGTTTGAAGGAATACTGTTTAGTGTCAATACCGAAAATATTTTCAAATCGTGAGTTCATTACCTATTATGTTGATTATTTATGGCAGATCACTAAATGGAGAGGAATACTATAATTTCTTTCAAAATGTTTTGCCGGTATTTCTCGTCGTATGAATGCACTTGTTCGTGAAAGTGGGTTACTTTCATCATTTATTAGGTAGTATAATAATTATTTGCAAGTAAGTACAATTCAATTATTTTAGTTCACAAGCAAACAAATTACTGATACATTATCTGGTGTATTTAATTTCCACTGTATGTAATTCAGTATTCAGCATATTTAAAGCTTACTACTTAAATATGTACCTACATAATACTAGTTCAGTTAAAAAATGTGTTTTTATGTTAAAAGATGTAATAATTCGTTTAAAATTATGCAACAGGTATGTCATTTCATTTAAAACAAAATAATTATAGTAAACAACTAACAAAAATGAAGCAAATAGTAAATACATAAGTATTATTAGGTTGGATTATTTTAAAATATGTACTGTACAATCACAAACAAGTTCTTATTAACTGTTATTATTCCGTAGTGCGTAGGATGTTGCCAGGTTATTTAAATTTCTTAACATTAAAATACAGGTAGATGGAAATCAATGTAATCTTTTTTTTTTGGAAATGGTTAACTTTAGAAAAGAATTTTATAGGACTTTTTGTTCTAAATTGTGTGTTATATCCATATCACTATTTTCCGGGACACCCTGTATATTTCCGGTTTTTATATCACCTCCCGTTAAAAAGGTGTAATCGAAAGTGCCACATTTAAGTCGCAGAAATAGTACATGTGATATATCGACGATCATGTTTTGAAAAGTCGAGCTCCAATATTTAGCTTCGGTTATGATTTCATTTCTGGTTATAGAGTTATGACGGGAAGGTTGGCAAACACGACTCAAATTAGCGAAATCGTATATATCAATCGACGCAAAATTATAAGAAGAGTTCAAATGTCCAGTTATTCTTCCAGTCACGTTTGGTGAAAACATAGGCTTATGAAGTCCAATTGCTTGTACACTTCCCGTCATAATAAACTGGTACACTTTTTTTTTCCCAATGTAAACCTGTGTTCAGACTCGATACAATAGTTCGTGAATCACTTCGTTGTTGCCATAACAGATAACGGAATTGCACTAAATCTGAATACAAAAAAATGACGATTAAAAATGTATAAAGGTTTTAGATAGGTATTATTTTTTTCACTACCAATTGACCATCATTGAGGAGACCTGGGAAAGCTTGGACGAAGATGAAAATTTATAACTAAATTTATTTCTCAGTGCCCAGAATATTACAAGAAGTGATTAATAATAATGGAGCTATGACAAAATATTAATATTTCAGCAGTTTCGAATTGTAATACATATACTTAAATTCCACACTTGTTCACCGCAAAAGTTATTCATATTGTATTAATTTCAAATCAATTTCTTTTCCCGTGTGTTTATTCTAGTATCCTACAACTATAGAGTTTTGTATTTATAGTACAATTTACGAGAAACCAATCACGCTTCTAGATTTTAATTTAAATATAATAATTTAAAGTTATGTCTAGATTTATTAACTGTCATTATTTTTTAATTGAAATATTTTCATAAATTATAATAAAACACGAATCAATGTATGGGTACTTAATTGAGATGACTGGCAACGCTGTCCTAGAAATTAGAATGACACATTTGACAAGATCAACTTACACAACTTGAAAAACGCGATTTTTGGTTATGAGTTGTACCAGTTTTTTTTGACGCGAAGTGTACCAATTTAATTAACTTAAAATTGTTTCAGAAGAATGACCAAAATTAAACAATTATGATTGTATAAGCTATGTATAAAAGGTTTCGACTGTATGGAACCATCTCTTTACTGAAATAACTGATACAATGTCAAGATTAATATGGAAATGAGATTAGAATAATAATTAAGTTATAATGAGGATTTGTGACACGTATGTCTTATATCTGTTTTCGTTCGACATTGCTATTCAACGAAGAAAATTTGCTAGAGAAACACACTGCTCCGTGGTAGCAAGTCCTTTGCGGATTGGGACAGGATGGTAACTTCAACAACTTCACCGTCCCAATGGCATCATAATATATTATTAGAAGTCTAATAAGACACAACACTATTTTAATAATATAAACTTTATTTCTACATTGTACCTATATTCTGTTATTGTCAAATCCGGCGTCATCACTTATATTAAGGGGAACGGTGCAAAAAGATAAATTTTGAAGCCTGTCAAAATTTTCAATGTGTTTTAATGGTATTAATTTTTTTCGAATCCTGCGAAAACTAATGAATATTTTTGAAAACTTTAAACTCAGAATGAAAGTTCCTGAAAGCTTCTATAATGTTTATTTTAATAAGTTACAGGGGTAAAAACAAAGAGAAAATTTAGTGTGATTTTTGATTGCAAATATTTCATTCAAAAGAAACATTTTATTTATTCTAAGGGAATTTCGACCTTTGGTAATAAAGTAGTCTTTAATTCTGCGCTAAAATTTTTCAAAAAGACTTATTAATTTTCTGAGGAATCGACAAAAATGAATAAATTTAAAACATATTGAAAATTTTGACAGTCGTCAAAATTTTGCATTTTGCGCCTTTCCCCTGAGGGGGATAGGCGCAAACTATCGGCTCCTATGCTATTTAAATGGGATTCATTTTTTTCGATTCCTGAGCAAACTAATAATATAAGTGTTTTTTGAAAAATTTAAACGCAGAATGAAAGATTACGTTATTACCGAGTACAGAAAATGCCTGAACACTTCTATAATGAGTTACAAGGGTAAAAAAAGAGAAAATTTAGTATGATTTTAATTTCAAATACACCATTCAAAAAAAAACTTTTTATTTACTCTAAGGGACTTCTGGCCCTCGCTAATAATTTAGTCTTTCATTCTGCGTTTAAAATTTTCAAAAATATTTATTAGTTTTTCAAGACTCGACAAAAAAATTGAACACCAGTCCGTGGCGATATTTTCCAAATCTAACATTCGCTATCTATGTGATACAACGCACTCAGTCGAACAGAATGTGCTGATAAGACAGTGACAATTTTAAATATTTGACATGGCTTCAGGAATATTATCAGTCGTTTATTAAATAATGTTGATATAGTGTATTTAATAGATAATTGATTTAAGACGTTAAATTAATAATAGGTCTGGATCCCGCGAATGAAAAAAAAGTTGATTAATAGCAAGCTGAAAATTTGTTAATATCTTAAGAGTGTCTAGTCGGACAAACTTTGATATATGGGAACACTGGAACAGGGGAAGTTTTAATTTTGGAACAGGTTAAAAATTTAAACGGTCAGACTACGAAAACGTCACATGTATTTTGTCCGACGGAACTTCCAATTGATTTGTTACTCTTTCATTAAACTCTCATGCAAAAATCAGGCTGCTATTTATCACCAAATGGGCATTAAAATGAGTGGAACACGTAGAACATGTCAAATGACAGAACAGGTGATTATGACAGGTGATTATGACAGGTGATAAATAGCAGTCTGATTTTTGCATTAGAGTTTAATGAAAGGGTAACAAATCAATTTGAAGTTCTGTCGGACAAAATACATGTGACGTTTTTCTGGTCTGACCGTGCCAAATATTTAACCTGTTCCACAATTAAAACTTCCCCTGTTCCAGTGTTTCCATATATCAAAGTTTGTCCGAGTAGACACCCTTAAGCTATTAACAAATTTTCAGCTCGCTTTTAATAATTTTTTTTTCATACGCGGGATCCAGACTTAAAATAGTTATTTATTGTTTATTATTTATGGAAGAACCAAGCAGGGAATACATCAGGATAAATTTTGTGATCCAAGTATTTTGTTGTTAAAGATGTTCAAAATTTATCTAAGCGTCCCATAGAAACAATATTATAAAAAAAATCACTTTATCACTTTTCTTCTTTTCTCGATTAATTACTAGTTTTTATTGTATAGTATATAAATTATTATAATCACCGAATACATAGTTAGTGAAAAAATTATCATATTAATTATACGAGTAACAGTTATCCAAGAACATTCAAAACCATCTCTAAGTTAATGGTGGCAATATTATTGTTAAGTAATTTTTACATAACCACACCAGCGAGAATTTTACTACAGGTAATTTGCCGTGTAAAGATAGCAAAAGTAGAGAAAGCCGTAAAATATTTGCACCTACGCTCTTAAATAAATTTTATATTAAAATAATGTATTAAACAGCGAATAACAAAAGCAAAAGCAGCCTACGTTAGAATGAGACCCATTTTCAACAGTCAAGACATATCTTTAAAAACAAAATACCGTCTGCTAAAATGCTACATATTCTCAGTTCTGCTCTACGGAATGGAATCATGGACACTAACTGTTGCATCTATGAATCGGCTCGAGGCTTTCGAATTGTGGTGTTATAGGCGCATCTTACTTATATCCTGGGTTGACCGAATTACTAATGTTGAAGTCCTGCGTAGAATGGGGAAAGAGTGTGAAATTCTCATAACCATCAAAACAAAAAAATCAGAATATCTAGGACATGTAATGAGAAATCAAGAAAGTTACGGCCTTCTCCGACTGATTCTCCGAGGGAAGGTAAATGGTAAAAGAGGACCGGGAAAAAAATTTCCTGGCTTCAAAATTTACGAAAGTAGTATAACACGACTACCACATCGCCTTTATATTGGCAAACCATCTCACACCGTCTTTACTACTATATTTGTTGTCATGCGGCTTATATGATCGTTCCATTCTACTCTTCTCTTTTTTATCAGTCCATGATATTCTGCATCTCCGTAGTATAACTTTACCTCTAGCTGTATCCCTTAGTATCTTACCATCGATTGTATAAGAGTTTCCATCTCTGCTGTATCTAGCATTATTTTTCTCCTCTCTGTATCAGGGCGTGTTTCGGCCGTGTAGGTGAGGGCGCGTTTCTGCCTTTGCCATTATTGGTCTGATGACTGTTTTGTAATTTCTGCTTTCATTTTTTTTCAGAAATTTTTATTTCTCGATGTTGTTTCATTACGGTAACCTACGGTTCGGTTTGCTCTATTCACTTGATCTTCCACTTCTATTTCGACCTTTACTTGGCTAGATAATGTGTTGCCTAGATGCTCAGACTCCATTATTTGTTCTATAATCTAATCCTTTGGCTAATTTCTTCTTCTTAGGGTGCCTGTCCGTTCCGAACGTTGGCGATCATTCTGGCTATGATGAAGTTGTTAGTTGCTATACGAAA
The DNA here is from genome assembly GCF_917563875.1 of Diabrotica virgifera virgifera. NCBI lineage: Eukaryota > Metazoa > Arthropoda > Insecta > Coleoptera > Chrysomelidae > Diabrotica > Diabrotica virgifera. Next base: position 114,444,649 of record NC_065444.1, on the reverse strand, counting down.
AAGTTGTGTTGAGTTCTTTCTATGCCATGCTCTCAGGTTAGCAAGCCAGGATATTCTTCTTCGACCTGGAGCCGTTTTTCCTTCAATTTTGCCTTGTAAAATGCACTGGGGTAGCTCGTATCTGCCTTGATTTCTCATTATATGCCCCATGTACTGCCGCTTACGGCCCTTCACGATGTTGACTAAATCTGCGGTTTTGTTCATCCTCCGTAATTAGAAATATTCTTCATTGGTGATTTTGTCTGTCCATGGTATTTTCAGGATCCTTCTGTACAACCATAGCTGAAAAGCTTGAAGTTTCGATAGCGTTTCCGCCTTCAATGTCCACGTTTCTACTCCGTATAGAAGCACTGAGTACACGTAACATTCAAGGAGCCGTATTTTTGTTTTTAGAGTGATGTCATGGCTCTTGAACACAGAGCTCATAGTCAAAAATGCACTCTGTGCCTTTCCGATGCGACATTTAATCTCTTGAGTATTGTCCCACGACTCATTGATTATATTATAGTTACCAAATAGTTGTATTGTAAGACACGTTCAATTCTCATTTAGTTCACATACAGATTTACTCACTTCAGTTATGTTTTGCTTGCTGATGATCATTAGCTTAGTTTTGCTGGTGTTTATGTCCATATGCTCCCCTGGCTTCAGATATTTTATTCATTAAGTTTTGTAGCCCTTCTATGGTATTGTAAAACACTATTGTATCATCTGAATATCGCAGATTACTGAGCTTGACTCCATTTATTGAGATGCCTTCATCAATATCTTTTATAGCCTCTTCAAAAATATGCTCTGAGTACAGATTGAATTTCAGCGATGAAATTATGCATCACTGTCTTACTCCCCTTAAGATTTTGACCTGATCTGTATATTCTCCATCTATTCGGAGCACTGCTGATTGATTCCAATACAGGTTAGCTATTATTTTCAGGTCTCTTCCGTCAATCCGTATCCTCTTCAGCACTTCTATCATTTGTTCATGTCGGACTCTATCGAAAGCCTTTTTGTAGTCGATCAGGCATGCAAAAACATCACAGCTGACATCTCTACATTTCTGAAACAACACCTGTACGCTAAACAAAGCCTCCCTCGTAACAACGGCGTTCACAAATCCAAACTGATTGGGCGCAATTTGTTCTTCGCATTTTCGGTAAATTCTATTATGGATGACTTTTAAAACAGCTTGAGAAGATGGCTCATTAGGCTTATGGTCCTATAGTCTTCACAAACTTTTGCTCCTGGTTTTTTGGGCAACGGTACAAACTCATATTTGAGCCACTGTGCTGGTATTTTTCCTGCCTTGTATATGTCATTAAATATTTCAGCTATTATTTTTATTTGTGCTCCATCTAATAGCTTTATCAGTTCTGTAGGTATTTCATCAAGTCCCGGTGCCTTTCCATCCTTCATTTGTCTGATGGTTGTGGTTACTTCTTCTGGTAGGATTTCGGAACCTGAATTATCCTCAAAATTGTGTTTTTTTTCCTGTTTTAAGGTCGTGCAAAAGTATTCTTCCCATACTTTCTTTTTATCTTCTTTGGTTATGGCAAGATTGCCTTTATCATCTGTTATTTTTACGCTGCTACGTTTTCTGAACTTACCAGCTATTTCCTTCACCTTTCAAAGGCCATTGAAATTGTCATATCGACTCTGATACTCCTCTATTTCTTGACATTGTTCTGTTTTTTGTTTCTCTTTTGCTTCTCTTGTCTTTCTTCTGACAATGGTATGTATTCTTTTATATTTTTTGAGATTTTCTTTGTTCTTTTTTCTCTGATCCATAAGCTCGAGTATTTCATCGGTCATCCACGATTTCCGTTTCTCTGTATCTTTCTTCAGGTGTTGTTCTTTTATTTCTCTGACTGTTTCTTGTATGATGGTTAGACTTTCATCTATAGTTCCTGGATTTCTGCATTTTAGCATCTTTTTATTGAGGTTTTCACTAACCTTCAGTTGAAAATTGGAATCTTTCAGTTTTCTAATATCATACCTCTTCATCGACTTACTTGTAACCCTCTTCATTCTGACTTTGAAATTACCTACAACTGGTACATGATCAGAATTTATGTCTGCCCCCGGGTATGTTTTGACATATGTGCAGCTGTTCCTATACCTCTTATTTACTAGTATGTAATCAATCTGATTTCTCACAATCCTTCCCACAGAATCCTGTGGAGATTTCCAGGTGTACAGTGTCCTTGGGTGTAACTTAAACCAGGTGTTTATTATTACTAATTGATTTGCTTCCACAAAAATTTCCAATGTATCTCCCCGATCGTTCCGATTTCCTAGTCCAAATGGTCCAACTGCAGATGATGTTTTGCTAACCCCAACTTTGGCATTGAAGTCACCCATGACAATTGTTAGGTCTTGCTTTTTCAACCTTTTCAAGACTTCATCAATGCTACGGTATAGTTCTTCTACCTCTTTTTCTGTTAATTTTGTTGTAGGTGCATACACTTGAATTATATTGATGTGGATTGGTCTTGCTTTCAGTTGTATGAGCATAACTCTTGCTGAGATTGGGATGAAGTTGTCGACAGATTTTGCAACTTCTTTTGTCAATATAATACCGACACCTAATTCATGTTTGCCGTTATCTGTTCCAGAGTAGTATACGTGGTGTTCCCTGATATTTGCGGTTCCTGAGCCTGGCCAACGCATCTCGCTTATTCCTAGAATATTTAATTTCATGTGTGCCATTTCTTGGATTGCATTCCGGATTTTACCTTCCTGTGCCATAGTTTTCACTTTCCATGTGCCTATTCTCATGTTTTCTTTGCATTTTAATCTATTTGTTATACTTGTAACTGCTCCTCCTGGAGATCCGATTGAGGAGCTTACTCATTTCGCTGCAAGCATAGCCATTTGATTCTACTAGGACTTATCCAATCCGGATCTTTAATGAGGTGTCTTGTCCCAATCTTTCTTCCTCATCTCTAAGCCGTTGACCGCTTCCGCAGTTCTTCCGCCTTTGAAGCCAGTTTCCCAGCTCCAGGACAAAGGGGTGCCCTACTATTTACTCGCTCCTCCACCCGAAGCTGTTGTCCAGTAAACGGGGATTGCTTATTCCGGCAATCACTCGGTCCCTATCTGCGTCAGCCATCAAAATTGATGTTTCCTACCTTCTACCACGTGAAGGTGCAGATTCGAACTTTTCCTTCATCAAGATTAAGACCTTTCGCCATTTTCTAATCTCTCCAGAGCTTTAGAAGGAATTTACATCTTAGCAAATTTAGATTTATTAGAAAAGAAAAATACTTATATTACAATGAGTAGCCTCTGTCCAAATTGGAGAGGGTCGTACTGAAAAACTACCCCTCAAACGTGTAGTACGTCACCCAGTCTTTTTAGTCTGTATTCTGAAGAAATATTTAGGGAGGCTTTGGGTGATAGACAAGAGGGAGTAAGACTGGGCGGAGAAGTAATCAACAATATTGGATAAGCTGGCGATACAGCCATTCTTACAGAAAATTTAAAAGATGCTACAAAGCACTCTTACAAAGTGCTAGAAAGCAGTTGGACAGATTAATATAGATCAAGGTCTGAATTATCTTAATGGAGAGGAGATATAACGGCTAAACCATTTCAAATATCTTGGCAGCTGATTAAATGTAAATAATTGTAACTCTGATGGAGGGATGATAACCAGGATCAAAATATCACCTGAGGTTTTTACGACCTGTAAACCAGTTTTATGTGACAGAAACCTGTAGATGAATATTCACAAAAAGGTCCTGAAATATTCTGTGTGGTCTATACCATTGAATGGTTGTGAGACATGGATGTTAAAAATCACAATACTCACAATAAGCATTCCAGTTGTGATGCTATCTACGGATCATAAAAATATCGTGGGTTTCGGACACTTCCAATGAAGATGTTCTTCAAATGATGAATTCAGAACGTCGTCTGCTCATAAACATCATAAAGAGGACAAAAACAGAATAGGTACTTCGGCCATATAATTAGAGGACATAATTACCATCCACTTCGCCTCATAATACAAGGAAAAGTGGAGGGAAAGAGATGGATTGGTCGAAAGAATCTCTTATGGTTGTATACTATTAGGTAATGGTGTAGTTCTACAGTAGAAGACTTATTTCGCGCAGTAGCCGATAGAGAAAAGTTTCAGTTTCAGGAAATTGTAAACGTGATGACGGCCAACGTCTGAATACAGACCCAGTACGTAAAGAACAAAGAAAAAAGTTAGTACCTATGTGAAATTGTCACTTCAAAACGTTGAAATATTAGTTTTCAACGTCGTATATTATTGTCTCGTAGTATTATTTATTGTCCTTGTATCCTTGCATATTGCAAATGGTTAATTTTGGGTTTATTTAAAATCAATGTGGTATAAATTTTCAATAACCCTTTTCTGATTAATGGTGTAGTAGAGGTAGACGTATACATATTTTACATTGATTTTCCTTTGGGAGAAATGTGGGGGTGACTAGGGTTGACACTTTGATTACTACTACAATTTTGGTCAATGATACAAAAAAACAAGAATAGTAAATAAGGTTAAGGTACATTTTTTTGTCGTCTGAAAATAAAATTTCTAAAAATAACTTGTTTTAGTAATTCAAATTAATGAATGTAAACGATATTGAATATTTTATAACTTTTTCTATGACTACATTTAAGGGAGCTGGTAGTAATTACTGTGGAATATATTCAAGGAATGATACAGACACTGCAGTACATCTCGCACGAGAATCAATTTCTCGATTGATATGCATAGAAGAATCGATTAAAATTATTATGAAAAGTGAAAAGAATAACTTGTTATTATTTGCTCATACGTACATTTTAAAGGAACATACAGGATTTGTAACTCAATTATACAAAAAATTAACAAGTACCAACATATAGCAGATATTTGATTTATATTCGGTGTTTCATTGTGAAACGAGAATACTGGAATGGTGAATAGAGTTCACTGACGCCGTTCTAGATATACTACATTTATTGCGTCACAGATTTTTATAACCTAGTTACAGGGTGTTTTATCGAACCTGCCCATTTCTTTCTGGACCCATGACTTTATATACTTTGGTACACATATATGTCTCATTTAAAACTCAAACCACTGCATACTATTGAAATTTTCAAAATCCGTTTGCATTATTTGAAAGGAGCACAAAAAACTAAGTTTAATGGTTCCCTTCAATTTTTTACCCAGACCATTTTTTTAATTTTGAAATTATATTAAAATTTTTAATTCTCAGTTCTGAGATTAGCAGTTATTAATAATTTTTAATAATGAATTATTAAAGTTAATGAATAAATACTCATTTTGACAATAATAAATACTTTTTTACTACATTTAGACCGGGCTGTATCGTCGTCCCCGCTAGCGAAATTATTTCGATTCGATTTTTTGCACAAACTTACTCAAAAAGAGGTTCTTATAACATATCCACAGGGTGCCGGGCGGTGCCATGGTCGAAAAATTGTTTAAACAATTTTTTTTAAACAAATTCACAAAAATATTTTTTTTTATTTCGAACAATATTTTTTTTTTGATAATTTGGGTCATTCTGAGCAAAAAAGTTTTCCTGTCATTTTTCTCTAAAATTGATTTTTGTCGAATTATATGCGATTAAAAATTTTAAAAATGCGAAAATGGCAATTTTTAAGGTTTAATAACTCGATTAAAAATTATTATTATAAAATTCAAAAAGTGACCAAATCAAGTTTCAAACCCCTTTCTCAAGACCCTGAGGAGATTTTTGTCGTTATTTTATTGCAAAGCTGGTATTTTTAATTATTAAAAATTAGCGTCTAGTCCAACTGTATCGTGGCCCCAGTGAGCGAAACTATTTCGATTAAATTTTTTTGCGCAAAGTTACTCAAAAAGAGGTCCTTATAACACACCCACAGGGTACCGGGAGGTGCCGTGGTCAAAAAATTGTTTAAAAAAAATTTTTTTTAAACAAATTCACAAAAATAATTTTTTTATTGCGAACGATTCTTTTTTGATAATTTGGGTTATTCTGAGCAAAAAAGCTCTCCAGTGATTTTTCTCTAAAATTTATTGTTGTCGAGTTATATGGCCATTTTCGCATTTTTCAAATTTTAAATCGCGTATAACTCGACAACAATCAATTTTAGAGAAAAATCACAAGAGACCTTTTTTGCTCAGGATGTCCCATATTATCAAAAAAAATTGTTAGAAGTTAAAAAATAATTTTTGTGAATTTGTTTAAAAAAAAATGTTCAAACATTATTCGACCACGGCACCGCCCGGCATCCTGTGGATATGTTATATGGACCTCTTTTTGAGTAAGTTTGTGCAAAAAAATCGAATCGGAATAATTTCGCTAGCGGGGGCGACGATACAGCGCGGTCTAATTGGAACGAGACCCATTTACTAATCACAACAAAAATCCAGGTCTGGATTCTTCTTCTTGTAGTGCCTATCCGTTTCGGATGTTGGCGACCATCATGGCAATCTGTACGTTGCACACTGTTGCTCTAAAAATATGTGGTTGTTGTGTTGGACCACGTATGTAGATTTTTCAGCCAGGAAATCCTTCGTCTTCCTGGTCCTCGCTTTCCTTCTATTTTTCCTTGCAAGATTAGCTGAAGCAGTCCATATCTTTCACTGTTCGTCATGATGTGACAGAGGTATTCGATTTTGGCTGTTTTTATTGTGACTAACAGCTCTTTTTCTTTTTGCATTCTCAGCAAAACACACTGATTAGTAATGTGGTCGATATAAGATAACTTCAGAATTCGATGATAAAGCCACATTTCAAACGCCTCAGTTTTCTTGCAGGTGGCGTCTGTAAGAGTCCACGACTCAACTCCGTACAACAGTATAGGAAAGATATAACATAGTAGTAACCTGATTTTTATGGGTATACACAAGTCATGACATTTGAATAACTTTGATTTCTATGGAATGGTCCCAATTTTCATTGACGTCCGTACCAAGGTAGGTGTACGTTTTTACTCTTTCTATTTGTTGACCGTTCACACTGATTCGTCCAAATTGCTGTTCCTTCTTAGAGACCATCATACATTTTGCTTTCTTAGTGTTTAGCGAAAGACCGTATCTCTGATTGACTTCTACGATTCTGATCATTAATTCTTGAAGGGCTTCAGCACTGTCGGCGAATACCACTGTGTCCTTCAGCAATGTCAGCGAATACCGCTATGTCGTCTGCGTATTTTATGTTATTGATACATTCTCCTGGTACAGGTCCGGATTAACAAAAAAATAAAAGTCATTTTTATCTTCAAACAACACCCTGTATATTGGAATTTTCAAAATCTGTTTCCACATTTGAAAAGAGCACCAAAAACTAAGTTTAAGACTCGCTTTCAATTACATATATCGAATTTTTTGTTTCTCAGAGTTAATAAAAATTTCGAAATAATTTCAAAATTAAAATCATTAAATAATTGTCTACGCAAAAAATGGAAGCGAACCAATAAACTTATTTTTTGTGGTTTCTTAAAATGTATAAACAGATTTTGAAAATTTCAATATACAGGGTTTTGTTGCTACAATTACTTCATCCAATCAATAACAGAAATTACCCCAAATGAAAAGTTAATATAATTAGTACAGAAGAATAAAAATATTACAATAACATCTACAGAGTTATATTGCATAGAATTGAAGTTCTGTGCTCTTTTCGAATTGTTTTCTAGCCCACGTTATTGGGCTATCTTTAACTTATTCTCTACGACTCTACGTAATTTTCATTCCATTTATTATTAATAAATTGACACTAAGTTAACTAAACAATGAATAATTTTAGGTTTTTTCGGTATTGAAACTGTGTTTCATCGTCAATAGAAAATTAAAAACTTATTAAAATTGTTTTACAAGTATGTATTAATATTGTTCTGAACTAAGATGGTAAGGAAAATTTTTATATTCCTTCTGGGAGCAAATGCAAAATAATTATAATCAAAATTTTTATAACCAAATTGGCTAAATTACCGAGTACCATTTTGTTTCCGTTGGAAATAATAAAAAAAATTAATCGGAGGCTCTTGTACTATCGTGATGATATATGACGTGACTGCAAATAGCAATGGGATGATTTATTTGTAATGACTTTTAGTGTCCTCAGTCATATTTATAAAACAAACAAACAACAACTAGTAACCTGATTCTGCAATCTGCAATCGAAGCAAAAAGTTGTTATGGATCACAAGTTATTAAAAGGCAATAGGATAGACATCCGAAAAGTATAGGGATAATGTTTAAAAGACGTAATGTAATTTTAAGAGACTTAATTTCTTCTTTAGTTGCTTTGGATAAATAATAATCAATTATATAGTAGTGATTAGTATTTAATATATTAGAAAATTGATTGAAATTAATAAAATAAAGAGAATGTCTTTAAGAGCAATTAAATGTAGGTATACAGTGTGATTCATTAAAAATGTCCAATATCTGAGTTTTAGATTCTAGACCTCAAAATATTAAGAGGAAACAGTAGCGATTAACAGGTAGCGAAAACGCGTTCCAAGATTGCGGCTGTAATTTTGAATATTTTTCGAGATATTTGGCCCACCTATTCGTAATATAATAAAGAATGGCAGTACAGAGCCCAATTTGAAAAATATATTAATATGTGTAAATTACTCTGTAATTAAACACAATATTAAAAAACGAGCCTGTACCGCCATTAAGAAGAACAAAATAGTACACTTTCTTCAAATAAACTTTTTTATCCGATGCCTAGATTTTGTGTCATTTGGAACTACTAATGAAATAAAACATTTTAGTAGTTCCAAAATGACACAAAATCTAGGCATCGGATAAAAAAGCTTATTTGAAGAAAATGTATTTTTTTGTTTTTCTTAATGACGGTTCAGGCTCGTTTTATTAATATAGTATTTAATTACAGAGTAATTTCCACATATTAATATATTTTTCAAATTGGGCTCTGTACCGCCATTCTTTATTATATTACGAATACGTGTGCCAAATATCTCGAAAAATATTCAAAATTACAGCCTCAATCTTGGAACGCGTTTTTGCTACCTGTTGATCGCTACTCTATCACCTTAAGATTTAACCCAAATCACTTACATAAATGTGGCTCGTTACTGAGTTACAGGGTGTTTTATTTAAAAATTAAATAAAACGTTTTTACCCAGTATTTTATAACTATTTGACATATGCATATCATTTTCATACTTGGCAAAAAGTGTAGTTACTGTACAGCCTACTTAATTACGTATTTCTGGCTACTACCAGAGGCGTGCGACAGGGAACAGAGAATGGTTGACCCTTCTCAAATTCTACGTTTGACCCAAACTGGCATAATTGCTATTTTAGCATAATATTTTGATTTTTCAATACTTTCAATGTAAATAATAGACTCTTCGTAACGATAAAGTCATTATTTTTCATTCATTCAAGTTCATTTTTAAGTTATTTTATTTTTAAGTTCAAATATTTCGAAAACTAATGATTTTATTGTTACGAATGAAGAGTATATTATTTATATAGAAAGTATTGGAGAATCACTTTCCCCTGTCGTATGCCTCTGGTAGTAACCAGAAACGTTTATTTATCATAATTTGGTAACATGCAGAGTACCTCAACTTTCTGCCACGTATGATAAGGATATGTCAAATACTTTTAAAGTACTGGATATAAATATTAATTATTTAACTAAATGACTTAAATAAAATGTGGGCCCTTACTGAGTTACAGGATGTTTGATTTAAAAATTATTTGTACCCAGTATTTTACAAGTATTATTTGATATATTCTGATCATACTTGCCAGAAAATGTAGGTATTACATACTAAATTATGTTAAATAAACGTTTCTGGCTACGACCAGAGACGCACGACATGGAAAAGTGAATGGTTGACCGTTCCCAAATTCTATGTCCCTGTCGCAATGATTCCTATTTTAGTGCAATATTTCGATTCTACTATGCTTTTTATGTAAATGATATACGGTTTATTCGTAACAATAAAATAAATAATTTTCGAGATATTTGAAGTTAAAAATGAAGGGACATTAATCAAAACAGCCATGCCGTTTCATTTTCGAATTCAAATATCTCTAAAACTAATGAATTTATCGTTACGAATGAAGAGTATATTATTTACATAGTATTGAAGAATTGTAATATTGCTCTAAAGTAGCAATTCCGCCTTTAACCTAGAATTTGGGAAAGACCAATCAATCACTATCCCTTACCGGACTCCTCTGGTACTAGCCAGAAACGTTTATTTAAACCAATTTGCATTTTCTGTCGTAAAGTATCAATGAAAAACATAATATTTTAATAGAAAGTACTTAAAAATGTCATTATATGGCATTATAACAAGTTGTTTTGAATCAAAACAAGTTTTTGATTAAATTTAAAATACCGTTTTTTACATTTTCCTCCATTCCCAAATGATTTACCCATCATCGATTTGGCTGAAAATTTGCCCACAGATAGCCAAAAGATAGGAGATAAGTGGTTAGAAGGATTTGAATTATATTACAATACCAAAAAAGTTACATGCAGTAATATCAGACTCAAAAGTATATATTAGTCCAGTCGGGATAGCATTTGACCTTGAACGCCGAGCTGCCCAAAATTTTATTTTTCTGATCTTTAGGGGAGTCAATAGTAGCCTAAATTTAAAATCACGAATGAATTCCTCCGTTACGTTAGCCGCCATCTTGATTTTAAAGGAGAACCTGTTTTGCTCAATATCTCCGCCATTTTTAACTTTTCGACAAAAATGGTAGGAACTGAAATTGTTCCAAATAAATCGTATTTACAATTATTACAATTTCTTTTTAACAATTTTTGTCGTGAGGTCGATATTTTCGAGTTAATTGTACTTACAGCGGATGCCTATATTTTTGACTATAATATTGCATGTAACTGTTTTGGTATTGTAATATAATTCAAATCCTGCTCACCACTTAAAGTCCTATTTTTTGTCTATCTGTGGGCAAATTTTCACTAGTAATACCACTAGAGGTCAAATTATTTCCGGAAATTTTTTTGAGATCATGAATATTTTGAAAATTTCCCGAGTCGCAGACGAGGGAAATTTTCTAAAAATATTCATGATCAAAAAAAATTTCCGGATATTAATTTGACTTCGCGTGGTATTCGGTAAGAAAATTCCACACCAAATTTGCATTTGAAAATCCAAAGCTGCATGAACAGATTAATAGCGCGCCATAGCTTTGTCAGCAATTATTTAGGCTTTCAAATTCGTAATTTCTACTCATTGTAGTTGCATGGGAATACCATTTCAAGATAGAAAATAGTATATTCTTCAATTTTACATAAGTTTTGAGTAACTACAAGTGATAGAAAATGAATCAAAACTAAATTATGTAAACAAATAAAAACCAGTCTGTCAAAAATGATCTGTTATTGTAAACGTCAAAAAATTTCCACTATAATTCGCTGTTGGGTACCCCACGAGCAAAAAATTTCCGATAAAATACCTCCGTTGCCATGGTGGTCTGTCAAAATAACGTATTTTGATTGGTTCAAAATTACAGGTGTGGAATTTTCAGCCAAATCGATTATGATGTATTTTGGGAATGGAGAAAAATGTAAAAAACGGTATTTTAACGTTTTCTACACTATAAAATTTGATCAAAAGCTTGTTTTGAATCAAAGTTACTTGTTATAATGCCATATAATGACATTTTCAGTCTCTTCTATTAAAATATTATGTTTTCCATTGATCCTTTACGATAGAAAATGCAACTTTATATAAATAAACACCAAATCACTGTAAAATCGCATAAAATAACATTTTGAGAAAAAAGAAGAAGAAGATTTTTTGACCTTAAATATCTTATTTTTACGTCCCGCAAAAGTTATATACCAATTTTCAGACAAATCGGAGGTCCAAAATTTTTTTTGCTCCAAAATTGAGTGATTTGAAATGTAATGACCCTACATAATGTATTGTTTATAATGCTTGCCCCCCCAATCAAAATTTCAAATGACGCCTCTGTCCAGCACATGCGCTTGGACCTCTTTATGATCTTATTAAGGTCCTTCTTGGCGCTTCTGTATGCCTCCTTGTCTGTAGGGTTCTTTCGCTGTGTGCCATACGCCTCAGTCTAAAACAATCCTTGCGGAAATTTTGCACCTGCTCGTTCCACCAATACAGCACCGTATAAGAGGCCTGAGTGCTGCTCGTCCTTGTCTTATGTGCGCGTAATATGACTCCTCTAAGGCCAGAGAAATCAGTGACCTCCTCTCGGAAGTCACCGACCATATCCGTAAAACTTGCCCTATCAAATGCCATAACCCATCTGCCGCTGCGATTGACCCCCCTGGTACCGCCCTCGTAGGAGATATATTTGTGGAATGTGAATAGATTGCCATATAACACATCCCACTTGGTGACCTTACTGGCATATTTGTTTGACACTAGCGTGACGTCGATATGGGTGCGTGAGTCCCCCTCTCGAATGTATGTTTACCATTATTCATGGCCAACACATCGACAGAGGAGATCCACTTATTACATACCTCTCCTCTGCTATCGTTCCTTGGGAATCCCCATAGCATGGATTTCGCATTGATATCCCCTGCAATGATGTAATTTTTTTCCACCAGAGCTGCTTCCATAATGCTATCCACCTTACCCCGGTATATCGTCATGTTGATGTTATGAGAGATGTAGCAGGCTATAATAGCCACATCCACCAAGTTGAGTTTTACTACACTCTCTTTCCTAGAAAGCTTTTTGACGCAGATGTTCTTATTGATAAGGATAAGGTGGATAGCGACATCGCAGAGCGTATCCGATATCCAACCGAATTTTCTGGCAAAGTTTTTATTCGGTTATGGAATGATAAACAGATTCGCCCCGATGTCCTGGGCTTTCGCATAAACCAAATCGTGTGCCGCCTTAGCTCTACCGACATTTACTTGTAGAATCTTAACCGTGTTATTTGCGCCCGTTGCCATCGTTCTGGTTAAAGCTATCCTAGACCAAAAAGGGGACCGAGCAATTGGTGAGGTGAAGAAGTTTTAATTATCGCCGTTTGACGTGACATCGATTATTCCATTATCCTCCTCCTGAGGGGAATGTTCCCTGGAGCGACGCAGACCTTCGTTGGCCGCACCTAGCATCGAACTGTTTCAACAGCCCACCCGTATCTGGAAAAACGCCTCCATGGAACACCTCGTCGTTTATTTTCTCCATTTCTTATTTGGTGGGGGTGCAACTAGAGGCCTCATTTGTTGAAGTCCCCTCATGTTGCCTACTTGTCGTAGCAGTAGGCCCAAAGGTGTCGTTTGCCTTGGTCCCCTCTTGTTGAGTTGCAACAGTTTTATCCTTAGTTGGTCAGTTGGTTGTCCCACTCGTTGTAGCCTCCTGCCCTTCGGTTGTAGCAACCTTGTCTATGGGAACAGTCCCGCTGGTAGACGGAGGAACTCGGAGGGAGGGGGCCTAGGAAGTTTCGTTCCGCTCCGCTGTCCTTGCTCTTTGCAAAGCTTCTCGAAAGGCGGTGCATTTGCCGCTTCCATGCCTATGGGCCTGATGGCATGTCACGCAAAACTGCTCTTCCTTACAGCTCTCCTCGTGTGACTGGCCTTGCCGCACCCAAGGCATAACCCCGTGCGGTCCGGACTGTCGCATTTCGATACCTCGTGTAGAAAGCTCCACCATTTCTGGCACTTCCTCACGATGTATCTTCTTTCGATCTCGCATCGGACTAGGCCCACTTATCCGATGTCCAGTAGTCGACCTGCCGCCTGCGCGTTTCAATGCGCATCAATGTCGCTGCTTTTGTGTCACTGCGCATACGCCGCATCTGTTTGATAGCGAAGTTCGGCTCCCATGCTCCCAGCTCATGTATTATGGCTGCCTTTATCTGGCCCTCCTCTGTGTGTTGCCGTCATACCCCTGAGGTGGACTATGGCTTGCTTCTCGGTGCCCACGAGTTTCACCGTGAGCCCGCTTTCCTTAGTTACGATGGTGTTCCTAATTTCGTTAGCCGCCTCTTGATTTTTATCGAGAGTGATTAGCAGCCCGCCATCCTTGGTGCTGCGCAAGCTCTGGATTGCCTCTCTAGCCTGCGTGCCACTGGCAGCCTTTTCCACACCCTCCAAGAGATGGGAATATGTTGCATCCTTTTTTGTGACTATGAACCCATATGTGAGTCTCTGGCGCCTCGTCGCCGTGGTATGTACTACGGCTTTCGACACGTCGGTCTTGGAAAAAATTACCTCCGCCATTTTCCTTAGGTCCGCTACTGTCATATTATAACTAACGTGGTGGAGTGCCACGGAGTCTCCGGCTTTTACTTCTACTCTGACGTGCACCTAGATCCTAGATCATGGTTTGCTAATTGTTTAACAACAAAATGACACCTCAATATTGTAACTATAAAGCGACATTGGTGACAACAATTTTATTGTTAGTTATGTTGTTTTTTCATGGTTCAATTATGGTCATACTATGGTTCAAGCATGGAAATATCTTTCGTGGGTTTTGTGATAGGTAAGCCAGAATTATTAACGTTATCTAAAAAGCATGAAAAATACGTACAAGACATTATTAAAAGCATATCTGATACAACATTATGAAGCAGATGTGAAAATACGGCAATAAACATTAATTATTAGTGCTGTATAAAAACGCGAGGATATAATATATAAAAAAGAGTATTTATGTAGGCAAGCGGTCACCCATCCAAAAATATTAACCGCTTCCGATATTCCTAGACTTCGGTGATCGGAGGATCGGACGGGAACCGATATATTCAGTGTGCCATTGCCAATTGTAAATGAAACAAAATTGATTTTTAAGTCTGGTTTATCATTTCTTTACGTAAAATTAAACCGTAAATATTTATGAATAAATGAGCAGTAAATAGTAAATAAAATAATAAAATAAAATAACTATCACAGTTGTATATACAGAGAGGTTCAAAGTTATGGAATAAATCCATTATTTTCTTTTCGAGAATAGACCACTTTGGAGAAAAATCCCGAGACAGGTTGATTTTGATTTTTAAATTATAAGTTTTTGACATAGATTTTTAAATTATATGTTTTTAACATATATGCCATAATAGTGATATTATGCATTCGGGTGTGATGTCGTAATCGATGATTTCTTTAATGGGAATAGGAGTCGTAAAGTATCTCATGTGAAAGGTTATTAAATCCTCTATTCAGTAATATAAACAATAACATCATTATTTATACAGGGTGGCCACAAAAATATTTTTTGAAATAAATTAATTGACGCAAAAAGAAGAATTTATGAATTTTATTAAACTCAAAATACATTTTACTGCTGTCAGAAAATAGAAAAAAATATGATTTGACAAATAAACATTGCCTATCTCTAAATGTTCAGTCTGCCAAGAAGCAAGTGGGTGGCAGTTTGACATTTAATTTAAGCGAAAAGCAATGTTTCTTTATGAAATAAAAATTTTTTTTCATATTTTCTGACAGCAGTAAAGTGTATTTTGAGTTAAATAAATTACATACATTACATCTTTTTTCGTCAATTATTTAATTCCAAAATTATTTTTTTGGTGACACTTTATTCTCTGTATAATGACCCTGTATAATGATGTTAAAGTTTATGTTACTGAATAGACAATTGAATAACCTTTCCAATGAGCTACCACATGACCCCTATTCCCATTTAAAAAATCATCGATTACGTCATCACTCAAAAATATATGACGTTACTATTATGGCATGTATGCCCAAAAAATCATAATTTAAAAATAAAAATCGACCTGCCTCTGGATTTTTTCTAAAAGTGGCCTATTCTCGAAAAAATGAATTTATTCCATAATTTTGAACCTCTCTATAATAATATAATAATTATTGTATTATTAACAAAAATACCATTGTTTTTCACATTGCTAATTTGCGCTAATAAGTAACTTGAACGATTTAGCAACTAACTTTAGTCTGTCATTTCTATCTTGTTGGTGTGCACGTACTTTAGACTGTCGTTTTTATAAAAAATTCACTCTCAACATTTTCCCAATCGCGCCTAAAGAAGTATAACTTACAAAGGTAGTAGAAAAATGGTACTTTATTATTTAGTTTATGCTGATAAATAAACTATTAAAAGTATTATATAGTATGGTATAGTTAGACCCAAACCCAGACATCCAAAGTGAAAGTTATCCTCCTACACCAAATTGTTCTATATGGTCCACATAATGTTCAGAAAAAAGTCACACCATTTTGAGCGTCGGGTTTTGGGGGGAGAGGGAGGAGAAGTCTGCAAATTCGTAGTTTTTTACGTTTTTCGTCAATATTTCTAAAACTAAGCGGCTTAGCATGAACAACCCTGTACACAAAATTGTTCTACATTAAATTTGAAATAAAAAAGGTCCTATGCATAACCATTCTAAAATGAACGGTTCCAAAGTTACGGAGGTAGTATAGTATAATTGGTCCAAAAAAAGGGCTAACCCAGACATCCAAAGTAAAAGTTTTCCTTCAACACCAAATTGTTCTATATGGTCCACATATTGTTCAGTAAAAAGTTACACCATTTTGAGCGTCCGGTTTTGGGGGAGATGGGGGAGAAGTCTGTAAATTAGTAGTTTCTTTACGTTTTTCGTCAATATTTGCAAAACTATGCTTTAGCGTAAGGAATGTTCTATAGAAAAATGTTCTACATGAAATTTAAAACAAAAAAGGTTCTATACATAATTGTTATAAAATCAACAGTTCCAGAGTTACGGAGGGTGAAACGTGGAGGTTTTCGATACTTTTTATATTTACCGATTTCTCCCCCCTCTCTATCCCCAAACCCGACGCTCAAAATGGCGTGACTTTTTTCTGAACATTATGTGGACCATATAGAATAATTTGGTGTTGGAGGATAACTTTCACTTTGGATGTCTGGGTTTTTGGTATAGTTATATCATAAATATTGCCCAAAAAATATAAAAAGTATCGAAAACCTCGACTTTTCACCCTCCGTAACTCTGGAAGCGTTGATTTTATAACAATTATGTATTGAACATTTTTTGTTTTAAATTTCATGTAGAATATTATTGTATATAACATTGTTTACGCTAAAGCATAGTTTTAGAAATATTGACGAAAACTTAAAAAAAACTACTAATTTACCGGGTTCTCTCCCATTTCCCTCCCAAACCGGACGCTCAAAATGGTGTAACTTTTTACTGAACAATATGTGGACCATATAGAACATTTTGGTGTTGGAGGAAAACTTTTCCTTTGGATGTTTGGGTTAGGCCTTTTTTTGGAACAGTTATACTATACCACCTCCGTAACTTTGGAACCATTCATTTTAGAAAGATTATGCATAGGGACTTTTTTATTTCAAATTTAATGTAGAAACATTTTGTATAGAGGGTTGTTCATGCTAAACCGCATAGTTTTAGAAATATTGGCGAAAAACTTAAAAAACTACGAATTTACCGATTTCTCCCCCCTCTCCCCCCCAAACCCGACGCTCAAAATGGTGTGACTTTTTTCTGGACATTGTGTGGACCATATAAAACAATTTGGTGTTGAAGGATAACTTTCACTTTGGATGTCTGGGTTATGCCATCTTTTGGATCAACTATACTATACTATATAGTAGTATTTTCTTAATTTACTGTTAAAAAATAATACTTACTATACAGTTGAGTCCGCGAGTCTTTACCCGTGCGTCATCATTTAAAGCATACGAAATAAGTCGGAAATCTATTTCACGTAACAACAACTGACAGAAAGTGGCTACTGTTACAATTATGGGTTTTATTATAAAATTTGACGTTATCAAATATATAGAATGTCAAATGTAAGTTTTGCTTCAAAATTTTTGTGCAGAATAACAGCTACATTTGAAGTAGCTTAATAAATTCTTTTATTATTATTGATTAATAAATAAATAAACAATTTGTAAAAAAAATTCAATACCATATTTTATTTTTGTTATTTTATTCACTTTGACGGAAATCTAAACACAATAATTTCTTTAATGTGTGAATGACGTTAGCTTTGTATGTTTTAACTATTAATTGCCAAAATATAATTATTTATCTTAAAATTTCAAAATCCAATATAAAATTAGTTGTGAAAATAACTGTTTGTGTAATATAAAAAACTTCAAAACGCAAAAATTCGACAAAAACCGCAAAAAATTCAACTGACTGACAGCCACAAAAGTAAACAAAGCAGAAACGTCAAACAAATTGTGTTTAAAATATGAAAACATACCGAATCGTCTTTTTTTGTACCTATCTCTTTTTAATGCACTGAGTCTAGATGGTTCATAAAAATAACGTGTGTTTTTACTTAATAACAAACGGCAGCTGGTTTGTCATGAGTTTCATGCGTGGAAGAGAATGATGCTAGATAAAAAGTATGTGTTTTATCTCGGCAGGTATTAATGACGCACGGGTAAAGACTCGCGGACTCAACTGTATATTTATGTAACTCTGACAGCTTAGTTACTGTGACTATTTCACTCATCTTAAAATTTTCACATAATCTGACCAATCACAAACCAAAGACAGCTTGTGTTATCGCGAAAACACCAACTGTCTTTCAATTCTGATTGGTCTATCAGCTTCGTGTTTTCAACGACGTAACCATGGATACCGATCGCAAAGCAAAGTTTGACGTTTGCCAAAAAAATTATTGTCATGCCCCGCTAACTCTAATAAAAAACATGTAATCGTATTTATTTTCCTTCCGTTTAGTCAGAGGCGCTGATGTCGGCATTGTGATTGGTGGAACATGACTTTTGACAAATCCTGCGCTATCTGTGAATCTGTAATCTGTGTTCGTATTCGTTCGTTCGTTGTCGTTCACTTATTTTATATGGTGGGTTATGTGATATGTTTGGTGTTTGTGTTTAGTTTGTGTCACCATAAGAAGCTGATATTCAGTCGTGTTTTTTGATATTTTTGTTATTTCATAATCGAGTACCTTTTTAAAGGTAAGCTTTTTTGATTGTAGGTACTGTTTATCCAACAGTTTTAAAATACACATTTTATTTCGCGTTTTTTTGTTGGGTCTAATGGCCGATCAGCTGTTGTGTGCAGCCGATAAATTCAACAAGTAAACATATATTTAATCGAAATTAAATACTCATATTTCTATGTAAAATGTCACATTATTGTATAAATAAATAATTAAGAAACAAAAGTTGTTTGTGTTTTACCTTTATTGTCCACTTGAATAACATAATATTAAATATTGGAAGTACCGTATGGAGGCTATGGTGTACCTAGCGTGGAGGCTAGATAACGCTACCCTTCCTATCCAATCAACAGCAAGAACGTTTAAAATTTCACACCTATCATGTCGAAGCTACAGACCACTTATGTGGAGGCCAGATTTGTAGTATCCTTCCAATTTTCCAGGTGCTGAAAAACGTGACATTTTTTTGAAGGGTAAGATCGCATTCTACCAAATCACACAACACTTTTTTCTATGATTATTGTATTGACGTCAAAATGAGTCGTTTCGGTAGTACTTCAAACGAAGTTATAAACCAAAACATTGAAGAAAATATACCGAGTAACACAAGAAAATCTAAATCTTATATATGGAGACAATTTATGATGTTCTGTGTGGAGCTACTACAAATTAGATGCAGAAAATAACAACGAAAGACTAGCATTCATTCTAAAAGACTGGGCCTTCAACTATTTATTGTTATAGGTAAAAAATAATTATAACAAATTATTTATAGTTATAATAAATATTTCATGATTTAATTATGACTAATTGTGAATTATTCAAAAAATGGGTAGATTTGGTTACCTAGATCAAATGTATTATTATTAAATTCCTTCCTTTCATTTTACTGAATTTTTGACCTATCACTTTGTTCGTGAAACAGTCTAATAAAATACCACTCGTGATTTAATTTATCTTATAAGTCTGTCTTTTATTTCTAAACTCAACTGAGTTGCTTAAAGAAAACACCACTCGTCCTACGGACTCGTGGTGTTTTCAAGCAACTCAGTTTCGTTTAGTAGTAAATCGACAGACTTATCGCGAAAATTGAATCACTAGTGGTATTACTATTGATAATCTAGATATAATGATTGTCTTTACAAAAGGGATTTAAAAACCTACTCGTTTTCTGGTTTAATGTAACAAAATATCATTTGCATTGGATTTTATTTTAATATCGCGAAACGTCGGGATAAACAGAAAATGTCGTCTCTGTTTCCAATAATCAAACGACAAAATAGGTATAGTAAGCAAAACTCCTTTTAAGAGGGAGTTTCCATGACTACCACCTGTCACAAGTTTGAGATGCATCATTAGAGAACCAAAATAATCGTCTTAAAGGCCCTTGTGGTTAAACAGGAGTAAGTGGAGTACTTTAATTTGTATATAGGGTTTCTACTTTTGTAAGAAAACTCAAACATAAAAAAATATACGATTTTTCCTATATTTTTGCATCTGTCTTGTTTAAGTTTTAAGTAAACAATCACGTGATTGAAGGTTATTTACTTGATATAATGATTAATTACATACAAATATATAGAGTGAATTCTTTCTATGGGACGCCTTATCTCAGCTTGCACGATTTTTATAGGATTTACTGAGTAAGCATCTTACATACGTGAGAGGCAAAATTATGGAATAAATTCATTTTCTCTAGAATGGACGATTTTGGAGATAAATTCCGAAATTGCCTCCCACCTGCCTCTTTGAACATTTAATTTAAGTGAAAAACAATGTTTACTTGCCAAAAAGACATTTTTTCTATTTTCTGACAGAAGTAAAGTGTATTTTCAGTTAAATAAATTACATACATTCTTCTTTTTGCGTCAATTAATTTAATTCAAAAATTATTTTTTGGCCAGCGTGTATAAATAATAATTTTACTGTTTATATTATTAAAGAGAAAATTGAACAACCCTTGAAATGAGCTACTTTTTCTTTGGGTGCTATGTCCGTTTATCGAACGTTAGCGATCATATTGGCTATCATAACTTTATTCGCAGCAGATCTGAAGAGCGATTCCGAAGTGTGACCAAACCATTGCCTCAAATTTCTTAACCAAGATGTTTTTCTTCTTCCTCGACTTCTTCTGCCTAATATTTTACCCTGCATAATTAGATGTAGAATGCTGTATTTTTCCGGATGTCTACAAACATGCGCAAAATACTCGAGTTTTCTAGACTTTATCATTTTTACCAGTTCTCTGCCTTTCTTCATCCTGCTCAGAATAATACCATTACGCACCCTGTCCATCCAGCTTACTCTCAGCATTCTTCGATAGCACCATAATTCAAAGGATTCAACCATCTTAAGCATTCTTCCTGTTAAGGTCCATGACTCAACTCCGTAGAGAAGAGCGGAAAACACGTAACACTTTAAAATCCTAAGACTCAAATTTATGTCATGACCGCATAGAATTTCCTTGTAACGGAAAAATGCTGATTTGGCTTGAGCAATTCTGCAACGTATTTCGGTGGATGGATCCCAATTATCAGTGATTCTGCTTCCCAAGTATGTTATAGCTTCAACTCTCTTAAGTTGTACATCATTAACGTGAATTCCAGCATCGATGACATTATCCTTACTGACGACCATATATTTTGTTTTTTTTTATGTTAAGGTGGAGACCATAATTATTGCACTGTGCTACCACAGAATCCAATAGATATTGTAATTCGGTATCACTACTGGCAATCAGTACAGTGTCGTCTGCATATCGGAGATTATTGATCAGTTTCCCGTTTATCACAACTCCATCTTGTGTAGTACTGAGTGGCTCTTCAAACATCTTTTCTGAATAAATGTTAAAAATTAATGGTGAAAGAATACATCCCTGTCTTACTCCACGTTGAATTTGGATCTCTTCTGTGTGATCAGTGATCACCGTCTACTCTAACTGTGGCTTTTTGATTCCAGTACAAGTTAGCAATGATTTTTAAATCTTTATCGTCAATATTAGTTGACCATAGAACATCTAACATCTTAGTATGTGATACTTTGTCAAATGCTTTTTCGAAATCAAGAAAACATAGGTTCACATCAGCATTTACATCTCTACTCCTTTGTACTAATACCTGCAACCCAAACAGGACCTCTCGTGTACCTAGTCCATTTCTAAAGCCAAATTGAGTTTCGCCCAAATGTTCTTAGATTCTTTTATATATTCTCGCATGGATCACACGCAGAAAGACCTTATGTACGTGGCTCATTAGGCTAATGGTTCGATGATCATGACATTCTTTTGCCTTCGCTTTCTTGGGAATTGGTATAAAAGTAGATTTCAGCCAATCATGTGGTAAGTAACCATGATTATATATAGCATTAAACAAGTCAACCAATACTTTACTTCCGCAATCTCCTAGTAGTTTTAGAACTTCTGTGGGTATTTCATCAGGTCCCGTGGCTTTCTTTGATTTTGACAAGCGTATAGCATCTTCCACTTCGCTTTTAGTTGTAGGTGGTCCACTATTCGCGTCCGTTATGTTATGTTGTATTGGTCGATCATCCTGAAAAAATCCTCAATGTATTTCCTCCATCGGTGCAGTTTTTGTTTGGTGTCAAACAATAGATTTCCATTTGAATCAGCTATCGCACGACTACTTATATTTCCACACTTTGCTAATTCTTTTACCTTCTTATGCATGTTGAAAGAATCATATTTTCTTTCATACTCCTTGATAACGCTACATTCTTGGGAGAACCATTGCGCTTTAGCACTCTTTATTTTCCTTCTTATTTCAGTGTACAATAACTTATATTGGTCTTCATTGCGATTTCTGTGTAGTCTTCTTCTTTCCATCAAATCGAGAATTTCCTGCGTCATTCATCTTTGTTTTGGTTCAGCTTTCACCGTCTCCAATTTCCCTTTTATATGAGTCTGAATGGTATCTCTTATATTTGTCCATATTTTTTCGATTCGATCTTCCGTTGATACTTCAGTGATACTTTCGATGTTTTCCATTTCTCTTTCCAAGTCTGTTACAAATATATGCTTAACGTTTGGCTCTTTAAGCGCTTCTAGATTCATTTTAGGTTTTGGCTTTTTCCTAAATATGTGTTTTAATTTTACAGTCATCTTAGCCAAGAGTAAATTGTGATCTGATGGCACATCCGCGCCTGGATAGGTTTTTACTGACGTTATAGTATTTCTGAATCGTTGATTGACCGCTATATAGTCTATCTGGTCTCATTTTCATTTTCTTCAGGTTTGTGCTGGGCGACCTCTTTTCCAATCCTACATATGTGATGACCACTTATCAATCACATCAGATGAAGTGGAAAAAGCAATATCACAACTAAAAGATGGCAAACCTCCTGGACCTGACAATGAATATATGCTGAACTCGTAAAACTATTTAATACCGACGGTACTCAACGAATAACAGAAATATTTAATGACATATATTTGAGCGGAGTAATACCAAGTACATGGCTGAAGTCGACGTTTGTTGCTTTACCAAAGAAAACAAAATTCGTATCCTGCAGTGATAGTCGGAGAGATAGAAGCGGATTTTGTGCGTGATAAGTAATATGGAAAAACTATACGGGGATATGTTGAATTAGTTGTGTACATGACTTTCACCAACGGCCGGAAACCAGCGTTGGGGCCGAGGGTAGTTATAAGGGGTCAAGGTCGCGGATTTTATTATTTTTTTTATGACGCTCATGATCGAGATAGTACACCAAAATTTGGGAATAAGTAGGTCATGACGTAACTAAGTAAAATCTCTAGGGGCGGAACGCTGCGTGGCCGACAAAGGGGCGGGGGTAGGGGTGAATATAAAAAATATAAAGGGTTTTTTGCGACGTTCGTGATTGAGATAGTGGACCAAAATTTGGGAATAAGTAGATCATGACATTACTAAGTAAAATCCCCAGAGCCGGAAACCAGAGTTGGGGATGAGGGTAGTTATAAGGGGTCAAATTCGCCGTTTTTATTAGGTTTTTTTGTGACGCGCATGATCGAGAGAGTGCACCAAAATTTGGGAATAAGTAGGTCATGACGTAACTAAGTAAAATCTCCAGGGGTGGCACGCTGCGTGGCCGACAAAGGGGCGGGGAAGGGGTGAATACAAAAAATATAAGGGGTTTTTTGCGACGTTTGCAATTGAGAGGGTGCACCAAAATTTGGAAATAAGTATACCATGACATAACTAAGTAAGATCCTCAGAGCCGGAAACCAGAGTTGGACATGAGGGTAGTTATAAGGGGTCAAAATCGCCGTTTTTATTATTTTTTTTGTGACGCTCATGATCGAGATAGTGCACCAAAATTTGGGAATAAGTAGGCCATGAGGTAACTAAGTACAATCTCCAGGTGTGGAACGGTGCGTGGCCGATAAAGGGGTGGGGGTAGGTGTGAATATAAAAAATATGAGGGGTTTTTTGCGACGTCCTAGATTGTGATAGTGCACCAAAATTTGGGAATAAGTAGACCATGACTTAGCTAAGTAAAATCCCCAGTGCCGGAAACCAGAGTTGGGGATGAGGGTAGTTTTAAGGGGTCAAAGTCGCAGTGTATATTATTTTTTTTGTGACCCGGCACAACATTTGTCCCCCACGCAGCGTTGCGCCCCTGGAGATTTTACTTAGTAATATTATGATCTACTTATTCCCCAAATTTTGGTGCACTATCTCGATCACGGACGGCAAAAAAAACCCCATATATTTTTATACTCACCCCTGCCTAACACCCCTTTGTACCCCAAGCAGCGTTGCGCCCCTGAAGATTTTACTTAGTTACGTCATAACCTACTTAGTCCCAAATTTTGGTGCACTATCCCCATCATGAGCGCCACAAAAAAAAAATAATAAAAACCGCGAATTTTGCCCCTTATAACTACACTCGTCCGTTACTCTGGTTTCCGCCTCTGGGGATATTACTTAGTTATGTCATGGTCTACTTATTCCCAAATTTTGGTGCACTATCTCAATCACGAACGTCGCAAAAAACCCTTTACATTTTTTATATTCACCCCTGCCCCACCCCTTTGTCGGCCACGCAGCGTTCCACTCCTGAAGATTTTAATTAGTTACGTCATGACCTACTTATTCCCAAATTTTGGCGCGCTATCTCGATCATGAGAGTCACAAAAAAAATAATAAAAAACGGAATTTTGACCCCATATATCTACCTTCCTTTGCCACTCTGGTTTCCGGCTCTGGCGATTTTAATTATTTATGTCATGGTCTACTTATACTCAAATTTTGGTGCACTATCTCGATCACGAACGGCAAAAAAACCCCATATATTTTTATACTCACCCCTGCCTACCACCCCTTTGTACCCCAAGCAGCGTTGCGCCCCTGAAGATTTTACTTAGTTACGTCATAACCTACTTAGTCCCAAATTTTGGTGCACTATCTCCATCATGAGCGCCACAAAAAAAATAATAAAAACCGCGACTTTACCCCTTATAACTACCCTCGTCCGTTACTCTGGTTTCCGCCTCTGGGCATATTACTTAGTTATGTCATGGTCTACTTATTCCCAAATTTTGGTGCACTATCTCAATCACGAACGTCGCAAAAAACCCTTTACATTTTTTATATTCACCCCTGCCCCACCCCTTTGTCAGCCACGCAGCGTTCCACTCCTGAAGATTTTAATTAGTTACGTCATGACCTACTTATTCCCAAATTTTGGTGCACTATCTCGATCATGAGCGTCATAAAAAAAAATAATAAAATCCGCGAGTTTGACCCCTTAAAACTATCCTCGGCCCCAACTCTGGTTTCCGGCCGTTGGTGAAAGTCATGTACACAACTAATTCAACATATCCCCGTATAGTTTTTCCATATTACTTATCACGCACAAAATCCGCTCCCAGCTCTTAGACTATGTTTTCCGGACCATCAACTTAATGAGCCATATTTTAAAATTATTTCTAAAAATTATGCATCAAAGGATATTATATAGACCGTGCGAAGAGAAAATCGGCCGTAAACAGTTTGGTTTTCGGAATGCATTGAATATAAGAGAGGCTCTCTTTGGTATACAAGTACTATTTCAACGATGTAGAGACGTAAATTGCGATATTTATACATGCTTCATTTAATACCATAAAGCGTTTGATACAGTAAAGTACGACAAGCTGATGGAGATACTAAGCGATATTGGAATAAACACCTGTGATTTAAGAATTATCAGCAATCTGTACTGAAATCAAACATCTACTATCCGGACAGAGGCAGGAGAATCAGACGATATCAAAATCAAACGTGGGGTCCGTCAGGGATGTATATTATCAACACTGCTGTTTAACATCTACTCTGAGCACATCTTTCAAGAAGCAGTGGATGATGTTAAAGCCGGAATTAGAATTAACGGAGAATGCATCAATAACATAAGATACGCAGACAATACGGTGGTATTCGCTGACAGTTCTGAAGCCCTCCAGGAGTTAATGAACAGAATCATAGAAGTCAGCCAGAGATACGGACTTTCACTAAACACTAAGAAAACAAAATGTATGATGATCTCTAAGATGGAACAGCAATTTGGACGAATCAGTGTGAACGGTCAACAAATAGAAAGAGTTGAATAAAGAGGTATGCCGTTGAGACATCCGACTCCTTTTCAGAGTATTATCTATTTATTTGTTCTTCTTCTTCGACGTGGACCTGCATCATAGCTGGCCATTGATTAAGAACAGGTCTCTTTTGTTAAACTTTTATTAGAACTAAATGTACCTACATACCTTGTGTGATATGTAATGCACTTACGCTAATACTGCGCCCTCCACTTACACTTAAAACTGATTATTTTTGAACTCACTTTGACAACTTTCTCATGACGACCAGGTCGTCCCGCTTCATCTTAGGTAATTGAAAAAAGGGTTTTTTGCGCAACGCAAACTAAAGCATTTGGCGCGCGACAAGAAAGGCATGCATTTCAGTTAAAAAAGGGAGAACAGTGGCGTAGCAGAAAAACAAAAAATAGAGTTTGAGCAAAATACTACATAATCCCCCTCCGTGGACAATCTCGGATTTCCACGATAATGGGTTAACGTAAAGTAACTAATTACAAAAGGGTAAAGGACACAGCTTGGTAATCGGTCTAACGAGAATACCTTCCTTGGTTCGCAAATTCACTGCACGGACCTTACCGTCCAATCCTGGTATAACGTCAATTCCACGTGCGAGAGGCCACCGCAAGGGCGGAACGTTGTCCTCTTTCAATATCACTAAATCATTAATTTGCAGGTTTTTGGAAGCATATTTCCATTTTTGGCTGGTTTGGAGGCGGTTCAAGTACTCAACAGAACAACGCTTCCAAAAGCATTGCTGGATTTGGCTGCTGGATTTGGGCGAGAACGGTGCTCAGTTCCTTAAAGTTAAGCTGTGTATTGCTCATTAACCTATACAGATGGTACTTGGTGCTTTTGACGGCTGCTTCCTAAATACCGCCCCAGTGAGGACTACGTGGGGAATTAATTTCCATAGAAAATTGTTTTCGGAAGCAAATATCTTTACTTGGTCGGAGACCGTAGAGTTTCGAAGAAAGTCTTTTAGTTCCTTTAATTGGTTTCGTGGTCCAAGGAAGTTGGATCCATTGTCGCTATAAACAGAAGAGGGTGTTCCTCTACGAGAAATAAATCGGTTTAATATTAGAGAAAATGCCTCGGTTGTCAGAGAGGACACCAATTCAATGTGCGTTGCCTTAGTGGCCATGCACACGAATATTGCCATGTAACACTTAGTGACACGTGCCTTTCGGAGTCTGGAAGCTTTGATGAGGAATGGACTTCCAAAATCAAGACCCACATTTTCAAAAGGACGGGAAATAGAAACTCTGTCCTTAGGCAGATCGGACATAATTTGATGAGCGGGTTGCGCTCGAAACCGGAAACAGATTTTACAATTATGGATTATTCCTTTAATAGATGTTAGGCCATTAAGTGGCCAATATAGCAAACGGAAATTAGAAAGAACACATTGAGCACCGGCGTGACCTAGTCGGATGTGCTCTTGATTCAATAGAAGGGAAATTACCGGGTGTTTAGAAGGAAGCAATATCGGATGTTTTTGGCTACAGCTAACATTTGCGTGATGTAAACGTCCACCAACACAAAGAAAGCCTTTATCATTTATGAACGGATTCAGGGATAGATTATGTTTTTCAGAAATAGTTTAGTTAGATCTTAACTCGTCTATCTCCTTTGAACAGGTTTGTGATTGAATTTGTCGAAGGACCAGCTCTAGCGCAGAATTGGTTTCGTGGATAGTTACTGGGCCTGTAGATTTGTTACCCAATCGTTTCGGATTAGAAATGAATCTTAGTATATACGCTAAAGTATGAAGTAACCTATTAATTTGGGAAAATTTGTTAAACAATTGTGTCCAAAACTCATTTGACGAACTTACCTCGGAAATCAGTACATTGAAAGTCGAAGACCTTTGTTCTGGTACGATTTTAGGAAGAGTAGCTTCAAAGTTAAAATCGGATAAGTTCAAGTTTATCTGGGAAAAGAAATTTGGACCGTGCCACCATAACTCAGAGCTTATCAGTTGAGTTGCCAACACCCCTCTAGATAGGAGGTCTGCGGGAGTTTTTGAAGGAGTGACATGCCGCCACGATGCCTTAAATGGACAACCTTGAATCGATGCGACTCTATTGGCTACGAAACTATGCCAACGAGATGGATGAGAATTTATCCAGTATAGGGCCACCTGAGAGTCTGTCCAAAAGTTTATGGAATCAAAATTTATTTTATTTTGAAATATTTCAAGAACCCTTTGCGTGAGTTTCGCCAACAATACCATGGCGCAGAGTTCGAGTCTGGGAAGGGAGGTGGTTTTAAGAGGAGCTACTCTGGATTTGGAAGTTATTAAGTTACATAAAATTGTAGTATTTGAATAAGCGGCTCTTAAGTATATACATGCGCCAAAAGCTTTTTGACTGCTGTCTGCGAATCCGTGGAGTTGGACTGAGGTGATTATACCCTTTTAAAAAAGGAATCTAGGAACCCTTAACTCTCTAAGAGATGATATCGAATTAGCAAATGCTTTCCATTCCTTTGCTAGATCTGGAGTAAGTGGGTCGTCCCATGACAATTTGGATTGCCACAATTTTTGTCAAAATATTTTACCTATCACTACGAAAGGTCCAAGGAATCCCAAAGAATCATACATTTGAGCAATGGTACCCAGTGCTTCGCGTTTAGAAATATTATCGTTGGAAGGAGATTTTGGTAACGATATTGAGAAGTTGTCGTTTGCTGGATTCCAAGAAAGGCCTAAGACCTTGTTGGGAATATTTTCTAAGTCGACTTCAATGGAAGTCGGATGCGTTTGTTCGCAGAATAATTGTCTAAAATGGGAGGAGTTAGAGGACCACTTATGCAAGTGGAACCCAGCCGAGCTTAGAAGTTGTGTTAACTCATAATAGAAATTTTTTAACTCTGGCAGCGTGGAGCAACCATACAGAATATCATCCATGTATGTTTGATATAATAGAGCATCGCTCACGAGAGCAAATTTCTCGTGAGAAGAGGAAGATAATTCTTTCAGAACTCTGGTGGCGAGAAATGAAGAACAATTAACACCGTACTTCACGGTGGAAAGCTGAATGCATTGAAGTGATTCTTCTGGAGAATTTCGCCATAGAATATTTTGAAGTTGCCTCTGATTGGGATTGATTCGAACCTGACGATACATTTTCTCGATATCGCAAGTAAGAACATATGGATGGAACTTTAATCTACAAAGGATCTCGTACAGGTCGGGCTGAACCTGATAACTCTTGTGAAGAATATCATTTAAGGAAGTATTAGTAGATGTTTTGCAGGAGCCATCGAACACTGCTCTAAGCTTGGTAGTTTCACTGGATTCTTTTATCACACAGTAATGAGGAAGAAAACATTTAAAATCAGAATAAGGATTGTGGGATTTAACGCGACAATTGAAGCATGGTTTAAGGAAAAATATTCTTCTATGAACCTTCGGTATTCGGAAAACAACTTAAGATCGGAACACAATATTTTTTTCTAGGTGTAGGAATCGTCTTAAACAACATGTAAATAATCACCAAGTTCATTTTGACCGTGGGAGACTTTCAGTGGTAAGTCTACCTGAAAGACTCTATTTTCTAGGCGTTTGTGCGACTGTAGGAAATGATTTTCAGCTTTCTCTGCTTCTAAGGAAGGAATGTGATCTTCGGGAATATTTTCCATTTGCCAGAATTTTGAAAAGAAGCTCTGCAAGGCATCGTCGGTAGTTTGATTTTGACAAAACAACGAAGTCTTTTCACTCGGAGTGACAGTAAAGTGCGACGGCATGTGACCTCCGATAATCCAACCGAGCTGCGTCAATTGCAGGGGAAGGTGTTTGCCTAACCGGTATATATTTGGAAGGATTATTTCATAAAATCCATATGCACCAATAAGTAAATCGATTTCAGCTAGAATGTGGAATTCAGGATCGGCTAGGCTAAATTCAGAAGGAATATTTAAGTACTGTGGATTTATCGAAATTCTAAGTAAATTAGAGCTGATCGTGGGGAGGATAGCACAAGATAGTTTGAGCTGGAAATTTTGTTCAGTGTTGGAATTAATGACAACATCTACTACCATTTTATTGAACGTAACTGGAGTGCGTTCTATACCGGAAAATCTCAACGATTTTCGATAAGGCTTTGCATTGAGGAATGATAGTAGACGTTCAGAGATGAAGGATAACTGTGAAATATTATCTATCACAGCTCTAGCCTTTATAGATAGGCCAGAAGCGGAAATAGTTGTAACGACCGCTGTCGACAACAACACTTCAGGATTTCCTTTGTCCACAAATAGGAAGAATGCTAAGAAATCGGAATCTGGAATGGCCGTGGGGATATTTGTTTTATTATGGAAGTTTTGGCGATCATTGTTAGGATGTCTCCAGTCTTGATTATAAGAAGAGTTATCTTGGTCAGAGTGATGACCTCGTTTCCCTGGAGGATTATGAGAAACTTGGGTTTGATTCCCGTAGCATTATGTACATTAGAAGAGTTATTATTCACTTCAGAATTTTGAAATTGAGGACTTGTAGTATTTGTAGCGTTAGCTCCCCTACTATCAGGAGCCGTTGAAATATTTTCCCTGTTAGAATTGAAACTATTTGGATATCTGTGGATAAGCGTGTGTTGTCTTTTCCCACACACAGAGCAACCTTTAGACCTACATTCAGACGACGAATGCTTGCCACCAATGCAATTGAAACATAGTGTACGTGATTATAAAAAATTGTATTTTTCATCAATTGACATTTTAGAAAATATATGACATTTATAAATGTCATGCTCTAGAGTTCTGCAATACCAACTTTGTCTAGTATTACCTTTGGTATTGTTTGGAGAATTACTTCTGACATGAAGGGATGTGTCGTTGTGCCTGTGACTAACTTTCTCCTTTTTAATCTCAGTTACAGAAGTAGTCGGTGCATTCAAAAATTCTAAGGTGTTACATCTGAATTCAATTATTTTGTAAAACTCTCCCAAAGTAGGAGCTTGATCAATTTTTCTACTAACTTGGTATTCCTTTTTGGAACCATAATCTAATTTTCTTAAAAGAATATTTATGATGATTAAATCCCAATGTTGGGTAGGACATTTGAGGTTGTTTAATGACTCTAAATTCTTTTTGATATTGACTAAGAAGCCTCTGAGGGAGGTGGAAGTGCATTTTGTAATGTTTGGAATGTCCAGTATTGCGTTTAAGTGTGCATTGACGATGGCTAGATTGTTTTCGTACCTCTTTTCTAGTATAGTTATGGCAATCGGAAAATTCCCATGACTTATGTCTAGGGACTCTATGAGTGATAAGGGTTCTCCGTTTAAGTAGGATTTCAGATAAATTAATTTTTGGACACCGATTAGTTCCGAATTATCTTTTATTAGGGCACTGAAGAGTTGATAGAAGGAAGTCCATTTTTGGTAGTCTCCAAAAAATGGGGGCTTGCGAACTGCGGAAGCTTAACGGCTTAATGACGGGAATAATTGAAATATTTTGGTTTTCACCGTTATTTGGCGGAGAAGCGGGTAGCGGTGACGCGGAGAGCTGATGGATTTTCTTTTTGATTGCGCCTACTAACTCGTGATAGTTATCCTCTACCTCACCCCTGTTCTTCTTATCCTTACCCTCGGAATCTAAAACCTCAATGTTATTCGGAAGGTCTGAATACGTATTAAATTTTTCAATTAGTGACTCTAATTGTGATTCAAGAATGAAAAAATTGGTTTCTGTATCAATTTTACTAGTTACTGAATTGCAAATTCGTGTTATGGCCGCTTTAGCTTGTGTGCGCGATTTTTTTAAATCCTGCATATTTTTTGTGTGTATGTGGAGCGCACAGATCTGTTAAAATCTTATAATACCTAGAAATGGTTTACAAGTATTTAAGGAAATATTTAAACAAATGCTTGAATGAAATATTACTAAACAAAACCCTATTAATATATTTAATATAAAATAAATATTTAAAAATGTTTAAACAAATGCCTGAATGAAATATTACTAAACAAAGATCTATTATAGCATGGAAAATAGAAAAATAATAAAACATTCATACAATTGGTACACCACTGGAACTGCACTCGGAACTCGAAACTGCATAAAAAGAAGGTTCTGAAATCAACTATCGTCAACTTTGAACTGTCAAAACGGGTTCCGGAATTCTGAACCGTCTCAGAACTAGGAACTGGAACTCGTTGGATTTTACGGCGTATGAATATTAAATCGTCAACTTTAACTGAACTCAAGACAAGTTCCGGAATTCTGAACCGTCTTAGAACTGGGAACTGGAACTAACTCGTTGGATTTGCAGCGTGGTACATGAATATTAAAATGCAGTATTTGCACTTTAAGGAGATAGGAAATGCACAAAAAGTACTGTTCTTACATCCAGCTCGATGGAACAATGAAAAAAGAGTTAAACCGTTGAGACATCTGACTCCTTTTCAGAGTATTATCTATTTGTTTGTTCTTCTTCTTCGACGTGGACCTGCACCATAGCTGGCCATTGATTAAGAACAGGTCTCTTTTGTTAAACTTTTATTAGAACTAAATGTACCTACATACCTTGTGTGACATGTAATGCACTTACGCTTATACTGCGCCCTCCACTTACACTTAAAACTGATTATTTTTGAACTCACTTTGAAACCTTTCTCATAACGACCAGGTCGTCCCGCTTCATCTTAAGCAATTGAAAAAAAAGGTTTTCTGCGCAACGCAAACCAAAGCATTTGGCGTGCGACAAGAAAGGTATGCATTTCAGTTAAAAAGGGGAGAACAGTGGCGTAGCAAAAAAACAAAAAATATAGTTTGAGCAAAATACTACAAGGTTAAAAACATACACCTACCTTGGTACGAACGTCAATGAAAACTGGGACCACGAGTCCAGAGAAAGCAAGATCTGCATTTAAAATTGGATAAGTTATTCAAATGTCACGATTTACGTTGCCCATAAAAGTAAGGTTACTGTGATGTTATATATTTCCTATACTGTTGTACGGAGTTGAGTCGTGGACTCTCACAGACACCACCTGCAAGAAAATTGTGGCTTTTGGGATGTGGCTTTATCGTCGAATCCTGAAGGTATCTTATACCGACCACGTTACTAATGAGGATGTTTTGCTGAGAATATAAAAAGAAAAAGAGCTGTTAACCACAATAAAAGCAGCCAAAATCGAATACCTCGGTCACATCATGAGAAACAGCGAAAGATATGGACTACTGCAACTAATGTTGCAAAGAAAAGTGGAGGGAAAACGGGGACCAGGAAGGCGAAGGATTTCCTGGCTGAAGAATCTACGCACATGGTTCAACACAACAACCACAAGTCTTTTTAGAACAGCAGTGTGCAAAGTACAGATTGCCACGATGGTCGCCAACATCCGAAACGGATATTCACTACAAGAAGAAAATGAAGAAGACCTCTTTTTCGTTTTCCCTGGGTATTACACTCTAGGATAGTCTTTGCAATACTGTAACTTTTTTTCTACGAGCGTGTAAAAATGTCTACTTTCGCGCACGCGTTTTAGTTTAGAAAGTTTCACTTTTCCGCACGCATTTTACTTTTCCGCACGCGTTCTACTGTCGGCACGCGTTTTACTTTTCCGCACGCGTGTAGATATTTTAATAAGGCCTTAAAATAATGATAATACATGAAATACACTAATATTTAGATATTATTTACTATTTTATTTCAAATGTATCTTATTATGTTCCTGTTTTAATGAAATTAACGCGACAATTCGATGAAATATAGCTATTTGTATAACAAGGGAGGAAAGTGCTAATTTTCCTCCCGAGAATGAACTGCCCGACGTGTAGTGGAGGGCAGTAATCATTCAAGGGAGGAAAAGGCACTTTACTCCCATGTTATACATATGGTTTTTCCACCTTCCTCAAATAACAAGTCATTTTTTCATTTTTACTTAATTTATTTATGTAACTAACCAACAAAATTTATTAGAACTAAAACTAAAAAGTAGGTACAATATAACTGTCAACTGTCAAATATAAGTCAAATTATTAATGTAAACATTGTTAAATCAGAATAACAATTTACTGTTTTTTACCATTCTGCAAAATACGGAGTGTTTTTAAATAAACGTTAAAATGTATAGATACTTACGTAATAGAAAATAGATATTGTACAGGGCGTCAATAAGTTATATTTCCTGAATGAAATACCATCACGTCACTTTTACTTTTCCTCCCTAGGGAGGAAAAGTACAACTTTGCTCCCTACAATCAAGTCCGGAAAAGTATACTTTCGGTAGAGGTAGGTGGAAAAAATTATTTTGACATAATATTCGAAAGTCAAATCGGTAGACAATAACAGTCATTTTGAATCATCGTCATGGGAACCAAGATCGTCGTCATGCTAAATAATTATATTGTTTCGTTTTGTTACTAACTAATTATATTGTAAAAGTTTGGTTTTGACAACCTTGTCAAAGAATTAATTTGTGTTGTGTTTTCATATTAATTAAATTAATTGATTAAGATTTGGTGATTTTTTAAAGACTCGTAGAAAAAATATTGTTCCTAACTCTTGCAGAAAGTCTCTTTTCCGCACTCGACTGCTTGCCGAACTCACGCTTCGCGTCGTTTGGCAAAGTGCAGTCGCGTGCGGAAAAGTACGACTTTCTGCACTTGTTAGGAAAGTAACTATTTTCTATGGATGCTATAAAATATGCTACTTCTCTCACTACTTCCAAACATTCAAAACGAAGAATTCCTCATTCAGTGAGAAAAGTCGGCCATTGCAGTGAGAAATATTTTTTCTCACGGGTTCTCCTACGCTTTTCCATACATATCGCCGTTTCCATGGTAACATGGACAATACAAACACAATTAATCTTGTCAAAAAAATGTGTTGAACAAAACTTACCAGGAATAACCTTTCAAAACTGTTCAAAAATAACTGTTAACTTGAATTTTAAATAAATAACGTTTAAAATTTTTAAGAATATTAAATACCTACATGTATATGTATTGTATTTCAATTTATGCATGTAATATACCTAAAGCTCCTTAATTATTTAATTTTGAAGTTTGAGCTCTTGACAAAACCGCATCCATAGAAAAAGAACAGTGTACAACACATGAGAAAATGACATATTCCTCCCTCGTTTGATTTGCGCTCACGAACAAACTTCTGCGCTCGTGAGAAATGTCTTTTTTCTCACTTGTTGTACAATATACTATTTCGGAGTGTGAGACCGATCCAACTTTACTTTCTGGACTCTATTTCATTTTGACCCTCTCTTGTTCGGTCAGGTGTAGTATATGTTCGTTTCTGATGATGTTCGGCCAGAAAATACGATCAATTCTTCGTAGACATTTGTTAACAAAGATCTGAAGTTTGTTTGCAAGGGTTTTTGTCACTTTGCAGGTATCACATCCGTAGAGTAGAACAGACATGACATTTGACTAAAATATTCGGATTTTTGTCCTTGTAGTATACTCACCAGACTCCAAACAGGATGAACTTGCTGAATGCTGGATGAGCTCTTTGTATCCTTATACTAATATTGTCTTTTTTACCTCCGTTTTCTGTTATGACACTTTCAAGATACCTTAAGTTTTCCACATGTTCAATCTGCAGGTTGTCGACAGTAAGCGTGTTGTTCCTTTTATTATTTATTCTTGTGTACTTGGTTTTATTAATTTTGATTTTTCAACCTATTGTACTGGCTTCAGTAGAAACTGTTTCCTACTGGTCAGCCACACAAAAGAACCTTTTTCCTAATAGGCAGATATCGTCAAATTTTGGGATGCATCATTAGAGAACGAAAATAATCGTCTTAAATGCCCTTGTGGTTAGACAGGAGTATGTGGAGTACTTTAATCTGTATACAGGGTTTCTACTTTTGTAGTAAAATTCAAATGTAAAAAAATTATACAGTTAAATGTTCAAATCATGAGAAGTGGGTCTAGGACGTTTCATCGCCGCCGTTTCGATGCCGCCAGTTCATCGCCGGCCGATTCATCGCCAGTCAGTTAATCGCTAACTGATATATTTCCGAATTTTCGACCAATTTTCAACAGTTACATTTATTATTTATTTGTAGTATTAATTAGAAATTCTAGGAAATGCGAGATATGACCATTCCCGTTGCCATACTTAATCTTTAAATTGACTTTTATAATATAAAATATAATTTAACACTACAAATTTAAAACTATTTAGTAGGGGAAGTAGAAATAGAACAGTAAATTAATATAATAATATTTTTTATCTTTTTATTTGTCATAAGTTTTGAACTGAATTTAACGTCGTGTCGTGTCATCTCCCATAATACAAAATCAACTGACTAACTGGCGACGAAACGGCCGGCAATGAAACAGACGGCGATGAAATGGACTGGCGATGAACCGGCGGCATCGAAACGGCGGCGATGAACCGGCGGCGATGAAGATGAAACGTCCCATTCCGTGAGAAGTAGTTGAGACGGTCAAAACAAAGAGACGCACACTCATCAAAAAAGCACGTGCGATTATACTCATATAATCAACATTTACTGAATCGATCCAGGAATAGTCAACTCAAACTAAAAGTTGAATTAAGTAAGTTGATTTTAGTAAAATAGGTTTGGTAAAGTTGATTTTAGTAAAAGTTGAATTAAATTTTTTAAATCAACTCTTACTGCTCGTTTTAGTTGGAATTGACTCGAACTAGAAATAGTCAACTCTAACTGAGAATCAACTTTAACTGTAACATACATAATAATATATATTATATGGATCCAAATTTGACGAGTCTATTGGATTCACCTTTTAAAATTTAATTTAAAAAAATTTAAACATGCAACTGAAATGCCTATTTACACTGCTGATATGACTAGGAGCCGGTATAGGTATAGGTGAAATTTGCTAATCTTTTTGGGCACAATAACTGATAAGAGCCTATAATGCACTATAACGTAAATAGTAGAACCTAAAAGAAAACGTATAAACACTGTTCCGTCACTTTTTATTGGTACATGCGTCGACAGTGGCGCATCAAACTTTCCACTTATGGACGGGATAGTTAACTTAAAAGCTACCCTGCCTCACTACCAGAATTCAATATTTTCATTTTTTTTTAAGTTCTATGAGATTAAAAAATAAGACTCAACATAATTTTAACCCACCACCCCCACCATCAACAAGTTCATTTTTCATTTTTATTTTTTGTAGTGGGATGCAATCAATTTTATTTAAAAAAAAAAATTCATACGCATCGTTGACTTTTACAAAACGTGTCTATTTTTTATAGACCCGTAGAATGAGTGTACCTACATAACCATAAAAATTGTTTTTTAATATTTTTTAAGCGTAAAACTTTTTTTTGGAAATAGCTGGAGGTCTAATTTGTTTTCTATTTTGTGTACTTTATCAAACACTAAATTTTTACTACAATCAAAAACTTCATTTTAGGTTTTTAATTTTTTTAATGTGGGATGCACTCAATTTTAAATTAAAAACAAATTCACACGCATAGTTGAGGCTTTTAGAAAACATGTCTATTTTTATAGACCCGTAGGTTTAGTGTACATAACCTCAAAAATATTTTTTTAAACCATATAACTTTTTTTGGAGATAGCTGGAGGTCATACTTTTTTTCTATTTTGTGTATTTGATCAAACAATAGATTTCAAATTTTTTTCCAGATATTTCTGAGTTATGAGTGTACACCTCAAAAAAAAAATATTTTTTTGCAAAAATCCTATAACTTCTTTTGGATATAGCTGGAGGTCCTATTTTTAATTTTTTTTTGATATTTCCGTAAGGTTTGCCACCTTCAAAAACTGTTTTTTATGGTGTTTTGGGAGTTTTTTCTAGTTTATAGACTTCAAAATAGATTAAATCAATGTTATTTTTATAGGTTACATTTAATTTGAAATAATTGAGTTCTATAGAATAATTAAAAATGGGAGAAACACGTTCAAACCCCCTTAAATAACAGTGTTTTGGATTTTTAAAGGTGGCGAACCTTACAAATAAATCTGAAAAAACTTTGAAATACAGTGTTTGATAAAATACACAAAACTAAAAAAAACAGACCAGCAGCCATCTCAAAAAAGTTATACGCATTTTTCCAAAAAAAGATTTTGAGGTTATATACACTCAATGTTTTTCTGAAGCTATTTCCTTGTGGCATTTTTATAATTAAGTATTTTCTATGGGAAATAAGCCACAATTTTACTAAAAAATGAATTTATTAACGTTTCGAAGCCCAAATCGGGTTTCGTTGTCAAAATACAAAATACTATTAAAATAAACAAAAATGTTGTTGCTAAGTAAAAAAAAATCTTCTAATAATTTATTTAATCTGACTCATTTATATTGGCAATTCAGACGAATATTATAGATTTTAAAGTAGAAGACTTTAAAATGATATCGCCAATATTTATGAGTTGCGTTCCTGGGACGACTTTACTAAAAGATAGTTCATTCAATTACATGAAATCAATCCCAACTCAAGAATATCCGTCGTAAAAAAATCATAGCATGTGATCTGTCTTTAAAAAGACAACCAAATGCAACGATGACAGTAAAATTCTCGCGTTAGAGATTCCATAGTAAATCCCGAGGGAAAACCAGGAAAAACCTCGTGATACTATCCCGACAACGTAAGTATTTGGTCTTACATTTAATTTACCTTCAAAAAACTAATTACCAAACTCTGACTTTAATATGTTTAAATTATAAATAATATTAATAATACATAGATATACAATAAGTAATACTAAAATATAAAATTTGTACTAACTCGATATGTTATTGACTTACTAATCGTGGTATTTTCTTTCTATTGACTTCCTCTTTCAGTATGGGTAACCACATCCTACTGCATTCTACCGAGGAATTTGCGACACAATTGGTTTCATTTAGCATTTTTAGAGCCGCTTCTTTGATTTTTCTCTTTTTACTATCTGATTCTTTCAGGACTATACTTGAATCTCTCCACTGAACTCTATGTTCATTATCCCATGCGTGTTGACATATTTGAGATCTATCAAATTCTCTATTTTTAATATAAGACTGATGTTCACTTATTCTAACGTTTAATGGTCTTGATGTTTCACCTAAATTAAATTGTTCGCATTCACAAGGTATTTTATAAATGCAATTCTTTGTTCCTTCTTGTTCATCGTTAGGTTTAGTTTTAGATAGAATAGATCTCAATGTGTTTGTTGTTTTGAATGTTGAATTTATTTCCTATTGTTTTAAGTTTCTCGGATAGTCCTTTTATATATGGTATTGTTATTTTCCTCGTATTATTTCTTGTTAATGTTGTAGGATCCCGTTCTAAGTTGTTCTGTTCCATTCAACATTCACAAGAAATAAAACGAGGAAAATAACAATACCATATATAAAAGGACTATCCGAGAAACTTAAAAAAATAGGAAATAAATTCAACATTTCAACAACATTCAAAACAACAAACACATTGAGATCTGTTCTATCTAAAACTAAACCTAACAATGAACAAGAAAGAACAAAGAATTGCATTTATAAAATACCTTGTGAATGCGAACAATTTTATTTAGGTGAAACATCAAGACCATTAAACGTTAGAATAAGTGAACATCAGTCTTATATTAAAAATAGAGAATTTGATAGATCTCAAATATGTCAATGCGCATGGGATAATGAACATAGAGTGTAGTGGAGAGATTTAAGTATAGTCCTGAAAGAATCAGATAGTAAAAAGAGAAAAATCAAAGAAGCGGCTCTAATTATGCTAAATGAAACCAATTGTGTCGCAAATTCCTCGGTAGAATGCAGTAGGATGTGGTTACCCATACTGAAAGAGGAAGTCAATAGAAAGAAAATACCACGATTAGTAAGTCAATAACATATCGAGTTAGTACAAATTTTATATTTTAGTATTACTTATTGTATATCTATGTATTATTAATATTATTTATAATTTAAACATATTAAAGTCAGAGTTTGGTATTAGGTTTTTGAAGGTAAATTAAATGTAAGACCAAATACTTACGATGTCGGGATAGTATCACGAGGTTTTTTCCTGGTTTTCCCTCGTGATTTACTATGGAATCTCTAACGCGAGAATTTTACTGTCATCATTACATTTGGTTGTCTTTTTAAAGACAGATCACATGCTATGATTTTTTTACGACGGATATTCTTGAGTTGGGATTGGTTTCATGTAATCGAATGAACTATCTTTTAGTAAAGTCGTCCCAGGAACGCAACTCATAAATATTGGCGATATCATTTTAAAGTCTTCTACTTTAAAATGTATAATATACGTCTGAATTGCCAATATAAATGAGTCAGATTAAATAAATTATTAGAAGAATTTTTTTTACTTAGCAACAACATTTTTGTTTATTTTAATAGTATTTTGTATTTTGACAACGAAACCCGATTTGGGCTTCGAAACGTTAATAAATTCATTTTTTAGTAAAATTGTGGCTTATTTCCCATAGAAAATACCTAATTATGTACACTCAACCTGCGGATCTAAAAAAACAGACATATTTTGTAAAAGCCTCAACTATGCCTGTGAATTTTTTGAAATTTTAAAATTGATTGTATCCCACCTAAAAAATAATAAAAACGAAAAATGAAAGTTTCTGATGAGGGGTCAGGGAGAAGGGGGTGGTGAGTTAAAATTAAGCTGTCTTATTTTTTAATCACACAGAACTTAAAAAATGAAAAAATTAACAGAAATGAAATAGTGGATAGACTTGCAAAGGATGCTACTACAACAGGGGAACGATAGAAGAACAATTAATGCCAGTCGCTGACCTAAGACAATGGGTTAAGAAAAAACATAGGAAGCAAGAGCAACAAGAACATGACACCTCAATGGTATCTTAACACGTTGACGGATGTCAAATATATAAGCAAGTGTTGTGACACTATATGTATTTTGCAAAGTTGAGTAGGGAAATTAAAATTAGACGTCTATAGACGTTCTGTCCGTCAACGTGTTAAATATATAAAATTTCTTAATATCTAACCAGAAATTTATAGAAACTGTGGTTTAACGTTATTACACAGCAGTAGTTCATTAAGATTTTAAATAGAGCAAGGAACAAACATGGTTTCTCTCCAGCCTACAGAAATTAAACTAGGTTGGCCACTTCTTAAAATTTCTTTTGTGGGAAGTTGGATCTGCAAACAGTAGGAGTTACTCTTCCCATCAATTTAAGCGTCATTATGTACA
Organism: Diabrotica virgifera virgifera; assembly: GCF_917563875.1. NCBI lineage: Eukaryota > Metazoa > Arthropoda > Insecta > Coleoptera > Chrysomelidae > Diabrotica > Diabrotica virgifera. The sequence continues at coordinate 114,403,032 of NC_065444.1, read as the reverse complement.
CATAATATAAATTTCTACTAAATATTTTTTAACCATCTAAAAAATATGAAACGTGTTTTTTACAAAATACAAAAAAGAATTAAACAATAGATAGTAAAAAAATTGAATTTAAAAAATAATAAAAATAATAAAAAAGAATAAATAATTAAAAAAAATAGAAAAAAAAATAAATACAAAAAGAAAGAAAAAATCACAAAGAACCCCAAGGAATAAACCACTTATACCAAATTCACAATCAAGATGCAGTAGAAATAAACAAACCAAGACACTTCAATGTTACGAGGAGCACCCTCGAATCATGATTTACAATGTATAAACTTTATAAATCATGATTTGAGATTCATACAATGTATATATGTACATTGAAAATCATAATTTGGGAGTGCTCCTCGTAACATTGAAGTGTCTTGGTTTGTTTATTTCTACTGCATCTTGATTGTGAATTTAGTATAGTTGTTGAATCGGGTTTATGTATGTTATAGTGCTGTGAAAAAACTGATTATACAGGGTGTAACAAAAATGCAGGTCATAAATTAAATCACATATTCTGGGACCAAAAACAGTTCGAATGAACATTACTTACCTTAGTACAAATATGCAAATAAAAATAGTTACAGCCCTTTGAAGTTACAAAATGAAAATCGATTTTTTCGAATACATATATCGAAAACTATTAGAGATTTTTTATTGAAAATGGGTATGTCGCATTCTTATGACAGGAACATCTTAAAGAAAAATTATAGTGAAATCTTTGCACCCCATAAAAATTGTATGGGGTTTTGTTCCCTTAAACCCCCCCAAACTTTTGTGCACGTCTCAATTAAATTATTATTGTGGTACCATTGGTTAAATTCAATACTCTTAAAACTTTTTGCCTGTTAGGATTTTTTCGATAAGGCAGTTTTTATCAAGTTGAGGCTTATTTTTTAATATTTACATAAAAATTTTATGGGGGTTTTGTTATTTTAAACCCCCCAAATGTTTGTGTACGTTCCAATTAAAATATTACTGCGGTACCATTAGTTAAACACAGTGATTTTAAAACTTTTTTGCCTCTTTGTATTTTTTCGAGATGGCACCTTTTATCGAGATGCGGCTTTTTTTTTAATAATATGGTTCAAAATACACCTAAAAATAATATGTCATACATAAATTTTCATATTGTTACCAAGTCTCCATAATCGTACTAACCCTATACAAATATGTGGTGGATTTGAAAAATATTCAAAATATCACGATAAAAACTGACTTTTTTAAAAAGTACTAAGAGGCAAAAAAGTTTTAAAAACATTGTGTTTAACTAATGGTACTACAATAATAATTTAATTGGAACGTACACAAAAGTTTGGGGGGTGTTTAAAGGAACAAAACTCCCATAAAAATGTTATGAGGTGTCCAAATTTCACTATAATTTTTTCTTAAGATGATACTACCATAAGAATGCCACACGTCCATTTTCAATAAAAAATCTCTAATAGTCTTCGATATACATATTGGAAAAAATCGATTTTAATTTTGTAACTTCAAAGGGTTGTAACTTTTTTTATGCGCACATTTGTAAAGTAAGTTAGGTTCAAGCAAACTATTTTTGATCCCAAAATATGCGATGAAATTTATGACGTTTATTTTTGTTACACTCTGTATTTTAATATAATTTTCAGTATTAATTGCACAAGAGCTCTAAAATTATTGAATTTTTCCCTAGTGACAGTTTTAATTTAACGAGCCGAAGGCGAGTGAAATTATGTCAAAGTGTCACGAGGGCAAAAATTCTACATTAATTTTAGAGATCGAGTGCAATTTGTCGCGATTATGAATAAAACTGTTCAAAACCAAAATTTTATTGTAATTTATTTATGTAAGTACAAATTAATACTGTTAAACACACAGTTGATATAAAATATTTTACGGTTGAAAGTCATCACTTTTATAACTTTTAAAATATTAATTGTCATTAATGTCACTCAATGTATTTTTTCGTAGCAACGAAGGGCATATGACGTAATATACTTGACGACGGGATATTATCAAAAATTATCACCTTAATTTGCATTTCTGTAGCTTTCTATTGGTCAGAATCTCCTATATGAAATAATCATTAGTATTTTTACTATCAGCTTTTAGTAGTATTATGTATTAGTATTTATTAATATACAGGGTGAGCCAAAGAAAACAGTCCACCTCGGCATTTAACAGTTGTTATTAGATTTTAAGGAAATGAAGAATCAGGTCGATTTTTGTTCTAAGGCGGACACATTTTTACAATACATACATCTCCACGAGGAAAAAGTTTTACTGTAGTTGGCTGTATACCATATATTACAAAAGCGATAAAATCCTTTATAAGAGGTATATTTCTTAAAATCCCTAAAAAAGGCTACATCACAGAACTAGTTTTCGATTGGATGACCGATCATCATCAGTGTTTACATGAATCTAACATACTAACCACAAAAATAAAAAATATGTGGGTAAAAACCCTTTACAATTGATCCGTCATGGGAACATAGATGAATAGTGTGAAATTAAACTTGCTACCATATAGTCATCATGTGAACAAGTCAAATTCGAACTCAATGGTACCTAGAGCATAATACATTGGATATTTTAGACATCCATGTTTAACTTCATATTATTCATCTATGTTCCTAGGGCAGATCAATTGTAAAGGGTTTTTACCCACATATTTTTTATTTTGGTGGTTAGCATGTTAGATTCACGTAAACACTGATGAAGATCGGTCTTCCGATCGAAAACTAGTTCTGTGATGCAGCCCTTTTTAGGAATTTTAACAAATATACCTTTTTTAAAGGATTTTATCGTCTTTTTAATAGATACATCTGTCATTTAAAAGTTTAAATGACAAAAATTAATTAAAAGGTTTTTTGTAAAGAGGGTGCAAATATCGAAAAAATATCTTGGACGCTTGTTATATCTGAATACTTTATCTAAATGGCTTTCTAATGGTTTGCAGCACACGGTATATTCCTTATTTAAAAATAGGGGGTTAGGGAAGTGGAAGGGAGGGGGTTGAATTAAGCATAACTTTACTTTATTACGTGATCCTAATTACAACTGCTTAAAGCAATAGTGTATTAATTTTTACTCTGAAAACATAAAAAATTATTAACAAAAAAAATAGAAAAAGAAAATTATGTTTTAAATTAGATTAAAAAAAATATTAAAAATACCTGAGTACATTTTTAATTAACTTCTACCTTGTAGGGTTCGATCTTAAGACTAATGTTATCGCGAAATGTTTTTATATAAACAGTGATAGTATTTAGTTCCGTATCTGCTTCAAACCGAACACTAACCTGATTAAGAACTGGAAAAGTATTGCTTTGCATAGGTTGAAGAAGCACAACAGGTTGATTGAGATAAGTATATCCATGTTCAAGTCCATAACAGCAAGGCAGCACCCTCTGTTCGCACAAAAAAAGGCACAAAATGCTGGGAGCGCCTTCAAGTTCTATCTGCATGGCACTATGATGAAAATTGTAGCCATTAGTATGTATATTTTTTGATTCATCAGTAGGTGAACTAACCTCAATTATTGGAATTTGGTCTCCACTATTGCTCTGATTTGGTGTGGTATGGTTATCAGAATTAGATCTTGCAAAATCAATAAACTCGGTAACAGTCAAATCCAATGGGACTGTAGGTACCTGGCACTCCAGGCAGTGTTGATCTGGATTAATTAAAAAATCATTTGAAGGTACATTCAGTGGCAAAGCTATAATATTCTCTATAAACATGGGATAGGTAGGGAGTGGTTCAACACTTCCCAAATATTGTAACAGCATATGAGCAAAATGTTGACTGTTTTGGTTTCTGACGTCGTAGCCTGCTGTTGTCCATCCAGCTCTAGGACATACCATATTTACAAAATGATCAACGGTTGATTTATTTACATTAGTATAATGTATATAGTGAACGACTGCTTTGTTGATACCATTGGCATTTTGCACAACAATGCCTTTATTTGAGTAGGAATACTCGATGTCGTACACCAAAATACTTAAATGGTATAGTGTAGGTTTCTTACCGCTTTGTAGGTTACCAGTATTATAATAAAGATGAGTATCAAAATTAAGCTGGTACGCTAATAGGTAGACAGAAGTTCCCATTTCTAAGTTCAAAACTGACACTACTTGTTATCACAACAACACTAAACCAGTTAACACTATCTTCGATAAAGCTTGTTGCATAATGATTCACATTTTTTATAAAGACTCGCTTCATGTTTTAAAAATGTTAAGTATGAGTTTTGCGATAAATCGATAGGAATGTCTAAATGAAATCCCTCCTTCAACATTTAATTATTTTATGGCTTTATGCGACCTGTGAATGATCTTCTATGACTAAGCTCACTGATAGTGATAAATCTGATTTCCGCAACGTAAACAACCAGACACATGTTTTAGCCGGTCATTAAGGTTTTGGTCCGAGAGCTGTTAGACATTTTTAAATAGGTATTTTAGGCAATCTGAAAATTTTTCAGGTAACTCTTCCATGATAGCCTAATACAAAAATGCCGGTCTGGCTGAAGGGTAGCGGTTATTTTCCCCAAAAATACCCCCAAATTTAAAAAAAAAGGGTAAAACTTGTTATTAAAAAATATCTTTGAGGCGACTTTAAAGTAAATTTAAATATTCAAATATAAAGAAAATAAACAAGCTATGCGATTTTCGAGTGATTTTAACTCTGCAAGATGCTTTCATAGGCGCCCCAGGATTATTTTCAGTGGTTGCATCTGAACTTCAGGGGATTGCATCTGAATCTATACATACTATTAACTAGTATAAAATATACAAGTATAGCTATAAACATTCTTTTCGGACAGGGGGTGCAATTGCTATTTTCACAGGGTATTTTTTAATATTAAAAATAAATTTTCTAAAAAAGACAGGTTTTTCAGAGATTTTCTATCTGCCAAGTAATCAAAAAAATTAAGCGTGCATGCGAATGAAAAGCGCTATAGATAAGCTACAGTGTGATAAATAGCATCGATAGCTGTTGCGTCCTCTTTCGTAGCGATTCGATTGGGCAAAATCACGTGACCTGACGTTTTTAGGCGTACATAAATGTGTTGGGAGATAATTTTGAACACCTTATGTAATTAAATATTAAAAATATTTTAAAAAGTAGCTTCTAATTTTATCAAACATTTTTTTTTGCAAAATGTATTACTGATAACTTTTGTTTCGTCCTTTATTTGTTACATTGTTACATTTACATACAAAAGTAGTGTTTAATTGTCTTCACAAAATATTGTATTTTGTGTTTGTGTGTTTTTTTTGTAAAATTTATTACTAATTTTCTTTGTTTGTTTGTTGCATTTACTTAAAAAGATAGTTTTTAATTGTTTCAAAAATGTTGCATGTTGTGGTTGTGTTTTTGTTTGTAAAATGTATTACGAATAAATTATTTTAATTTCTTTATTTGCTACAGTGTTACATTTATTACCGGATTGATAGTCGGTAATCTTCAATTGTCAATTCAGTCAAATTGTCAATTCAGTCATGGCTTACTTAAAATTTAGATAAATTTAAACACCTAAAATAATTTGCCCGGAAAAATGAAAATATCTCGAAAACTAATAAATTTGGGCATAGGGAATGTTATATAAAAATTAAAGTACATTAATGTTACTTTTCAATAATTATATAAAATAGAGGGTGTTCTATTTAGCATTACTGAGAAAATAATGTACTTGCGTTTTGACTCACCCTGTATTTGATATAAAGAAAATTAGCAATATCAACAATTCTTAAAAATTTTGACAATAAATAAAAAATATCTCATTAATAGACCATTGCTCTTGTGCTTATTTTTATTTATACAGGGAGTTGAACTTGTTACGATTTTCATACAAAATTGGTTATAACTTTGTAAATACCCTGTATAACATTACAAACCTTTATATTTTTGTGATGGAGAAGTTAATTCGAATATAAAATAAAATATAGGGTGTTCCATTAAAAAAAAACAGAATTTAGGTCTGACACTGTGTTATCGAACACCTTATAACATTCTAACTAATTTTGTAATGTGAAGCTCAAAGGTGGCTAAAATTTTTTTATTAACTTTTATTGCTGTCTATTACTATAGCGGAGCTATTGAGCTTTACCCTACTAATCAATCACCCTGTATTTTAGATTTCTCGGCTAAACCTCCAACCTCAACTAGTTCCATTTCCTTTTACCTTACAACTTAAGGGGAACGGTGCAAAATGCACAATTTTGACGTCAAAATTTTCAATATGTTTTAGTTTTAAATGTATTCATTTTTTCGAATCCTGAGAAACTAATAAGTGTTTTTGAAAAATTTAAACGCAGAATGAAATATTACTTTATTAGCGAGGGCAGAGAGTCCCTTAGAATAAATAACACAATTCTTTTAAATGAGATATTTGCAACTAAAAATAACACTAAATTTCCTCTTTCATTTTCACCCCTGTAACTTATTAAAATAAACTTTATAGAAGTTTTCAGGCACTTTAAGCCCTCGGTAATAATGTACTCATTCATTCTTCGTTTAAATTTTTCAAAAATATTTATTAGTTTTCTCAGGATTCGAAAAAAGTAAATACATTTGAAAATTTGAAATTTGAAAACACATTGAAAATTTTTGACAGGCGTCAAAATTTTGCATTTTGCTCTTTTCTTCTCAATAGTTCTGGATCCCGCGTCCCAAAAAACGTTGATTAATAGAAAGCTGAAAATTTTTTAATAGCTTAATGGTGTCTAGTCGGACACACTTTTATGTATGGGAACACTGGAACAGGGGATGTTTTAATTGTGGAACAGGTTAAAAATTTGGAACGTCATACTACGAAAACGTCCCGTATCGGACAGAACTTCCAATTGATTTGTTGCCCTTTCATTAAACTCTCATGCAAAAATCAGACTGGTATTTATCACCAACTTGGCATTTTAATAAGTCAGACCCGTGGAACATGTCAAATGACAGGAATTATTACAGATGATTAGTAGCAGTCTGATTATTGCATGAGAGTTTAATGAAAGAGTAACAAACCAATCGCAGCTAATCTGGAAAGCTTAACGTAGGTGGCGCTCGTGTAGTTGAAGGTCACGTCAACTTACGTCAACATTCAAATCAATATATTTCTAAGTAAATATTGCATAATTTGTTTCGCTGTGTGAATAAAATTTGAGAAAATAAAATGCCTCAATGTTCTGCTGTGCATTTGTGCTTATCTACATCAGGACACAGGTTTTCCAAAGATATTCTGATGAGAAAAAAGTGGATTGTAACAATAAGAAGGGATAAATATGCCGAAAATAAATGCACGTATCTGCAATAAACATTTTGTTAAAGCAGATTACGTATTGCCCCTAGATTCTACTGTAAGAAATAGACTACTTCACTATAAAACTCAGATCAAAATTTATTATAAACGCACGAATTAAGATATGCAATTTTATATAAATTCACACTTCTACAATCGCTTTTTATGAAGCGAAAATATAAAAAAAATTTATACTTGAAATAATAGTATAGAAAAATGTAAAATAATAATTTAACATAATTCTCAGGTTTTCAATGTTTTTTAGTGACTAAAACATACCTAACCATACTTAACCTAGCGTAACCTAAAATAATATAAACAAGTTAATAGCTGAAAATTTAAGTTACATATTGCCTTTAAAATATACTTTAAAATGACATAGGTAACCTGATGAAAACTTAACCCTAAATTTTTCTAATGTCAACTTCAATTTAAGGTTGTCTTATAATATATACCAATACCAAATAAAAAAATTTGCTGTTTATCATTCGATAAGGGCTTCTTTTTTCCAGTAACTCTCACATTCCTTCTCCTCAATTCGTTTTTCAACGCAGAAACAGTCCAAGATCCGTATTTTTCTGCCATTATTTATTATTTATTAAATCGTAAACAAAAATACCATATACAAAACGTTGACCCCAACTATACTAGCGCCGGCAAGCGGGAGCAACAGCGTACATAGCTGCCATTGGAAGTTCTGTCCGATAAAATACATGGAAATTTTTAGTAGTCTGACGTTCCAAATTTTTAACCTGTTCCACAATTAAAACTTCCCCTGTTCCAGTGTTCCCGTACATCAAAGTTTTTCCAACTAGACACCGTTAAGGTATTAAGAAATTTTCAGCTTGCTATTAATCAACTTTTGCGTTATTTTGCAGGTTATTAGCGCCCTCATCACTTTATAACAAATAGTGAGAAAAATTACGTAATATTTTATTTGGAACAGTACCTATAGGGAATATTTCAACATTATATCTTTTTTATTTTTACATAAATTCAAAGTACATATTTTTTATAATTAAATTCCTACTGAAGACATTAAGCTTACCTATACGAACGTAGGTACTCGGAATAATTCAAATAGATAGATAGCAATCTGAATCCCACATATAGTGAAATTTTGATTAAGTGCCTGATAATCTTGATATTTCAGCATCTCCTTTTCAGTATAAACCCAAACAATGTACTGTTCTGATTTGGAATGTACGTCTCATCAGTAGTTGGTATCTCTCACGCCATTTTGCTTTAATGGAGAAGCATTGTATTCGAAACGGGGCTGTCGCCTGGACCTAATGAAAATGGCCACCAGGTTATATCAAACTGTTAATTGAAGAATAATTAATTAAATAAAATGGCGTTGCGCCTACTGAAAGGGTTTCGGACCTCTCGAGATAATATCAATATTCTGTTTTCAGTGATACAGACGATTGTTGAACAAAAAGTTTAATAAAAGTCATTAGAGTCGGGTGACAATAAATCGATAAACCCATTGAACTTAATTAAATAAAACTCGTTTTACAGAGCTTTGTTTTCGATTTGTTTCACCGACACTTAATTAATTTTGGAGCAGTAAAAAAATGTTTGTTGTATAGATATAATATATCATATTATACAGTGATAAGCGAGCTAATAACCAGCAAAATAACACAAAGGATATACATAATATTACGTTGTGAGAAAAAAAAATGAAACTAGTGGAGGTGGAAAATGTAGCTATAAGAACCTATAAATTGACAGTATATTTATTGTTTCCCATCTTATGACGTATCACAGGAGTATATCAACTAAAACTGTCACTGTCACAGTGGCAGTTACCAAACTCTTTCGATACGTTTAAAGGGGGGAAACAATAAATAGAATATAAATTTATAGCTTTTTTATCACTAAATTGTCCACCTCCTTGCTCATCACTGTATAATAGTTGTACATTTTTTATGCATATCTTACCGGTCAGAACCGATTTTAACTCAACCGGTAAAGAGTTCAAACTTTAAAATTAAATAATTTAGGTGCTTTTAGGTATATTATATGCAAAAAGCAAGAACCATATTATCATGCCCGCACCGTTCCGGCACGTAGCGTAGTCTCCAGAAAACCTGATTTTACAAAGAGTTGTCTGATACTAATAGACGGAGAGCTAGAGGCGAGAAATCATCGTCATAAGTAATATGGAGTTTGGCATGTGAAATGTGTCTATTGTATATTGATAACTATGACCTCTTTCAGGCTGACACCTCAGTGGATACAGGAAGTAGTAATAAGGGATGAAAGGGGAAAGTTGGTGCAGTCATTAAATGTTTTCACCTTCTATTTTGTTAAACCTCCATCGATTTGCATGAAAATTGGTGAGTAGTTAGAGCATAACTCAAGAAACAAAACTGATATGGTGCCAACGTGCGCTTTTACCCTGGGGTGGATGCCACCCCTTCTCGGGGGTGAAAACTATTTTATTAAAAATAACCCCACTAATCGATAAAGGGACAAATTTTAAGCAAAATTTGTTACTTCTAATTATTAAAATAAATCAATACTTTTTGAGTTATTAAAGATCAAAGATTTGAATTTTTCGTGAAATAAATGCATGATGTAAAGTGGTTTTTCGTGAATAATTCAAAAACTGTAAGTTTTATCAAAATAATTATAATTAGCAAAATTGAAGATAATAAAAAATAAAAGAGATTTATTATTCGAAAAACCTTTGAGAATTAATAAAAAGTGAGTTATAGGTGATGGAATATATATTTTTTTCGGCTAGTACCCAAATCTAAGTATTCAAGCTCAAATAACGGGAAAACGGTGCATTTTATAAAATATATTTACTGAACATTTGTCAAAGTACTCAAGAATACCTATCAAGTGAGCTTGAGATAAAGTTTATAACATCACAGCTAAGCAAGTGATGATGAAAAAAAAGAACCCTTTGGAGTTTTTAGGAAAAAGTGAAAATTAAAACATACGCTATCTATATATTTATTTATTTTGAAATTTGTTAACAGAATAATTTTTAAAGGAATTTCGGGAATGAAGTTAGGATTATAATTTATTATCAAGTTCGTTTTATTACAATTTAAATATAACAAGTCAAAAATGCGAGCATTATTATAACGAAAACTTTGTTTTTTATGTATTTAAATTCCTAATATGGAAAATTGCTATTATGAAAAGTTGTTTGGAATTAAAAATTATGTTTAATGTGCAATTATATCCTACTATTTAAATATTGTGAGCTATAAAGGCACTTTACTGAGCGAATTTCTTGAGCGAAATTCATATTGTTTACACATCGACTAAAATCGATACAATTTTATATAATCTTATGTTTATGATTGCATCTTGGATTTTAGACCGTGCAGATCTTTTTATGAAGAATAATTTTTGTTCGTAAAATTAATAATAAAAGAGTTATAAATGAAAATGATGATTGGTAGGTATCTCTAATTTGAGAAAAAAAATTAAATATTTTCTTTTTATTAGAAGAATGTAGATAATAATTACATTATTATAATAATTATTAATTATTTAATTATAATAATAACAACTATTGCATATATTAGAACACAGTTTTTAATTTCAAACAATTTTTCGTAGTAACAATAATTTACAACAGTGTGAAAAAAAAGGTACTTTAATCTTGAGCGAAATTCATATTTTTTAAAATACCTCCTATAATATAGATAAAATTAGATAAAATTTGCTATCTAATGATTGAATCGTAGGTTTTAGACGATGCAGAACTTTTTATGAATTAAAACTTTATTTCGTAAAATTAAAAATAAAAAAGTGTCCCGTAATATATGTGTCCAACTTAAGTAGACACACTGTATATTATACAATATAATATACATAATACATAAATCATTGGGTAGACAGCACCACAAATTTGTAACCTGCCATTTAACATTACTTACATTAAAATTAATAAGTAATATTTATTTAATTGATATTTCAATTCTTTTACAGTTTATATGAAGTAATATATTTTCGAAATAATATGAAATTTTCATTAGAAGATTATTTTCATCAAGAACATATTATTATTAATTAAATGTATGTTACTAAAATATTATTTTTATATTATTTCGATATTTAATTGAATTTTTTCTATCGATATAAACTTAGTGGCGGTTCTAGCCAGGGGCAGTTTTTGTTAAAAAGGCACGTTATCTTGTTTATTCACCGGTTGTGTTCCCTTGCCCCCGACTTTGTTCTAGAACCGCCCCTGTATAAACTGAATATGTACAGAAATTGAGGGTGTCCAATAATGGGCACAATTGACATAATATTCAAATACATTTTGGCTATATTTTATATAAATGTCTTAAAACAATTTTAAAACTTATATAAATAATATAATAAATAAGCTCCAAATTTTTGAAAAATGTTTTTAGCATAATGTTTAATGGTATCAAATTTTCCGGGAGCTCATTTGATACATATTTCTAAGTACTTTGACAAGTGTTCAGAAAATATATTTTATAAAATGCACCGTTTTTCCGTTATTTGAGCTTGAATACATAGATTTGGGTACTAGCCGAAAAAAAAATATATATTCCATCACCTATAACTCACTTTTTATTACTTCTCAAAGGTTTTTCGAATAAGAAATCTCTTTTATTTTTTATTATCTTTAATTTTGGTAATTATAACTATTTTGATAAAACTTACAGTTTTTGAATTATTTACGAAAAACCGCTTTACATCATGCATTTATTTCACGAAAAATTCAAATCTTTGATCTTTAATAACTCAAAAAGTATTGATTTATTTTAATAATTAGAGGTAATAAATTTTGCTTAAAATTTGTCCCTCTATCGATTAGTGGGGTTATTTTTAATAAAATAGTTTTCACCTCTGAGAAGGGGTGGCATCCACCCCCAGGGTAAAAGCGCACGTTGGCACCATATCAGTTTTATTTCTTGAGGTATGCTCTAACTACTCACCAATTTTCATGTAAATCGATGGAGGTTTAACAAAATAGGAGGTGAAAACCTTTAATGACTGCGTTAACTTTCCCCTTTCATCCCTTATTGCTACTCCCTGTATCCACTGAGGTGTCAGCCTGAAAGGGGTCATAATTATCAACATACAATAGACACATTTCACATGCCAAACTCCATATTACTTATGACGATGATTTCTCGTCTCTAGCTCTTATACTATAAGATAAAATATACTCTCCGAACAGTATGAATTGTTCATATGAAACGAAACGCTACGTGCCGGACCGGTGCCTGCATGATAATAATATGATTCTTGCTTAAATTGAAATAAAATACATATACACATGTAGCTATTATTTAATATTCTTAACATTTATATTACTCTATAATACTCTATTTAATTAAAATTATAATTTACAGTTATATTTGTTTTACCAGTTTTAACAGTTTTAAAAGCTAATTCTTGGTAAGTTTTGCTTCAACACATTTTGTTTGACAAAAATAATTGTGTTTGTATTGTGCATGTTTCCATGGAAACAGCGATCATGTGTATGGAAAAATGGCAATGGCCGACTTTTCTCACTGCAATGGCCGACTTTTGTCACTGCGTGAGAAATGTTTCATTTTCAATGTATGTAAGTAGTAACAGAAGTGGCACATTGTAGAGCATCCATAATGAAATGTTATTTCCTTACTGTAGGGAAATATCTTTTCCGTATAGCAGATGCCGAACAAATTTATTAAAGAACAACTTTATTTTCAATAATTTCAACACATTATAAAATAGTCTTTTGTTCTTTTGCGAACATTTTATTTGCCACCTCTTCCTTATTAGCAAGATATTCCTCGAGATAACTCTCAGCGACATTTGATGATTTCAATCCACCTAGTCTCTTTAAACTCGTAATATCTCCACCAGAGTCTACTAACATCCTAAAAGAAGACTGGTGAAAATAATGGCTAGTTTATACTGTTGTATTTGGCAAATTCAAATAAGTAGCCACAGCCACTATCTTAGGCATTTTGCGGAATTGGTGTATCCCGACTATCTGTCTACATTCTTTTCCGTTTGTATAGGAAACTCGGGTATTATAGACCTGGATCCCGCGTACCAAAAAAAAGTTGATTAATAGCAAGCTGAAAATTTGATGAAGCTTCATTCTACCTCCATCTTCTAACAATGTAGAATTTTACCGGCACCCGGCACTAAAATTTATCTGTTTGTCTTTGTTTAGTGTATTCGTAGTTATATGTTAATTTAAGTTGCCAGCAATCTAATATCATATCATATAGACCTGGATCCCGCGTAAGAAAGAAAAGTTGATTAATAGCAAGCTGAAAATTTGTTAATAGCTTAATGGTGTCTAGTCGGACAAACTTTGATGCACGGGAACACTGGAACAGGGGAAGTTTTAACTGTGGAGCATGATAAACGTGTCGCCCTGACAAGTTTATGATTGTGAAAAATAGCAAGTTGTTTTTAAGTTTATTCGATAGCCAACGTTATGTAATATATGCGAAAATGTTTGTCCGACAAAAATGTTGGGCATTTTAACGAGTCCGACACGTAGAACATGTCACATCACAGGAATTATGTTGGTGATGAATAGCAGTCTGATTTTTGCATGAGAGTTTAATGAAAGGTTAAAAAAGCAATTGGAAGTTCTGTCCGACAAAATTAATGGGAAGTTTTCCGAGTCGAACATTCTAAACAGGTAAGATATAGACAAAAATGCTGGTGATAAATAGCTTTCCGACAAATTTACGAAATTTAATTAAGTAAATTATTCCTTACCAAGAATGACTGTTGTCGGAAAAAAATAAGGGGTAGATTTTGTAGTCGGACAATTTAAAAAAATTATTTTTGAAATTTCAATAAAGGGTGATTATTCTATGTCAAAAGTACCTGCAATCAATTACAATCGATATCTTTCGATTTATGTCAACATCATTTAGATACCTCACTGTAATACATTTATAGTAGATCAGGCAAATTATATTATGGATTGAGTGGTCTAGCTATCTTTGTCCGCCACATGCGCGGGATCGCTTGGTTAAAAGAGATAGATAGACCACCTATCGACTTTTTGCACTGTATTCCCTGTCTACCATTATGTCTATGAATACATTTCCATTTAAGAAAAACTGTCACTTTTGACAATAATTCATAATAAATTGCAATCGTAACTTCAAATTTAAACTAATCGATTTATTTTGGCAGGAAATTATTTCTTGCCATGTGACATATTAATTACATTATTATTTCATTTGTAGAAAGTTGAGAAAAATTACGTTATAGAATTTTAGTAATAATTTATTTAGGTACCCTTTTTCAATCAAGCAAAGCATTATAGCACGAATAATGATATTCAATAGAACTTTCACAATTATCTGGCAACTGAACCTCATTGAATTGATGACCAAGTATTTTACTAACTTTGTAAAATGTTCGAAAATTACTCAAAAATGTTCCGTTGAATGGTTTCACTTTTGATTTGGCGACTTAAAATTTAAACTGTTGACACTCAAACATAGACACAAAACACTCCATAGTTAATATAAATTTTAATTTCCAACACACGTGGCAAACAGAAACTCAGAGACCATGTACTTTCAAATACTACTTTGTATAGCACAAAGTGTCACACTGACAAATGCAGCCTTCTAATACATACTTCTAAGCATAATGTGTCATATTTACGTCTATTCTTATAAGCACCGAAGTTTTAGACTCTTCACATTTTTCAATGTCGTTTACAGGGTTAAGATTTGAGTATGGAAAAAATATATAGAACGTTTTTTGTAGGAAATTTTCCGTACTTACTGATGCACCTAATTAAAAAACCCTAAGAGATTGCTTTCACATGTTCTTTGACATTTTTTATTGTCATTTTGAGAATATCTAGAACAAACTCCACCCAAAAAAAATAATTGGTTTGCAATATATACAAATATACATGCATTGATATTTACCTCACTGTTTTTGGAGTGTGCATGCACATGCAAATATATGCACATGCAAATATGTGAATATAAATAATAATATACAACTAAAATAGCTTTATCAATATGTGACTAAGTCATTCTGAAAAAATGTTTTTTATTTATTTCCTTCGATTTGCCCAAACTTTTTGTCCGACATATAACTTTTTGCGTTAAAAAATATAATTTGTACATAAACAAATCAAAATTAGCTTGCTATTTATCACCAACATTTTTGTCTATATCTTACATGTTTAGAATGTCCGACTAGGAAAATGTCTCATTCATTTTGTCCGACAGAACTTCCAATTGCTTTTTTAACCTTTCATTAAACTCTCATGCAAAAATCAGACTGCTATTCATCACAAACATAGTTCTTGTGATGTGACATGTTCTACGTGTCGGACTAGTTAAAATGCCCAACCTTTTTGTCGGACAAACATTTTTTCATATATTATATAACGTTGGCTATTAAATAAACTTAAAAACAACTTGCTATTTTTCACCATCATAAACTTGTCAGGACGACACGTTTATCATGCTCCACCGTTAAAACTTCCCCTGTTTCAGTGTTCCCATGCATCAATATTTGTCCGACTAGACACCGTTAAGCTATTAACAAATTTTCAGCTTGCTATTAATCAACTTTTTTTTCTTACGCGGGATCCAGGTCTAATAATAAATGACATTCGAGGATACCTTCATTTTATTGACGAAGTAAGTCTAAAACGTTATTGAACTTTTGTAACACATCATCTTCGATTTTTTGTCGAAGTTTCCAACTTTTTCTTGCTTTAAAATGGCGTTTCATTTCACGGCTGCTTTTCACTTTGTAAAATTCATATATTCGAGCATTCAACGATTTCCTATTTTACCAATTTAAATAGCTATTGCGACCACTCCACCTCCACAGAAATTAAGCAGCGAATAATAAAAGCAAACGCAGCGTTCTCCATTTTCAACAGTCGAGGCATATCATTAAAAACAAAATACAGTCTGTTCAAATGCTACATTATCACAGTTTTGCTCTACGGAATGAAAACGTGACCCAATTGAAGCTGGCAATGGGATAAGACAGGGAGATTCCCTGAGTCCTCTGTTGTTCAACCTGATCATGGACGAAATAATAAAAAAAGTAAGAACAAAAAAAGGATAGGAAATGGGAGAAAAACAACTTAAAATAATCTGCTATGCGGACGACGCAATACTAATCTCTCAAAGTGAAGATGATTTACAACGTATGCTGCACGAATTTAATATAACCGCTAGAAAATTTAACATGTTAATTTCCCCAAAAAAGACTAAATGCATGGTTATAACAGCAGATCTAATAAGGTGTAAATTAGATCTGGAGGGTCAAATAATAGAACAAGTAATGGAGTTTAAATATCTAGGCATCACACTATGCAGGTACGGAAAGCTCGAAACAGAAGTGGAAGATCAAGTGAATACAGCAAACAGAGCCGCAGGTTGCCTGATGAAACAATATGGAGAAATAAAAACATCGGAAAAGAAGTGAAAGGAAAAATTGACAAAACAGTCATCAGACCAGTAATGACATACGTGGCAGAAACACGACCTGATACAGAAAGGACAAAAAGAATGCTAGAAACAGCAGAGACGAAAACATTGCGAAAAAACGATGGTATGAGGCTGTGGGATAGAGCTAGAAGTGCAGATATATGAAGGAGATGCAAGGTGGACAACATTAATAACTGGGTGAAAAGCAGAAGAGTAGAAAGGACGGCGAGAGACGGTTCCCCAATAGGAAGACGATCAGTGGGAAGACCACGAAAAAGATGGAATGACAACTTAATTGAGGCACATTGAAAAACAGACAGAGTAATGTCTATATAACAAGAAGAAGAAGAGGAATGAAAACGTGGACACTACTGTTACACCTATGAATCGGCTTTCGAAGCTTTTGAAATGTGGTGTTATAGGCCATCTTTCGTATATTATTGGTTGACCGAATTACTAATATAATGTCCTGCGTAGAACGGGAAAATAGTGTAAAATTCGCATTACCAACAAAACTAAAAAATTAGAATATCTTGAGCATGTAATGAGAAATCCAGAACGTTATTGCCTTCTCCAAGAGAAGGTAGATGGTAAAAGCGGACCGGGAAGGGCTTCAAAATTTACGAAACTGGTATAACATCCGCTTTGGTAAACAAAGTCAAGATAGCCATGATGATCGCCAACATCCAGAACGGACAGGCACTTAAAAAAAAGAATCTGTTAACATATTAATTAAAACAAAAGCATCAAGTGTTTCGTCGTTTATAGATTGGTATTAAAAACTAATATAAAAAGTTTTTATTAAAATTTAATGAGTATACACTGCGATTATTCATGATTGTTCTTATTTTTTTTATGAAAAAAAGGTAAAACCGTAGCTGAAGTTTATTTGAGCTATCTAAGCTTTTATTGTTCACAACGTGTTTGTAGACTTCAAACCGGCATACGACTCAGTCAAAAGGAACAAACTATACTATATATTGGCTGAATTGGCAATACCACACAAGCTAATAAGACTCATTAAAGCCACACTGGATGAAACTCAGGCATGTGTACGAATACAAAACCACCGGACAGACGTTTTCAAAATTTCGCAGGGGCTAAAGCAGGGTGATGGGCTGACCCCAACATTGTTTAACCTGGCACTGGATTATGCGGTTAGGCAAATGCAAACTTGACGAGGAAACCTAATGACCAACCGAACGGTTCAACTGGCCGCTTATTCCGATGATATTAATATTATGAGTAGAACATCAACAGGAGCACAGGAAACATACGCAGAGTTAAAAACACAAACAAAATTGCTAGGTCTGGAAATTAACACAGAAAAAAACAAAAATAATAACTCAGACGAGAAGAAATATAGTCCCACAAAACAGTATACATGAAGATGACATTGAAACGGTTGGAAAGTTTACATACCTGGGAGTAGAAATATATGCCGACGGATCAGAAGATGCCGAAATTCGGAAGATAATAACGCATGCAAACAGAGCTTACTTTACTAGGCTATTGACTATGTACTATAGAAAGGAACTTTAACGTTAACGGGGTTTTATTATTTCATATGGTCAATGACTCTCTATATATGAAAAAACCGCGGAGTACTACCATTTAAAGGGGTGCGTTTTTGAGAAATGGGTGAATTAGTCCCTGGGCACAGGTTACATTAGGGTGAGTTCTATGCACTTTTGATACAAACACGTCTACATAAAAATGGTTTCTGCTTAAATTTCCTACCTAAATATAACTTTTTAAAGTCAAAGATACTTTTTTTTTACAAAAATTCATTCAAGAGAAAAAGCACAAAGAAACCAAAGAGAAAGAAATTTTGTTTTTGCCCCATAACTTTGTCCACGGGGATATAGGTATAGACATTGCTTCACAGAAAAAAAAACTTACATATCTTCTCTTTAAAATGGTTTTTAGTAGAGGTCATTATAATTTACCCTTTTCGAAATAGGATTTTTCAAAGTTCGCCACTCACAGCAATTTTGGGCAATTTTCCTTGTTATTTCGCAAATATTGTTCTCTCTAAGCTTTTATGTAACTTTGTTCTACGTACCTTTAGGCATATGCAATGGTACATGTAAGAGGAATAGAAATTAATTACCTTTAAAATGTTCTACTCTATAATGTTGTACGACTTCTTTTAAAGAGGTTATCTTTTTCAAGATTTTATATTTTAACGAGGTTTTATATTTTTTACGATTACATTTTAAATTTTCCATTATTTTTTTTTCTGTATTTAAGTATATATTATATAATAAAAAAGAAAGTTTATTCTGTTTACTTTAAAATGGTGTATTATAAAAAATTCTAGGATTATTTTTGAATAAGATAAAATTTTTCAAAATGTAACAAGTACTTGGAACGATTTTTGATTTTAGGATTATTTTTTAAATTTCTCATTATAATTTTTTATGTGATTGTGTGTTATGATTGAATCTTATTTTTTATAGGTAATACTTTGGATGCACTTGACTCGGTCGGGCAAACTTCAAAATATGGATTAATTCCAATATTTACTGTCAAAGCTCCTGCACCACAAGCTTTGATTGAAAAAATAGCATGTAAATGTACCAAACGATGTACAAAAAACTGCGGTTGTAGGAAGATAGGAATTGGTTGTTCAATATGCTGCAAATGGTGCATGAGCATGGGTACTAATTGTGGGAACTCTAAGATAACTGAGGTGTCAGAGGAAGATACTGAAGCTAATGCTAACGAAGAGACGGATTTTGATTTTGAAAATTTTTTAAATGTCAACGTTTAAATAATTTTAACTAAAGTGATGTTTTCTAAGACTAATGTTTATGTAATTTTTGTAAAAGAAATAATTTTAAATAATATAGGTAAAAAAATATCAAAGAATCACTCGGTTTCCATTATTTAAATATAGATGATACAACATTTTAAAGAATAGAAATTAAGCCCTCTATATTGAGCAATATATAGTATATTCATGAACAAGAAAAAAAAGTTATAATACTTTTTACATTTTAAAAAATAATATCTTATTGAAAAATATTCCTAGAATTTGTTGTAATACACCATTTTAAAGTAAACAAAATAATCTTTTTTTATTATATAATATAATATATACCTAAATGTAGAAGAAAAAAAGTTATAATGAGAAATTTCAAAAATAATCGTAGAAAATGTAAAAAATAATATTTTTTTATATTACGTATTATATATAATATATAATATAATATTATATAATATATTATATAATAATATTATTTTATTTTTATATTATATTATAAAAAATCGTTAAAAGTATAAAACCTTGAAAAACCAGTCTCTTTAAAAAAAAGTCGTACAACGTTATAAAGTAGACCATTTTAAAGGTATGGTATGTTTAACAGTAAATGGTTGAGTTCAATTAGTTACCACTATAAACATCATGGATTAACCGATAATAGTATAAAAGGCCCGGTTTCAGGTAAATTTATTTCAGGCTTTATTGTGGGAGTACCGTCTAGTCAGTGTTAATTGCAAAAGACCAACTCTGTCTACCTCGGTGGCTTATCGCTCCAGGTGGGTCTTAACAATGGGCCAGGTCAGATAAATTTAATAATATTTACGACCGCACTATTTGAATTCAACCATTTACTGTTGAACAAACAATTGATTTCTATTCCTATTACGTGTACCATTGCATATACCTAAAGTTACGTAGAAAAAAGTTACAGAACAATATTTGCGAAATAACAAGGAAAGTTGCCCAAAATTGCTGTGAGTGGCGAACTTTGAAAAATCATATTGCGAAAACTATAAATCTTAATTACCTCTACTAAACAACATTTTAAAGAAAAAATGTGGATGTTTTTTTTCTGTAAAGCAATGTCTATACCTATATCCTCGTGGACAAAAGTTATGGGACAACACCAAAATTTCTTTCTTTTGGGTTTCTTTGTGCTTTTTCTTTTGAATGTATTTTTGTAACAAAAAGTATCATTGACGACTTTAAAAAGTGATATTTAGATAGAAAATTTAATCAGGAACAGTTTTTATGTAGATATGTTTGTACCAAAAGTGCATAGAACTCACTCTAATGTAATCTGTGCCCAGGGACTAATTCGCCCATTTCTCAAAACGCACCCATTTAAATGGTAGCACTCCACGGTTTATTCATATATAGATGTCCATTGACCATATGAAATAATAAAATCCCGTTAACGTTGTAGTTCCTTTTAGCTATCTTATTTTGAATATAATCAATAGCCTATACCGTCTCCCATATATTTCGGTCTAAAAGTGTCCACCGAAATACAAAGATGAGAATCTATAAAACTTTAATTTGACCAATAACATGCTATGAATGGCAGTGAAGCCTGGGTCCTGAAAGAAATATCCAAAAACAAACTCGACACTTTCGAAAGGGAAGTACTGAGGAGAATACGGAATACCTGTGAGGGAAAATGGAATCTTCAGAAGTCGATACAACAACGAACTTTATCAACTTTATAAGGAAGCACTCCTATCAGTAGGACTTACAATACCGAACTAAAATCTTAATACCGGTATTTGATATTTGAAATTTGAAATATAGGGTTACCGGTATTAAAACCAGTATTCTAATGTTTAGTCTAATTTCTAAAAAATACTTACGCCCGGTTTCATAATCAGTTAAAGAGGACTTTAAATTTTAAGTTGGTACCATTATCAATGCAATTCATATGGGTAAATGTCAACTTTAAAGTGAACTTTAGTTATTGTTCACTTTAAGTTGATTATGAAACCGGGCGTTAGGTTTGTTAACTGCCCAGACTTTGAAAATACTCTTTCGGAAGGTACAGATATGGCAGGTATTGACAAATACATAATATTTTATAGCCAAATAATAAAGCTCAGGGAAACGGATTTGTATTTTTCCAAAATTCCATCAAGTTAATTTTTCTTACAAAATGTGGCATTCCGAAAAAAAATTGGCATTGGGAAGTAGACGTAAATCATAAACAATCGCTTTATATTGCCGACACCGCCGCTTCTCGATGGTGCCATACTTGGCTCTGTATGTCAATGTGTAATAAATAATATGCCTGATATAGATTTTAATACAACGAAATTGTTTGTTTATCCTGAAAAAAAATTCTTGTAAGTAATTAATATTATTTTAAATTAGATTTATATTGTGCATAAATTAAATTTTTATCAACTAATCCAATACCACAATACCGGTATTTTTAGATAAATGCCGGTTTTTAATACCGGACAAAAATCATTCGGGATCCCGGAATCCCGGTATTGTAAGCCCTACCTGTCAGACGTCATTAGAATACAAACATTGCAATGGGCCGGACATGTGATAAGAATGGGAGAGGATAGGCTACCAAAAAGAGCACTGAATGCTAGAATGCAGGGAAAGAGACCGGTTGGAAAGCCAAGAAAGCGCTGGGAAGATACAGGAAACAGCGACGAAGAAGCCCTTTTAGGAGTCCGTGTATGGAGAAGAGCAGCCACAGACAAGCAAGGGTGGAGGCAAAAAATAAAGGAGGCCAAGGCTCAATTTGGGCTGTAGTGCCGTAGAAGAAAAAGAAGAAGATTTTATTGGTGCAAGGTAGGAATTCTTTTGTTGTATGTTTGCAACCATAAATATGCCCAAGCTAAATGAACGTACTGTATATCAACCTACGCCAAGACTCACTAATGCTTTATTACACATTGAATTACAGAGAAGAGAACATATTTGATCATTGGGATCTTATGATTAGTGTTGCTCAAAATCGGTCTTGGTCTTGCAGTCAGGGGCGTAACAGAGGCCCCCGCAGCATAAAGCTTGCGGGGGGCCCCAATCGATCAGGGGCCCCATCTTGTCGTCTGATATTATGTCAAAATCTGTTATATATTATTTTACATGTGTATCTATCCTTTATGGTTTCTCAAACTTTTATGGTGACCACAATAAACTATAATGCTTTGTACGTGACTATTGAAAGATTTGAGAATTGAAATTTGCCGAATTTTAGGACAATATTTCTAAATCTAGAAATGGGTTTCCTCTTTAATGTCTACCTACGTTTAGTATTTCGATACATACAATTATTCAGAGACGTAACAGAGGCCCCCGCAGCATGAAACTTACGGGGAGCCCCAATACTTGTATAATTAATTGCCTTAATAATTAATTCCAATATGTCAGGGGCCCCATCTTTCGTCTAATATAATATATTATGTAAAAATGTGTTATTATATTATTCGCATACATACGTTTTTAAGCAGTGCAGCATTGAAAATGAAGATGCCCATCCGAATAATAAAATTGTAGAATTCGCTGATAGAAGTGCACGAAGAAAGTTGTTCTTCTCATAAAATAACACTATGTACTAATGTAATCATTTAGTAATTTTTGTTCTATTTCATTCTATACCAATAAAGATGAAAAATGTAAGTCGTCGTAAACAATGCATGAATACACCAATAGTTCAGTAAATCACAGTTTTGGAGTGAAATTATCAGCGTCACGACGGACGTATTTGCTTGACAATTTGGATTTAGGTTCTAGTTAAACTCCACTTCAAAGTTAGTCTTATGCCATTGGTTGCTTTTACTACATCGGGGGTTGATACCACTTCTTGGGGTCAAAAACATACGTTTAAAATAAGTCCAGAAATGTATAAATTGACTAATTATAAGCAACTTTTGTTCTATGGAGTTTCTTTATCTATGTTAATATTTTCAAGTAATTTACGAGTGAAAATGTTTATTTTTCAACAAAACAAATCAAGTTTTCAGACGAGTTTTTCGAAAATAACTCAAAAGTAAGTATTGTATCGAATTAAATATTAGATATCGAAAAATATTTGTATCAAAAATGTAGCATTTAAGATACAAAAAAAATGGTGTACTTATTTATGATCGACACAGTAAAAGCAAAGTTGAAGCTCATGAAAAAATATTCTTATTCGTCCAATTCCAAATCGAATATTTCAACCTGAAATAACCAAAAAATGAAGCACTTTTCGGGAAACTCATTAAAACTTTTTTAAATGTTACAAAAAAAGCTTTATTATTTTTTATAAAGTTTCTAGCACCAAAACTATACAAGTTAGGCTCAAAATAAAGTTGGTCCCTTTTTTGGTAAAAAAAAATCGTGAAAATCTCCCCCTATTTCGCATCCCAAATAAAATTTATCGTTAGCGCTTTACCATTTATTTTAAATATTTATTGTTTATATGATCTGTAAGTTTGACCGTTTCAAAGTTTTTAGTTTTGAAAAAAAATTGATTTTATAGCAAAAAAAGTTTTTTTATTTTGGAAAAATAAATTAATAATTAATAAATAAATTATTAAAAATGACTTAAAAAGTATTATTGATACGAAAAATCTCAAAGAGTAAAGAAATGTAGGTTTTGCTTTTATAAATATGTTGGCTTTATTCTTTAAGACAAAAATTGGTTAAGATATGGCTGTTTAAAATTTGCATAAACTCGTGATTAGTGACTCGTTCAAGCCCTTTCAACTAGAACCCTTTTAAAAATAAGAACTTTGAACCTGTGAAACTTACAGGTCATATAAAAAAGTTAGGTAATTTGTAAAGCGATGATTAGTTTTATTTGGGGTGCTAAATAGGGGGAGATTTTCACAATTATTTTACCAAAAATGGGATTAACAGCATTTTGAGGGTAGCTGGTATAGGTTGGATACTAGAAACTTTTGTAAAAAATAAAAATAAGGTTTTTTTTAAACACTCTAAGAAATTTCTAATGAGTTTTCCACGAAAAGTATTTCATTTTTGGTTATTTCACGTTAAAATATTCGATTTGGAATTTGACGTATAAGAAAGACTTTTCATTAGCTACAACTTTGCTTTTACTGGGTCGATAAACTTCATTTTTGTTTCATTTTTTTATAAGCTACATTTTTGCTAACAATATTCTTTTCGATCAAATACTTACTCTTTGAACTATTTGCGAAAAATCGCCTAAAAACGAGTTGTGTTTGTTAAACTATAAACATTTTTACTCATAAATAACTCGAAAAGTCTTGAGTTGACCACTTTGGTGGTGACACTGAAAAATTACACGGTATTGCTATATTTTACGTTCATTTACTGGGCTGTGTAACGACATATAGGTATTTGTAACACATGTCGCGTTTAGTAATTTTTTAAAGGGGCCCCATTTCCAATTCTGCAGGGGGGCCCCGACGAAGTTTGTTACGCCACTGCTTGCAGTCTTGGTCGTGTTCTTGTCTTTTTGCAAGACCAAGACCAAGACCAAGACCGCTTTATTTTAGCAAGACCAAGACCAAGACTGATCGTGCAAGACTTGAGCAAGAACAAGACTAAGCCGGCGAGACTCATGCGTCTTGCAGTTAGGATTGAGTGTAGTTTTAGGGAATATAGTAGTTCGGGTATATGCTTAGAGACTATGAAATGCAACAAATATGTAACAATGATTTGTAAAATTGGACTTATGCGTATTATAAACAATACAAGCAATATCAGCGGAACCGAGACGATGTAAATTGGTCGTACCTATATAACAAAATAATAGAACAAGTGATGGAAACGGAATACTTGAGAATAAGACTGTCAAGCTACGGAAAAGTGGAAGAAGAAATACAAAAACAAGTGAACCTGGTGACCAGAGCAGCAGGATGTCTCAACAACACAATCTGGAGACACAACACAATCAACAATATAAATCAACAAGACCGACAATGACTTAGGTACACAGCGGAAACAAGATCAGATACGGAGAAAACACAAAGACTGCTGGAAACAGCAGAAATGAAAGTCTTACGAAAAATAACAAAACAAACTCTAAGAGACAGAGTAAGAAGTGAGGAAATACGAGCGAGATGTGGTATAGAAGAAATAAACATGTGGACCAAAAGAAGCAAAATAGAATGGAGCCGACACATGCAAAGAATGACAGGAAATAGTACGAATAGCAAGAGACAAATCTCCAAATGGAAGAAGATCATTGGGACGACCGAGGAAAAGATGGTCAGACAATGTCAATTGAGGCTAACAACCGAAGTAAAACAGGCACTGAGCCTATTTATAAAGTAGGAAGGAGAAGAAGAAGATGAACAATACAATAAACATATATTTACATATTTATTTGACACGTAC
Organism: Diabrotica virgifera virgifera; assembly: GCF_917563875.1. Classification (NCBI taxonomy): domain Eukaryota; kingdom Metazoa; phylum Arthropoda; class Insecta; order Coleoptera; family Chrysomelidae; genus Diabrotica; species Diabrotica virgifera. The sequence continues at coordinate 114,377,186 of NC_065444.1, read as the reverse complement.
TCAGAGGTCATAATAAATTATTACAATGTAAAAATAAAATATTTTGTAATACATGCTTTCCTAGCAGACGACGCCTTCGCTCTGAAATTAATTGTAATTGTCTAGATTTTGAGAATAGCTGTCCTTTCATAAAATAATCTTGTGTTGTGACGCCGACAGTAATATCCTATTGAAACTTTTTAAAGATATGTCACCTTAAGCTGATAAAAAATATAATACGACACCCACTCAATTGTTTTTTCTATCAGTTAGTAGGATTCTAAATACCACATGGTAAAGACTAAACAACGTTCTTATAAACTTTCTCCAGAGTGTGCAATTATTATATAAATTGGTCAAACAAAATTCCTTTCTAGACCGAGAATGTTTTTTAATATGTAATTTATTTGTTTTATTTTTGTTTTAACCATGTTTTAGCACATGTAAGGTTATTAAATGCAAATGTTTATTAATAGTCCAAGTAATGAAGCTTAAAATAGGACAAAACCTCGCAATTTTTACAGAATGGATCGATTTGCTTGAAAATTTGAGGATAAGTAGTGGATAGTCCAAGGATCAAAATCTATATGATGCCGAAAGGCGCTTTTACCATGGGGGTGGTGGCCACCCCATCTGGGGGGTGGAAATTTTTTATTATATTTTGACCGCAAAAGTTAATAAAAAAGTTCATTCTAAGCAAAAAATGTTCCATACATTTTTTTGAAAAAATTAATAGTTTTCGATTTATTCGCTATCGCATGTGTTAGATTTATATCGAAATAATCAATGTTTTTAATCAGTTTTCTGCTAATAACTCAAAAAGTTTTCGTTTTATCAAAAGAACTTTTCTTAACAGAAATGTACCTTTTCTTAACAGAAATGTACCTTTTGAAAAAGTAAACAAAACCGTTTTTTTTTTATTTTCTTTAGGACCAATAGTAATCGAGCTATACTTTATTATATATTGCTCTTCTTCGTCAAATGCTAAATATTGTAGTTTCAAAGTCAAAAGACGGGAAAACTATGCATTTTTCAAGGATAACTTGTTCAAACTAATTTAAAATATTTAAAAATATCTATCTTCTGAAATAAGAAAATAGTCTCTAGCTCAAAAATTATGTCAATTATAATAAAAAGAATATCAGTCCCTATTTGTTTCAGCGAAAAAGTGATCGAAAACTTCACCCTACTCACCACCCTAATTAAAATTAGTCAGTGACCTTCTTTGGTCTTCTTTATTTATGTATTTTTAATAGGTTCTAAGGGTTTGACCGGCCTAGAATGATTTGTTTTTAAAAATATGGAGTTAAAACAAATAACGAATTTTTGTAGTTTGGTAAAAAATTTCCTTTTTCTTCAGAATAAAAAGATTACCATCAGAGATACGAAAAGATATTTAAATATAAAATTGTAGCTTATTTAATTGCCAAGAACTTTATTTGAAAAAAATTTTTCTATAGCGAAAATTGAGTGAGTTGTTGACAATTAAAACTTGTAATAACAGGCAAAAACCACCTTTACCAACCCTTTCAAAGTCACCTCTTTTTGCGACTGTGACTTTTAAAAGGATTTAGTATTAACAGCCTTATAAACCTTCTAAAAATCTACAAAATTGTTTTTTACAAAACTTTCTAGGATAAAAAATAAGAATGTTACGGTTAAAAAATCAATATATTTTTTTGAAAAAAAAAAGGAAAAATCCATTTGGAATATAATAATGTAAGTTAGCGGTGCTTTTAGTCATTGGCCTTATTTATTCTTCTTTATTTATGTATTATTAAGATATTCCAGAAGTTTTACTGGCTTACAATGGGTAGTTCTTAAACAAAAGGAGTTAAAAGCGAATAACGAATTTTTGTAGTTTGGCAAAAAATGCCATTTTCTTCAGAATAGAAACATTAGCATCAGAGATACGAAAAAATGTTTAAAAATTAAATTGTAGGTTATTCAATTTCCAAGCACTTGGTTTGAAAAAAAATTTTCTACAGCAAAAATTGAGTGCATTGTAAATGAGTACAATGTCCAAAAACATTGATTTTTTCGATATAAAACTAACAATTTCGATAGGGAATAAATCGAAAACTATTAATTTTATCAAAAAAATGTATAGAAGATTATTTGCTTAAAATGAACGTTTTTATCAATTTTTGCGGTCAAAAAATATAATCAAAATTTCCACCCCCGAGATGGGGTGGCAACCACCCCCATGGTAAAAGCGCCTTTCGGCATAATATAGATTTTGATCCTGGGACTATCCACTACCTATCCTCAAATTTTCAAACAAATCGATCCATTCTGTAAAAATTGCGAGGTGAAAAGCTTGGGTTCCAGGACTATAAGAAACAGACTGACTCCCGCGGGACATGGTAGATAGCTCAGTTAGTGAGAGTATAGGCAGGGATAGTTTAGATCGTGGGTTCAAACCCCACCCAATGTGAGTTGTTTAGTCATTTATTAATTTTGTTGGTTTTTACTTTTGTCTACAGGGTGAGGCAGATAAATGGCCTATTAGAAATATATCGAAAACTAAAGGCAGCAGAATCATGATGAGAATTTGAACGAAGGGGATTTAAAGAGTGATCTATTTCCTACTCTCAGTTATACTGGAAGTTGCTTATAACTTCGTTTTTTTGCATGGGACACCCTGTATATTTTACATTTTTAAATTCTCCTCGATGTGTTCGTTGTTAAAATATAAGGTTTTGTAATGTTATATAGGGTAGTTTAAAAGAGAATTACCTACATTTTTTTCTTAATTTCGTAGTAATATTCACGTCCTGTAGAATTGTAGTAGTTTGACCTCAAAACTCTATGTATGTTCAAATGATTTGTAATATATTCTACTATTGTTAAGAATTGTTAGTATTGCTAAATTTTTAGTTTTTGGAATACAGGGTTGGTCGAAACTCAGAATTAGTATTTTCTGAGTTTTCTTAAATAGAACACTCTGTATTTTAGTATTGTAATGAAATGATATGTTATGGTACATTTTTTTTTCTTAAGCATTCCCTATACCTAACTGCTTTAGTTTGTGAGTTATTAGTGATTCAAGCCAAATATTAATTGTAACAAAAAATACGTGAAATTTTATTAGGTTGGCCGTGAACATATTCAATCGCAAAAACTTTTTAGGAAATAGATACATATTAATCTAGACTGATCCTAAAAATTACCAATGATGATTGAGCTATTAAAATAACTACGTAGTTAAGATTGTTGGTACGATTAACCCGGTATGGTCGCTAGGTAGGTTGGTTGTTACGCGAGTGGTGGCGCATGAGATTTTCTCTCACATTATCAGCTTTTGCCTTTCTTTACAAAATTTTACAAAAAAGATTAGGTTTCATCAACGATAAAGCCATTTGCTTTAACAAGACGACGTTTTTCTGTTTTATTATTAAAATGTGACTATTGATGCCGCCAATATTTACCATTGAAAAATATATGGTAAGTTAACATCTACAACTAACCCGTGAAACAGAATATAGGATTTTCATATCATCGACCATATCCACGGCGTCTTTTATTATATCATAAAAGGATATTATTTTAGGTTTTAAGGGGAAAAATAAAATTAATTTTTATAAACAGTTGGTGATGCCGGTGGTCGCTTGATGAGAGAATCTCTCACATGAAGCGCACTGACTCAACAATATGGTGATACTAACTAAACTGAGTCACTATCTGAGTGGACCAGTCTATTAGATTGTCAAGGGAGGTTAGTTGGGAGACTAGAAGGAACTACAGCGCGTATAATTTCCCAGAAAAAAAGTTGTGCGCAATTTTCTGAAATCGTGAGACAAAATCTCATATAGCGACCACTGACGGGTTAACAATTAAGCACAAATTAAAGCAGTTAGGTATAGGGAATGCTTAAGAAATAAAAAAGTACCATAAAATATCATTTCAGTACAAGACTAAAATACAGGGTGTTCCATTTAAGAAAACTCAGAAAATACTCATTCCGAATTTCGACCAACCCTGTATACCAAATTCAATATTTAGCTATACTAATAACTGTTAACAATAGTTGACTATATTAAAAATCATTTGAATATAAACAAAGTCTGTGATGTCAAATAACTACAATTGTACAGGGTGTGAAAGTTGCTACGAAGTTAATCAGAAAACGTAAATATCTTTTAAACTAACCTATATAACATTACAAAACCTCGTATTTTGGAAAGAAGATATGAGGTTTCTAAATGGAGGAAAATGGAAGTGAATTCAGAAATGTAAAAATATACAGGGTATCCCATTTAAAAAAACGAAGTTATAAGAAACTTCCGGTATAACTGGAAGTAGGAAATAGGGAAAAATATTTTCATTAAATAGATCACTCTTTAAAACCACTTCATTCCAATTTTCATGATTCTGTTGTCGTTAGTTTTCAAGATATTTCTAATAGGAAGTGTATCTGCCTCGCCTTGTATGTTAAGTCAAGCTGAAAATGTACCTATCCATTACGTTGTTTTAAAATCTAAAGTAATGTTTAATAAATAGCAATATGTTAGTGGGTAACTACGAGACTTGCAAGACTCTTGCTGCAATACCAAGACCAAGACCAAGACCGGGAGTGCAATACCAAGACCAAGACCAATACCAGGTGTATTGGTGCACGACCAAGACCAAGACTCTCTAAGTCTCGTCTTGGTCTTACATTTGAGCAACACTACTTATGAAGATTGATAGTTTTATTCTATTTTTAATTAAGTATTTAACTCATTTAGTCGAGGAAATGAAGCATTTTGGCTCGCAATTTTTTCGTCCAGCATGGATTTACTTGAAATTTTCACAGAAGGTAGGGAATAGTCCAACAATCATTTTCTATATCATGCCGCTGTACGCTAAAACCTTGGGGGTGGTTGCCACCCCATCTCGGGGGTGGGAATTTTTTATTACATTTTAACCATGTAAATCGATGTAAAAAGTAATTCTAAGAAAAAAATGTTTTTTTACATTTTCTTCATAAAACTAATATTTTTCGAGTTATTCACGCTTGAGAGTAACGGTTTTTCGTCGAAAAAATCGACTTCTTAGAGAGTTTTTTGAGAATACCTCGAAAAATATGCATTTAATCAAAAAAACTGTCGATAACAAAATTGTATCTTTTAGTAGATCAAACTAAATTACTTTTCTATAATATCTTTAAGACCAATACAAACCGAGATACGGCATGTTGAAGGTTAGCTTTCCTCGTCAAATGCATAATTTGAAATATTCAAAACCAAATAACGGGAAAACTTTGCATTTTCGAGAAAAACTTAAATTATTTATTTTCAAGTATACAATTAAACCTTTCAAAGAATAATAATAAAAAATTTGACATGAAAATAGAGCGATTTATGATAAAAAAAAGTCGGTACCTGCTTTTCTCTACGAAAAAATCAGTGAAAATGACCCCTTAACTACCATCCTAATTAAAAATTGGTTTTCACCTTTCTGTAGTTCCTTGTATATTTGTATTTTCAATACACCCAAGAAGTTTCACCTATTTAAAAGGCCAAATTTTAGAAAAATTGGACTTAAAAAAAAATTAATTTTTTGCACTTTCGTATTTTTCACATTTTACTTCCAAATATCTCCGAAAATACTGGAGATACGAAAAAAATGATAGACTACTAAATGATAGCTTTTTTCATAACTAAAATTATATTGTACATCGATTCTTATTGTAGTAAACAGTTAGCGAGATATAGCTGTTTAAAACCTCTATTTAAGCAAACACCCCCTTATTCGAGCCCTTTAAACCCACCCTAATTAAAAAGTAAGGGATCTAACGGAATTTAATTTACACAATCTTATAGTTCTTCAAAAATCCTACAAAACCATTTTTGAAAAAACTTTTTATCGCCAAAAATGAAAGAGCTATGTTTATAAAACGCGTTTTTTTTTTTCGAAATATTCGAATAGTCCGCTGTGTCCGCAATGTGTATTTGTACTTCTACATATTTGTAAATTCGTATATTTGTGTAAATAAATGTTTTTGTAATTCTTTAAATCTACTTTTTTTCTGTATAGATCTATTAAATTATCTACTTATAAAAATTATAATGTTCTTAAGGGTGGTTTTTAAGGGTTGACATATTATTATATTATATCCTAAAGCATAAAACAATCATTATTTTAACCAATCAAAACCAAATTTTACCCATATTAAAGTTTACAATGTTTTTATATAATTTTTGAAAATAAGGGGTAGTTTACACCCCTAAAAATAATCGATGCCCTTGAGCATGTTATAGAATATGAAGTACAGGGTGAGATGATCCTAATCACCAATTTTAATGTAAATCGATGTAAGCCGAAATTATTCTTTTAGGATAAGTAATTTTTTATATATAGCTCCAACAAGGGTGGTTTTGAGGGTTAAAATATTATGATAGTAAATCTTAAAGCATAAAACAATCATTATGTAACTAATAAGAATCAAATGTTGACAATATTAAAGTTAAAAATGTTGTTTTATAATTTTTTACAAGTACTTTTTTTAGGGGTCGTTTTTACCATTAAAAAACCAAAAGCGTACAACGGCTCAATATAGAAAATGAACTAGAGGATGAAATGAGCCTAATCCCAAATTTTTGTACAAATCGATGCTGGACGAAAAAATTGCGAGGTTTTGCCATTTTTCCAGCTTCATTTTCTCGACTAATTAATTCTTACGTTTTTATAAGTATGTTAAATACTATACTATATGGTATAATATAATACAAAAATATTTTGTTGTTTTTTATGTTTTGTTTCATTTAATTGTTCTTTTTAAATGAAATATTTACAAAAGCTAACGAGAAAATGAATTTTACAGACCAGTAACATTTTGCAGTATACTAAATATTATTTTTATTTAAATCAATTAGAAACGTTTTTATATACATATTTGTTTTAATTGGCAAAATATTGGTGTTTGGAAAATAAACCGGTGAACAGGTTACGCATCCATGCATTTATTTAGTAATATTTAAATATCTCACTGTTAAAACTTTTAGTCAAACAATTATTTTTTTTAATTGAAGAAAATCTTCTGTGTAAAAGGTATATTTATTTAAAACCCCAATAAAGGGCTATTTTTTAATACCATTGGGCTTTCTTTATTAACCATACAGTTAAACCTATCAAGACAAATTGCTCTAAATCCACTAATGTGTCACTTATAGTAGGAGATATAGGCCTTGGGCCCGCATATACAATTATTATTTATGACCACACCGTTGAAACTTTTTGTACTTGTTATTTGGGTGGAGTCGGACAAATTTTGAGCTTGGCGCATTATGGTAGTGGGGCGTTTGTCTGTCAAGCGGTGACGAAGTTGTCAATTTTATGCAAGAAAAAAATTTATTACCACATTGGTCATTCTATTTTAATCAATGGATTTTATCATATAAACAACGAAAACAATTTTGTCGGACAAAAATATTGGGGCATATGACGCGTCGGACACGCTAAATATGTCAAATTTATGAAAATAATAAATTTATTACCACATGGCTAATTTTAACAGAATCTACCATAAAACATTTTTACAATAATGTGGTAACCTTGTCGGACAATTTTCACGGGGCATATGCGCAGTCGGACGCGCCGAAGATGTCAATTTCCTGAAATTTTTTTATTTACAACCATTTTTCCGACAACATTAGTAGGTTATAAGTAATTATATTCTTAATCAAAAAATCAAAGTGTCGGACAAAAATATTGGGGCAACTCGACAGTCGGACAAAAAATTTAATTTTTATTAGTAAAGTATACTTTCAAATTATGCTGGGTTCGTGTATCCCTTATCTTTACAACCATTTTTCCGACAAAAGTAGTAGGTTATAAGTAATTATATTCTTAAACAAAAAATATAATTGTCTGACAAAAATGTTGGGGCAAACGAACAGAAAACTTAATTCTTTTAGGCTATCGACGAGGAGGTATTATCAAAAAAAAATTTTAAAACAGTGTTTCTCGGTTACTTTTGAATCGATTTAGCTGAAAATTGGTACACACACTAAGTAAAGCATTTAAAAGGGTATGACGTAGATCGGAACCCAAAATTTTCATAAAAAATTTTCCGACAAGAGGGAAAATTTTAGAAAAATTGTGATCTGATAATTTGTGTACATACTCCTTGAACAACGACAAACATCGTTCTGTATTTTTTCTCGAATTAAAAAAAAAATTTCAGCACATGTATCAGGTTATAAGTAGTTATATTCCAAATCAAAAAATCTAAGTGCCCGACATAAATAGTGGGGCACATCCAAAGTCGGACAAAAAATTTAATTTTTATTAATAAACTATACTTTTAAACTATTCTGGGTTCGTGCATCCCTTATCTTTACAACCATTTTTCCGACAAAAGTAGTAGGATAAAAGTAATCATACTCTTAAACAAAAAATGTAATTGTCTGACAAAAATGTTGGGGCAAACGAACAGGAAACTTAATTCTTTTAGGCTATGGACGAGGAGGTATTATCCAAAAATATTTTAAAACAGTTTTCTCGGTTATTTTTGAATCGATTTAGCTGAATATTGGTACACACACTAAGTAAAACATTTAAAAGGGTATGACGTAGAGCTGTACCCAAAATTTTCCCAAAAAAATTTCGGACAAGAGGGAAAATTTTAGAAAAATTGTGATCTGATATTTGCGTACATACTCCTTAAACAACGACAAACATGGTTCTGTAGTTTTTTTTTCCAATTAAAAAAAATTTCCGACACAAGTATCAGGTTATAAGTAGTTATATTCTAAATCAAAAAATCTAAGTGTCCGACAAAAATATTGGGTCAAATCCAAAGTCGGACAAAAAATTTAATTTTTATTAATAAACTGTCTTTTAAACAATACTGGGTTCGTGCAACCCTTACCTTTAAAACCATTTTTCCGACAACATTAGTAGGTTATAAGTAATTATATTCTTAATCAAAAAATCAAAGTGTCGGACAAAAATATTGGGGCAACTCGACAGTCGGACAAAAAATTTAATTTTTATTAGTAAAGTATACTTTCAAATTATGCTGGGTTCGTGCATCCCTTATCTTTACAACCATTTTTCCGACAAAAGTAGTAGGTTACAAGTAATTTTATTCTTAAACAGAAAATGTAACTGTCTGACAAAAATGTTGGGGCAAACGAACAGAAAACTTAATTCTTTTAGGCTATCGACGAGGAGGTATTATCAAAAAAAAATTTTAAAACAGTTTTTCTCGGTTATTTTTGAATCGATTTAGCTGAATATTGATACACACACTAAGTAAAACATTTAAAAGGGTATGACGTAGAGCTGTACCCAAAATTTTCCCAAAAAAATTTCGGACAAGAGGGAAAATTTAAAAAAAATTGTGATCTGATATTTGCGTACATACTCCTTGAACAACGACAAACATCGTTCTGTAGTTTTTTTTCCAATTAAAAAAAATTTCCGACACAAGTATCAGGTTATAAGTAGTTATATTCTAAATAAAAAAATCTAAGTGTCCGACAAAAATATTGGGTCAAATCCAAAGTCGGATAAAAAATTTAATTTTTATTAATAAACTGTCTTTTAAAAAATACTGGGTTCGTGCAACCCTTACCTTTAAAACCATTTTTCCGACAACATTAGTAGGTTATAAGTAATTATATTCTTAATAAAAAAATCAAAGTGTCGGACAAAAATATTGGGGCAACTCGACAGTCGGACAAAAAATTTAATTTTTATTAGTAAAGTATACTTTCAAATAATGCTGGGTTCGTGCATCCCTTATCTTTACAACCATTTTTCCGACAAAAGTAGTAGGTTACAAGTAATTATATTCTTAAACAAAAAATGTAATTGTCTGACAAAAATGTTGGGGCAAACGAACAGAAAACTTAATTTTTTTAGGCTATCGACGAGGAGGTATTATCAAAAAAAAAATTTAAAAGAGTGTTTCTCGGTTATTTTTGAATCGATTTAGCTGAAAATTGGTACACACGCTAAGTAAAGCATTTAAAGGGTATGACGTAGATCGGAACCCAAAATTTTCTTAAAAAATTTTCCGACAAGAGGGAAAATTTTAGAAAAATTGTGATCTGATAATTTGTGTACATACTCCTTGAACAACGACAAACATCGTTCTGTATTTTTTTCTCAAATTAAAAAAAAATTTCAGCACATGTAGCAGGTTATAAGTAGTTATATTCCAAATCAAAAAATCTAAGTGTCCGACAAAAATATTGGGGCAAAGCCAAAGTCAGACAAAAAATTTAATTTTTATTGATAAACTATACTTTTAAATTATGCTGGGTTCGTGTATCCCTTATCTTTACAACCATTTTTCCGACAAAGGTAATAAGTTACAAGTAATTATATTCTTAAACAAAAAATGTAATTGTTTGACAAAAATCTTGGGGCAAACGAACAGAAAACTTAATTCTTTTAGGCTATCGACGAGAAAGTAATATCAAAAAATTTTAAAAGAGTTTTCTCGGTTATTTTTGAATCGATTTATCTCAAAATTGGTACACACACTAAGTAAAATGTTTAAAAGGGTATGACGTAGATCTGTGCCCAAAATTTTCTTAAAAAATTTTCCGACAAGTGGGAAAATTTTAGAAAAATTGTGATCTGATATTTGCTTATATACTCCTTGAACAACGACAAACATCGTTCTGTATTTTTTTATCGAATTAAAAAAAAATTTCAGCACATGTATCAGGTTATAAGTAGTTATATTCCAAATCAAAAAATCTAAGTTCCCGACATAAATAGTGGGGCACATCCAAAGTCGGACAAAAAATTTAATTTTTATTAATAAACTATACTTTTAAACTATTCTGGGTTCGTGCATCCCTTATCTTTACAACCATTTTTCCGACAAAAGTAGTAGGATACAAGTAATTATACTCTTAAACAAAAAATTTAATTGTCTGACAAAAATGTTGGGGCAAACGAACAGGAAACTTAATTCTTTTAGGCTATGGACGAGGAGGTATTATCCAAAAATATTTTAAAACAGTTTTTCTCGGTTATTTTTGAATCGATTTAGCTGAAAATTAATACACACACTAAGTAAAACATTTAAAAGTGTATGACGTAAAGCTGTACCCAAAATTTTCCCAAAAAAATTTCGGACAAGAGGGAAAATTTTAGAAAAATTTTGATGTGATATTTGCGTACATACTCCTTGAACAACGACAAATATCGTTCTGTAGTTTTTTTTTTTCTCGAAATAAAAAAAAATTTCCGACACAAGTATCAGGTTATAAGTAGTTATATTCCAAATCAAAAAATCTAAGTGTCCGACAAAAATATTGGGGCAAATCCAAAGTCGGACAAAAAATTTAATTTTTATTGATAAACTATACTTTTAAATTATGCTGGATTCGTGTATCCCTTATCTTTACAACCATTTTTCCGACAAAGGTAGTAAGTTACAAGTGACTATATTCTTAAACAAAAAATGTAATTGTTTGACAAAAATCTTGGGGCAAACGAACAGAAAACTTAATTCTTTTAGGCTATCGACGAGAAAGTAATATCAAAAAATTTTAAGAGTTTTCTCGGTTATTTTTGAATCGATTTAGCTCAAAATTGGTACACACGCTAAGTAAAACATTTAAAAGGGTATGACGTAGAGCTGTACCCAAAATTTTCTTAAAAATTTTTCCGACAGGAGGGAGAATTTTAGAAAAATTGTGATCTGATATTTGCTTACATACTCCTTGAACAACGACAAACATCGTTCTGTAGTTTTTTTTCCAATTAAAAAAAATTTCCGACACAAGTATCAGGTTATAAGTAGTTATATTCTAAATCAAAAAATCTAATATTTATATTCACCATTTAATGAATTTAATATTCACCATTGGCGCGCATACGGGTAATATGAGCCGAAAAATACGTAATTTAATATGAAGTCAAAAATGTGTAAAAATTATTTTTTTTTTAAATTGTACCAAAACGCCCCATTATTTTTGTCCGACAAGTGATCCAATATACATTACACATGTAAAAAAACAGTACAAAATAAAAATAACATCTGTGGTAATAAATAAAAAATTTTCAGGAAATTGACATCTTCGGCGCGTCCGACTGCGCATATGCCCCGTGAAAATTGTCCGACAAGGTTACCACATTATTGAAAAAAGGTTTTATGGTAGATACCGTTAAAATTATCCATGTGGTAATAAATTTATTATTTTCATAAATTTTAAGTTATTTTTTGGGTGTAACTACAATGATATTATGCTAAAAATGATGGTGTATCGCATATTTAAAATGCGTTTATCTCGAAAACGGTTGAGTTTAGGAAGATGAAAGAGGTATACCTTTTTTAAGTAAAACTAATAGGAAAATAAAAATTTTAATGTCAAAATTATACAGAGTGAGGGATAAAAAAAATTGAACGTAATAAATGAGTGCTGAAAGGCATATGTGGCGCCCTCTGGGTAATGCATAATTTTTGGTAAGAAATTTAGATTTCTCGACTCAAGAAACCCCCAGATATAAAATTTCATGTTGTTATCTCATACCTATCAGGAAATATTCAATAATAAATAAAAAAAAAGTTTAACTTTGACACCCTGTATCTCGGCTATTATAAACTTTGTACTAAGGTAAGTTAGCTTAAATCGGCCTATTTTAACCTCAGGAACCTGAGGTTAAGCTATGGCCCATTCTTTACCAAACACCCTGTATGCATAAAAATTACTTTTTCTTTTAATTGTACCAAAACGCCCCATTATTTTTGTCCGACAAGTGATCCAATATGCATTACACATGTAAAAGAACAGTACAAAATAAAAATGACATCTGTGGTAATAAATAAAAAATTTTCAGGAAATTGACATCTTCGGCGCGTCCGACTGCGCATATGCCCCGTGAAAATTGTCCGACAAGGTTACCACATTATTGTAAAAAGGTTTTATGATAGATACCGTTAAAATTATCGATGTGGTAATAAATTTATTATTTTCATAAATTTGACATATTTAGCGTGTCCGACGCGTCATATGCCCCAATATTTTTGTCCGACAAAATTGTTTTCGTTGTTTATATGATAAAATCCATTGATTAAAATAGAATGACCAATGTGGTAATAAATTTTTTTCTTGCATAAAATTGACAACTTCGTCACCGCTTGACAGAAAAACGCCCCACTACCATAATGCGCCAAGCTCAAAATTTGTCCGACTCCACAAAAATAACAAGTACAAAAAGTTTCAACGGTGTGGTCATAAATAATAATTGTATATGCGGGCCCAAGGCCTAATAGTTGTGTAAGTTAAATATTATCCTTTGCTTCAAAACCATTTTCATCTATATTACACTTAAATATCGCTCTATCAAAGCATTTTTATTGTCGTTGGCTACAAAATATACCAAGACACTTTAAGCCATATTAACTCTTAACCACTGATATTCGGTATGTTATACCTTGCCGAAAATATATTTTGTTGTAAAACTTGTTTTATAAAAGATTTCTAGAACACCATCTGTGTACCTTCAAGTGGTGTGTAATTATACCTTCTCCCAACTGCTACAGTTTCAGTATGGTTTAGTCTTTGAGATACGTTTACGTAAAGTTATCTTGCGGTATCCCGTACCTAACGTCAGTGTTTACGTTTCTATAGTTAAAAGCAGTCCACAGTATTCTTTCGCTATTAGTATGGCAGCAAGTTCATCCTGTTGTTCTATCTTCAAGTGGCAAGCACTATCTTACTATTTTTGAGTTACCAATAAACACGTTTTTCTATAGTTTAGTAGTTTATAAAGGATTTTGTTTTTGTAAGGACGTCCACCATTTTTTAAATATTATACATAATACGTTCATAATTTTCTTAAATTTATTATGAAGTTTATTGTATTTGGAGCAGTATTTTATTCTACAGCAGTGTGAATAATTTTTCCGTAGTTGACGAAAGAAACAAATACAGTAACATAAGTCAAAATTATATTGGAAAAAAAAGGAAAATAGGCAATGGTATTATCTACCTACCTTGGCAACATTGAAATTTTCAGTTTTTCACATAGTTTTTGAGGGTTAAAAATAACCGCAATTTTTAAATTTGTAATCGCTTATATATGTCAAAAACTATTAACCTAAGAGAAAAGTCAACAAAGACCTTTTCTGTTTGGAATGATTCAAAAAACCCAAAAAAACTTTGTTCGATGCAAAAAAAATAATTTTAGGAAAAAAACCCTAATGTTTCCCCTCGCCTGGCAAGGTCTTATGCTGTTCAGAACCGCCTGTCATTGTAAACATTTCTTCTAAATGACTTACTCAAACACATACTTCAATTTAAACTTTACAGGAAAAAATTTATTTTGCCCCCCAAACTATGCACCTTTCGATTCACCTGGTAGATACCCGTGCAGGGCCGATGCCTGCCAGGTCATGGCTTTTAGCCTTGGTGTGCTATGACATATCACTATACAAATTTTTAGCCTTACAGGAAGACCGTTACTCGGAGGGTTCACTATCTCTCCTACTATAAAGTCAGCACTGTATCCGATTGTCTGCTGGTACCCTAAGATCATTGTATGTGTTTCAATCACAGTGTTTTTCAATCTGTGGGTCGCGACCCCCCGGGGGGTCGTGAAGCCTTTCTCGGAATGAAAGAAAGAAAAAGTTGATGTTCTCAATGCACAATTTTAGTGGGAAGGATGTGCTTGTTTGTTTTTCAAAAGTTTATCAAATTGTGGTGTTATTTTTGAAAGGTTAATCAAATCATTTTCTAATTGCAGTATATTTCTCTTTTAAGTTTTAATGTCTATCATTGAAGCAAATGTCAGTTCAAACAAGTATGAAGTGGCGAATTGCAATAATTTAAGAGCTTCCCTTGTCAGCTCTGGATATTAGTGTTTTTCTTTCATCCAAAGTACGTCGACACTTTGCGAATAAAATTCCATTTTAAGCATGTCATCACCAGCTAAATCTAGACGACATTCTTTCATTTTTTTGGTGACATCAGTCAGATCTATTAACTTGTCCAAAAAAGGGTTTAAAATCCATCTACTCCCATTGTCAGCTTCAGAGTGCAAGTTTGGAAGGTATGTCAAAAGTTTTTCTTCTTCTTCTTCTTCTTCTTCTTCCTCTTTGTAAGTAATTCTGCTTGTTGAATGGCGGATTGATACCTCTATGGAAGGTTATCACTCCATCTTTTGCGCGGTCGGCCGATACTTCTTCTACCGATTGGTGATTTATCTCTTGCTATTTTGACGTCTCCCCCATTCTGGTTATGTGGTTATTCAATTCCTTTTTCTATTTAGTGTCCATTCGTTTATACACTGAACGTTACATTGTCTTCTAATGTCTTCACTCCTCTTTCGATCTTTCAGCATATTTCCTGTAATTCTTCTCAGTACTCTCATCTCTGCCGTTTCCAGTAGTATTTGTATTGTGGCTGTATCGGGTCTCGTTTCTGATGCATATGCCATTATTGGTCTTACACTAGCTTTATAAATTCTTGACTTCATCTCAGTGTTAATATGTCGGTTTCGCCATATAGCCATATCGCATTGTTTTTGTACATGATTTTTCATTTCTTCGTCCAGGTCTCCGTGACTTGACAATGTATTTCCAAGGTATTTTACTTCCATTACTTGTTCAATACTGATACCATCAATTTCTATTTTACATCTGATTGGTTCTTTACTTATTATTACTGTTGTTTTAGTTTTCTGAGATGAAATTATCATATTGAATTCTTTTGCTGTTATGTTAAATCTGTGGACTAATCTTTGCAGACTATCTTCATCTTGGGCTATCAATATTGCGTCGGCTGCGAAGCAGAGTATTTTTATTTCTTTGTTTCCTTTCTATATCCTCTTCCCCTGTTGACGTTTTTGATAATTTTATCTCCTTCTTTGAATAGTAGAATTATTTCGCTCGTTCTCCATTCTTTCGGTATTTTATTGTGTTTTATGATTTTGTTAATTAATGTTGTTAATTGTTCTGTCATGTCAAAAGTTGCTCTTTTAAATTATGCAAGGAATGTGAGCCAATACTAAGTATTGGCCAATTTTGTCTGTTGCGTTATATATATCAATCTTCTGAACACATGGAAAAGACTCAAACATTTTGTTTTGTAGAGAGGTTGACCACAAACAAAGTTTTACGTGAGATTGTTTTATTTTATCTTTAGCTGTTAAAATATTATCTTTTCTTCCTTGAAGGTTCTTGTTCAAATTTTTAAGGTGGCTAAAAAATCTGCCAAAATGCTAATTTCAAGAGCCAATAGGGCCAGAAAAACGATAAGCATATTTAAATTTTGCATCTTGTAAGAACATTAACAATTATTCAGCTCTCAGTTCCAGAACTCCTGCCAATACTTTTCTTTTGGATAGCCACCTGACCTCTATGTGATAATAGGTCTGGATCCCGCGTATGAAAAAAAAGTTGATTAATAGCAAGCTGAAAATTTGTTAATAGCTTAAGGGTGTCTAGTCGGATAAACTTTGATATATGGGAACACTAGAACAGGGGCAGTTTTAATTGCGGAACAGGTTAAAAATTTGGAACGGTCACACCACGAAAACGGCACATTTATTTTGTCCGACAGAACAGACTTAAACTCTCCGAACAGAGATTAAACTCTCATGCAAAAATCAGACTGCTATTTATCACCAAATGGGCGTTTTAATGAGTGGAACATGTAGAATATGTCAAATGACAGGAATTATGACAGGTGATAAATAGCAATCTGATTTTTGCATGAGAGTTTAATCTCTGTTCGGAGAGTTTAAGTCTGTTCTGTCGGACAAAATAAATGTGTCGTTTTCGTGGTGTGACCGTTCCAAATTTTTAACCTGTTCCACAATTAAAACTGCGCCTGTTCCAGTGTTCCCATATATCAAAGTTTATCCGACTAGACACTCTTAAGCTATTAAAAAATTTTCAGCTTGCTATTAATCAACTTTTTTTTCATACGCGGGATCCAGACCTATAAAGGAGATTTTGCTGAAGCGAGCCCATATTTTGCAGTAGTTGCTACAGTAGTATTTGCAGGAAGTGCTTTGCAAAATAAGACTTCTTCCACGATACTGTCATCTGCTTCAAAGCGCACAAATACTACAAACAGTGCACAGTCGGAAATATTTGTAGATTCGTCAAACTGCAAAGCAAAATGCTGGCGGTTCGGCAATTGTTGGCTCGCGTGAGTAAAAGATAAATGTAGCAAAATAAGAAAAAATTATTACCTAACGTATGTAGCTTTTAATTAATTTATTTCTTTGGCTTTCTATGACACCAGGGGGTCGCCAGAATATGTCAACCTGTAAAGGGGTCGCGAAATCAAAAAGATTGAAAAACACTGATCTACATAATACCTCTACCTTGACGTATAATTGTAAATTAAACTAGAAATTAAAATGCATTTAAAGCCGTCACTGCATCCCATAAACAATTTCCTTTACCAATAACCCTCTCCTAGTACGGAAAGGGGCAGTAATTAAATTAGCACCGAACTTTGAGAAAATACTTAATGGCATTATAAATTTTTATTAGAAAAAGTTTAGCACCAAAGTTGGGCGCTAACTCCCAACTCGGCGAATACTGAAAATAGAAGAGCGGGGGGTCATAAACTCTGTCTTTTCATAGAGTGAGCCAGGTGAAACAAAAGAAATTCTCCCAGCACCTTACAATGACAGTTGTTTTATAAACTTTTAACTTTACAAATTGATGGAAAAGTTTCAAGGAGATTCTTTTTATACTGCCTTAAAATTTCATACGTCTACGTCAATTTGAGTTATTTTAGAAAGTTGTAATAAAAGTTTTGATTAAATAAAAGTCTTATGATGCAACTTTAACATGCTTTTTCAGTGTGTTTCTGCAATCATTTTTACAACAGTAAACAAACCTTATAGGAAAGGAAATAAATTTATATAATAAAAAACTTTCTTGAATAATGGAGAGACCGAATCTATGTATGACGAGCTTTTAATAAGTATACAACAATGTGAACTAAAACGGTGCAAAATTTTAAAAATTTACACAAATCTATATGAGAAACTAATTGCTAGTTGAAGAAGGGATTAAATTATTCCCAAAGAAAAGAATGTTTATTTTTGCCTATTCTGAATAATAAAAAAAAAGAATATGTGTGTACTTTGTACGCACGTAAGAAGTTATACTTCTATTATATGATTTCTTAAAAATAAATATACTTTAAACAGTTTGTTTTAATTTTTTCTAAACAATAAACTAATTTTGTGCTTACCGCTTTCAAAAAAATAAAAAAAGTATAGGATTTCTCCCGATTCGAACTCAAGACCTCTCGATCTCTGGCCGAATGCTATACCAAATAAGCTACGAGGACTGTGTCTATATCGGTTCGGACGTGCCTAATGACAATTCACGGTAACACACCGTTATTTACCGTTGGGCGCTAACTCCCAACTCGGTGAATACCGAAAATAGAAGAGCGGGTGATCATCAACACTGTCGTTTCATACAGTGAGCCAGACGAAACAAAAGAAATTCCCTCAGCACCTTACAATGACATTTGTTTTATAAACTTTTAACTTTCGTCAATTTGAGTTATTTTAGGAAGTTGTAATAAACGTTTTGATTAAATAAAAGACGTAGTAAACGGTTATAGGCGTCCGTCTGGCAACAGTTAATTTATCGGATAACTTTTTGTCTTTAACTGTTCAGCATTTTTAGGTACTCATTTAACTCTACATTTAAAAGATGCTCTTAATTTATGTGGGTAGGATACACCGTTTTCGAGAAAAATCGATTTGAAAATTTTTCGTTTAGTATCCATATACATCCGTATATTTTCGTCCAAATCGATTTAAAAAGTTTAGTACTAGAATACCTCATAATTTAATAATCTAGTGTCAAAAATGCTTAAAAAT
This sequence comes from Diabrotica virgifera virgifera, assembly GCF_917563875.1. Taxonomy (NCBI): domain Eukaryota; kingdom Metazoa; phylum Arthropoda; class Insecta; order Coleoptera; family Chrysomelidae; genus Diabrotica; species Diabrotica virgifera. The sequence goes on along the minus strand of NC_065444.1, from coordinate 114,358,391 downwards.
TAAAAACACAAAAAATAATGCGATAAAAAATAACCGTTGACCCACCCAAAACGGACGCATATGACCGGTACTAGAAATTCACAATTAATGAAATCGATGCATCTCTGGAAGATAAATAAACGTACCCGTTTTAGTTTTTCAAAAAATAGTTTTTTTTTAATTTTTTTTTTCAAATTCAAGAAACGCAAAATTTTCAATAGTAATACCACTAGTGATTCAATTTTCGCGATAAGTCTGTCGATTTACTTCTAAACGAAACTGAGTTGCTTGAAAACACCACGAGTCCGTAGGACGAGTGGTGTTTTCTTTAAGCAACTCAGTTGAGTTTAGAAATAAAAGACAGACTTATAAGATAAATTAAATCACGAGTGGTATTTTATTAGACTATTTCACGAACAAAGTGATAGGTCAAAAATTCAGTAGAATGAGAGGAAGGAATTTAATAATAATACATTTGATCTAGGTAACCCAAATCCACCCATTTTTTGAATAATTCACAATTAGTCATAATGATGAAATATTTATTATAACTATAAATAATTTGTTATAATTATTTTTTACCTATAACAATAAATAGTTGATGGCCCAGTCTTTTAGAATGAATGCTAGTCTTTCGTTGTTATTTTCTGCATCTAATTTGTAGTTGCGATCCACACAGATCATCATAAATTGTCTCCATATATAAGATTTAGATTTTCGTGTGTTACTCGGTATATTTTCTTCAATGTTTTGGTTTATAACTTCGTTTGAAGTACCACCGAAACGACTCATTTTGACGTATACAGCTACAATAATTTTTTTGGCAAACGTCAAACTTTGCTTTGCGATCGGTATCCATGGTTACGTCGTTGAAAACACGAAGCTGATAGACCAATCAGAATTGAAAGACAGTTGGTGTTTTCGCGATAACACAAGCTGTCTTTGGTTTGTGATTGGTCAGATTATGTGAAAATTTTAAGATGAGTGAAATAGTCAAATCGATTTTTCTAGAAAACTATGTATCTTACCGACTTGTCGGGCTGATTATCGGAGAATAGGCCATTTTTGGGAAAAGTTATTTACCAGCAATTTTATTGCTGGAATCGAATTATAAGATCCTATATATTAATAATATAGGTATGCAAAGTCCTCAGATAGTGTGCTACTTTTTTTATAAACAAAATAGCGCACGAAAATCGTGTTTTTTAAATTATTGCTCTATAACTCCGAAGATTTTAACTCTACAACAAAAACACCCAAATAAAAATTCACGGTGATTAAATTCTACATAGAGACGTGTTTTCCCGATCTGCTCAGATGAAAATTTTCTTTGGAAAATGCGGGTTTTCCCAACAAAATTTTTAATTTTCAAATAAAGTTTTAGATAAGTAATTATCTACCAATAATTAAATAATTTGGTAACTTAAAAGCCTTCTTGGTTTAGATTATAATTCCAGAAGCTGGTGAAAATTGAACGAATATTTTAGCAACAATTCAATTGTTAATTAATAATTTACGGTCGCAATAATAACCAAAATAATTATGATACACTGATCAAACTTTGAAATCTTATAAAGATGAGATGCCTATTTAACATTTTCTCGACAAAATATAAATTTTTAATTTTTTTGCATAATCTTTAAATGTTTAAAAAAAATAGTTATAAACAAATTAACGTTTCTCAGACAGTTTTTATTATATTATAATTTTAAAAAAATAGCTAAAATGTACCTTTCAAATATCTTGAAAATGAATGCTTTAAAACTTTTTTGCAACCATTTGCAAAAAAGTTATGAAACAGCAAAATAAACATACGATTACTACGGTGTTTATTATTATTTTTAATTATTTCATAGCGTAGAAGTGAGTTTAAAGTACAAGCTAATTTTTAAAAAAAAAATATCGATTATACGTTTAATGGTTATATTTTAATTAAAGATTATAAATATATTTTTTTGTAATTTACATGCGCGAAAGTAGAATAATACAGTACTGTAGCTAAAATTTTCACTCGGAGCGACGACCGGCGGCCGCTCGGCGTACACTTTTAATAAATAATGTATGCTGCGTGTCAGTAGCTTCGAGTGAACATTTTAGCTTCGAGTCTGTATCAGGCCTACCTTAGCGCTAAAAATTACAAAAAAAGTATTTTTAATCTTTGATTAAAATATAACCATTGCACTAATTTTTGACATTTTGTGAGTAATTAGATTGTACCGTAGACTCACTTTTAAGCTTTGAAACAATTAAAACAAATTATAAACAACGGATATATCGTATATTTACTTTGCTGTTTCATAACTTTTTTTCAAATGGTTGGAAAAATTTTTTAAAGCATTCATTTTTAAGACCTATGAAATACGCAATTTAAGTATTTTTTAAAATTAGAATATAATAAACAATTTCTGAGAAATGTTAATTTGTTTATAACAATTTTTTTAAACATTTAAAGATTATGCAAAAAAATGAAAAATTTGTATTTTGTCGACAAAATATTAAATAGGCATCACACCTTTATAATCTTGCTAAGTTTGATCAATGTCTCATGATTATTTTGGTTGTTATTGCGACTGTGAATTGTTAATTAACAATTGAATTGTTGCTAAAATATTCGTTTTATTTTCACTGGCTTCTGTTCTGAATTTATAATCTATACCAAGAAAGCTTTTATTTCACTAAGCTATATAATTATTAATAAATAATTACTGGCCCAAAAAAATTATTTGAAATTTCGAGATTTTGTTGGGAAAACCCACATTTTTCGAGGAAAATTTTCGTCGGAGCAAATCGGGAAAAACATTTTTCTATGTAGAATTAAATTGGGGTGAATTTTTATTTAAGTGTTTTTGGTGTAAAGTTAAAATCTTCGGAGTTATAGAGCAATAATTGAAAAAAATACGATTTGTCGGCGCCATTTTGTTTATAAAAAAAGTAGCACACTATCTGCGGACTTTGCATACCTATATTAATAATATATAGGATCTTATAATTCGATTCCAGCAATAAAATTGCTGGTAAATAACCTTTCTTTGTACTTTACTAATTAGACCAGCGTATTATAACTATTTTTTTTCAAAATTTAAAGATTATGCAAAAAAAAAGAAAAATTTATATTTTGTCGATAATATCTCATTTTTATAATCTTTATAAGTTTGATCAATGTATCATGATTATTTTAGTTTTTATTGCGATCATAAATTGTTAATTAACAATTGAATTGTTGCTAAAATATTCGTTTAATTTTCAGCGGCTTCTGGAATTACAATCTATAGCAAGAAAGCATTGATGTCACTAAGTTATTTAATTATTGATTATTAATTACTTAAATGAAATTTTATTTGAAAATTAGAGTTTTTGCTAGGAAAACCCGCATTTTCCGAGGAAAATTTTCATCGGAGCAAATCGTGAAAAACATCACTATGCAGAATTTAATTGCGGTGAATTTTTATTTGGTTGTTTTTGTTGTAAAGTTAAAATCTTCGGAGTTATAGAGCAATAATTGAAAAAAATACGATTTGTCGGCGCCATTTTGTTTATAAAAAAAGTAGCACACTATCTAAGGACTTTGCATACCTATATTATTAATATGGAGGACCTTATAATTCGAATCCAGCAATAAAATTGCTGGCAAATAACTTTTCCATGAATTTTGCTAATTAGCCCAGAGTATTAAAGTAGTTGTACCTTTTAGTACTGAATACCTCAGAATTTAATAATCCAGTATCAAAAATGCTTAAAAGTTAAAGACAAAATAGTTATGCGATAAAATAATTGTTGCTATACCCAAAACATACGCCTATGATCGGTACTAGAAATTCGCAATGGATGTAATCGATTTATCTCTGGAATATAAATAGGCGTACCAGTTTTCGTGTCTCTAACTACATAGAAGCGGTCTGGAGGTATTTAAAAAACTAATTACAAAGCGCCATCTTTAAAGAGCTCTAGCTCCCTCAGGAAGCATTTTCAGACTAGGTGATTTTAGTTAAACCTTAATATTTGAGCCCAGAAATCTAAAATTAAAATATTTATAATTATTAATAAAACACCCTGTATTTTTATAATAATGTCGAAAACGAAACTATTAAAAATATTACTATTATAAAGTAAGAAATTTTGAAAATTTAGACAAATCTATATGATAAACTAATTGCTAGTTTAAGAAGAGTTTAACACGTTGAAAGACATAATGTCTATAGACGTCTAATTTCGATTGATGTAATGTGACACAACGTCTATAGACGTTGCATTTTTCCCTATTCTACTTTGCAAAATACATATAGTGTCACAACACTTGCTTAAACTTGTTCTGAACCTATTTTCTTGTGGCATTTTTACAATTTTAACTATTTATAATGGGAAATATGCCACAATATTACTAAAAAAATGATTTTTATTAAGGTTTCGACGCCCAAATCGGGTGCCGTTGTCAAAATACAAAATACTACTAACATAAACAAAAATGTTGTTGCTTAGTAAAAAAATAAAAAAATATTAGAAGAATTTTTTTACTAAGCAACAACATTTTTGTTTATGTTAGCAGTATTTTGTATTTTGACAACGGCACTGGATTTGGGCGTCGAAACGTTAATAAAAATCATTTTTTAATAATATTGTGGCTTATTTCCCATTATAAATAGTTAAAACTTGCTTAAACATTTGACGCGGTGTCCGTAAACCTGATAAATTATTCCCAAATAAACGAATGTTTATTTTTATCTATTCTGGATAATAATAATTAGAATTTAAATATACAGTGATGATCGCGCTAATAACCGGCAAAATAACGCAAAATATGGAAAAAAATAATATATTGTGAAGTAAAAAGAGATGAAACCAATAGAGCTGGAAATTATCGATATAAACGTATAAATTAACAATACGTTACCCATTAAATTACATAGTTTCCCACCTTTAGACGTATCGGAGGAGTATGACAACTGTCACTGTGACCGGAAAATTTTATAAAATACTCCTGTCACAGACGTCTAAAGGCGGAAAACTATCTAATGTTAATGTAATGTTAATTTATACGTTTATATCGATAATTTCCACATCTACTAGTTTTGTCCCTTTTTATTTTATTCTTAATAAAACTGTATTCTGTACCATAAAAATTCTTTTACAGACTTCGGATCTGTATAGGCTTTTCTGTGATTACAGCGCCATCTATCGCGAATCGAAAAAAAAATAAAACTTACTTTTTCACGTAGAGCTGAAAAATATTATTCCCCTTTAACCTTCCGATGATCAACCTTTTTTTGTAACACAGATGACCAAGGGGGGTAAAAAATGACCCCAGGTCAAAAATGACAATTAACAAAAAGTGAAGTTTTTTTTATGGCTTGGACTTTATGTCATTCATCCAGTCACAACATGAGTATTAGTGTCATATGTAGTGTTTATGTTAAGTAAGTCCCTTGGTACTTTGCAAAGTCGACGTCATTAGTGTAAAGCTACTTGGAATCACACATAATAGACGGTATTTTACTAAACATCAACTTCAGAATATATTTTTTATTCGTAAAATATAGGGAACTTTTTTTATTTCAAAATATGAGGATATCTAGAATGATATTAAAGTCAAATAAAAAAATAATGAGTTAAAAATTGAAAATACTTTAGAATCTATTAAAGAACGAGCTGAAAATGCGAGCATTGTCATAACGAAAACTTTGTTTATTTACGTATTTTAATTCGTAATATGGAAAATTGCTATTATGACAAGTAGTTAAGAATTAATAATTATGTTTTAATGTGCAATTATATCATTCTAATTTAAATGTTATGAACTATAAAGGTAGTTTACTCTTGATCTAAATTTATATTTTTATATACCTCGTATAAAATTAATACAACTTTATATAATATGTTGGTTGCATCATAATTCTTAGAACATGAATAGCTTTTTATGAAGAATAACTTTCCTTCGTCAAATTAAAAATAAAAGAGTTATAAATGAAAATGTTGGTATCCATAATTTGAGAAAAATCTTCAAATCTTTTTTTCCACTAAAATTGCACATATCAGACCATAATTTTTTATACCTACCAAAAAATATTATTTCATATACTCTGCCGTGCTAAGCCCAAAGGTGGTAACTGATTTTTTATCGAAAATGAGATTTTTCTATTTCTAGGTAGGTTTCATTATATTTTAATGTTTCTACAACTCCAAAGACTTTGTAAATATATTCTAGATACCCATTATAATACTTCTGCAACTCCAAGAACTTTGTAAATATATTCTAAATACCCTGTTCTACCCTAGAAATACAACAATCTCATTTTCGATAAAAAATCAGTTACCGCCTTAGGGCTTAGCACGGTAGTACTGTCGGTTCGCTAAACTCAGACACAACTGGCAAGTGATTTTAGTCAAAAATTTTGCCAATTTGGCAAAAAAATAATTACTAATTACATAGTTAATAATTACTAAATAATTAGTAATTTTGCCAATTTCGGCAAAATTCGCAAAAAACAAAAAAATTACCTACTAAAATCACTAGCCAGTTGTGTCGAGTTTAGCGAACCGACTATACAGGGTGTCCAGAAACTCTACCGACAAACGAAGACAGGGGATTCCTCAGATAATTTTAAGAGAATTTAACCACATTCACCTAGTCCTAAAATGCTTCCTAAGGGAGTTAGAGCTCTTTGAAGATGGCGTCTTGTAATTAGTTTTTCTTAAATACCTCCAGAACGCTTTTAGTTAGAAAAAACGAAAATTGGTACACATATTTATCTTCCAGAGATAAATCGATTATATCTATGGTGACTTTGGGTGGTGGTTTTGGGTGGGGCAACGGTTATTTTATCGCATAACTTTTTTGTCTTTAACTTTTAAGCACTTCTGATACTGGATTATTAAATTGTGAGGTATTCTAGTACTAAAAGGTACTCTTGCTTTAAGTCGGTAGGACACACCGTTTTCTAAAAAAATCGATTTGATAATTTTTCGTTTCCTGAATTTGAAAATTTTTTTGAAAATTAAAAAAAAAACGGTGTATTTTACCAACTTCAAGCAAAAGTAACTTTTAATACTAGAATACCTCATAATTTAATAATATAGTGTCAAAAATCCTTAAAAATTAAAGACAAAAAAGGTAGGTATGCGATAAAATAACCGTTGATCTACCCAAAACGGACGCATATGACCGGTACTAGAAATTCACAATTAATAAAATCGATTTATCTCTGGAATATAAATAAATGTACCAATTTTGGTTTTTCTAAATATTTTTTTTTATTGAATTTTTTTTGATATTCAAACAACGAAAAATTTTCAAATCGATTTTTCTAGAAAACGGTGTATCCTATCGACTTAAAGTAAGAGTACCTACTATAATACCTTACATTTTAATAATCCAGACTCAAAAGTGCTTAAAAATTGAAAACAAAAAAGTTATGCGATAATATAACTGATGCCCTGCCCAAACGGACGCCTATGACCGGTACTAGAAATTTGCCATTAATGAAATTGATTTATCCCTGGAAGATAAATATGTGTACCAATTTTCGTTCTTCTAAATAGAAGCGTTCTGGAGATATTTAAGATAAACTAATTACCAGACGCCATCTTCAAATAACTCTAGCTTCTTTGGGAGGCATTTTCGGACTAGATGAATTGGGTTAAATTGTCTTAAAATTATCTGAGGAACCTCCGTTTGTCGGTAGAGTTTCTGAACACCCTGTATTTTAATTTCATAACAAATGGAACAGTCCATTTATTATAAAGTGTAGGCCGTATACTCGTAATATACTCGTAAATATATACCTACTTACTAAATTATTGCTTTTAAAATATACTCAAATTGTATTTTTGAACATCTTATTTATTTTATATAATAATTAAATTCACTATCAAATGTCATTGATATTTTATTAATATTTAATTTAAAATTCAGTTTGACATTCACGAAGTGTCAAACTCAAATGTAAATTAACTATGCTTTTCTGAACAAATTGAGATTAAAAAAGTAGCCTACTTCCTAATCAACCATTTAAGCTGACGATTAGTGAGTCGGTAGGAAATAACCGGATTGTGACGTCACATTTTAGATTTTGAGGTCGATTATCTCGCAGACGGTTAGAGATATCGAAATGCCGTTTTCAGATTTGGATTCAGAAGGCAAAACTACATAACAATCCATCGATACACCTGCTCCAAGTATTGCAGGAGTGGCAACGCAATAACAAACAGACTTTTGCAAATTTATAAACGAAAATTTTCGTTGAAAACATAAGCTGGGGTCCAAATTTCCCCCGCTTGGTCATCCGAAGGTGAATATTTTTTCATCATAAATGTCATTTGGTGCCATTCGATAGAATTTTTAGAAAATATTACATATATTTAAAAACGGATAATAAACCCATTAAACTGAAAGACGGTAGCTGAGCTAGAAGTAATGAGCAAAAGGCAGAGAGATTCGCCACATATTTAGAAAATACATTAAAACCGCACGATGACAAAAATAATGATCAAATATCGATAGAGCCCAATCAGACAGAGGAGGGAATCAGACCAACATCCCCGAAGGAAGTAGCTGATGAAATAAAAGACAATATAAATCCTAAGAAGGCACCAGGGTATGATCTAATTACTGGGGAATTACTGAAAAACCTGCCTCGTAAAGTCATAGTCAAATTGACCAACATCATCAATGCGGCATTTGGATTGAGATATGTTCCAAATTAATGGAAAATAGCTGAGGTTATAATGATACCAAAACCAGGAAAAACACCAAATGAAGTGTCTTCATATAGACCATTATCATTTTTACTAGTGATGTCAAAGATTTTTGAGAAACTTCTGCTAAAAAGAATGAAACCAATAATAGAAGAGAAAATAAATTATTCAAACCACCAATTTGGTTTCAGAAATAAACATTCTACGATTGATCAGGTACAGAGAATTACTAACAATTGAAAAATCATTAGAAGAAAAGAAAGTCTGTTCTACAATCTTTTTAGACGTAGCTAAGGCCTTCGACGAAGTATGGCATGAAGGTTTAGTCTACAAACTAAAAATGTTTATGCCTAAACAATATTTAGACATTTTGCAGTCATATATATCTGACCGATATTTCAGAATTAAGCAAGAAGACGGGTACACTGATCTAAAAGAAATCAGAGCAGGAGTCCCTCAAGGAAGCGTATTAGGTCCTGTCTTCTACCTGTTATAGACATACGATACACCTGAAATGGAAAATGATACTATAGCCACATAATTTGCAGATGACACTGCTATCGTAGCAGTAGGTGATAGCAGCGAAGAAGCAGCAGAAAAATTACAGTTGTCAATAAACAAAATACATAACTGGACTAAAAAAATGAAAAATCAGATTAAAATGAATCTAAAAATCTATTCATGTAAATTTTACAAATAAAAAAATCGAAAACATTCTAATTAGTATAAATTATGCCCAAATCTGATATGAATGTTCTGCAAAATATTTAGGTATAGTATTTTTACTGCAAAAGCGATATTACGTAGGTCAAAATTTTTGACGTAAGAAAACTGTCAAAACATTAGAATGTGACTTTTCATTATTGCCATGTTTATAATAAACATGGCAATAATGAAAAGTCACATTCTAATGTTTTGACAGTTCTCTTACGTCAAAAATTTTGACCTACGTAATATCGCTTTTGTAGTAAAAATACTATATTATACTTGATGCAATACCTACTTCGCCGGAAAGTCCACATTAAAAAGAAAAGGGAAGAATTAGGTATCCGTTACAAAAAAATGTATTGGCTGATGGGAAGAAAATTTGCATTGTCAACACATAAAAAAATACTTCTATACAAACAAATACTGAGCCAGTATGGACGTATGGTTGCCAACTCTGGGGCTGTGCCAATTTAAGTAATATCCAGATTATCCAGAGATTCCAGAATAAAGTGTTAAATAGCATCGTTGATGCTCCTTGGTATATCCGAAATGTCGACCTCTACAAGGACCGTGAGCTGGAAGATGTAGACAAAGTTATCAAGAAGATGGCAGGTAGTCACGAACAACGGCTTCATAGTCATGTAAATATCGAGGCCATCCAGCTCCTCGATATACTGGGTTAGAAAGAAGACTCAAACGAAGAAAACCGTTTGAGCTAGTGTAAAGTGTTAGTGTAAAAGCAGACCATAGTGTTGTACTGTGTGTTAGTATTAAAGTGCATACTTCTTAAAAAAAATAAGAGGACACCATAGGGTTTAGATCTTAGATTACACTGGGGAACAATTTGAAACTCAATTTCTGTTGAGTTAGATTTTTTAGCTGTTTTCTATAGAATTAGGCATGCTGGTTTCAAAACTGTTTTTAGTTTTCTTCTACCACGTCACGTTCGTTTTCTATGTGGGTGAGGGGAATGACGCGCTGATAACTGCAACTGGTCTAGACTTGCCTGTTCAGTTACGTCTGTTATACTGTGGTGATGGTGAAACGTTGTATGCCGGTTAGCAGTATTTAGTATTTTGTTACTGAAGTGTATAGAACTACTTAGTGTGTTTGAATTGAAATGTTTCCTTATGGCTATCTCTGCTCCTACACGTCGTAAGTGCGAAAACAGCCCCGATTCGTTTTGTTATATCTGTGGCAGTTTTACCATTCCCAGTCAAAGGACAAACATCAGTACATTTGTCAGACAAGCATATTTTGCCTATTTTAAAGTGAAACTTGGTGATCAAGATAAAGCAAAGGAACCTCATAATTGAGATATGGGCACTCAATGGGCACCTCAGTTTAAAAAGTTGACGTGATAGACAAAATCTGAGGTTATTCTCAGATTCAGACGCCAAAACTTAGTGAAAAACAAGTGTCAGATCTAACTCAACAAAAAATGTGTTCCCCAGTGTTATGTATGTATTTAGTAATTAAAGTTGAAGAAAAACTGATAATTAATTGGTCAACTGATGACCAGAGTGCAGTAGTATAAACACAGCTTGTGTTTAATAAAAAAAAATCCATTTGGGCGTGATGACGTAATCGATGTACATTTATTACAGTATACCGCAAGGTTACCACTCGAGTCACGAATTTTAAATGACGCCAAATACGATTTTAGTCACGTCAATACTCCATACCGACTACCGACCGATATGAAGTATTTACTTCACAAAACAGTAGATGTGCAACAAACAATTACAATTTAAAAATAAAAATCAACCAGTTTTGTATTTTTTTTTTAAATTCTGTCAAAAACAATATTATGAATATGTATTCGGATTGGCCTAAAAACGACACTTTACCCAGAATATGGTTTCTATACTATCAATAGATGCTTTTTATTATTCTTAAATCGGATTCTGTTGCAGCTTATTCTTTCTACGCTATTATATCTGAAACATGAGGGGTATAAAAACAAGGTAATGCCATAAGAGGCGCTGCGGTTAGGATGAACATCACACAAGAGGGTGGTCGGTAGAAAAATCCTTACGAACCTCTTACATACTGGATTTTAATACAGAAAATATCAGTTTTTCAAAGAAAATTTGATAGAAATAGAAGTAGACATATTACATAAAGTAACTCTTCGCTAGTTTTCATTAAGAATTATTGATTTTGGATTTTATTTGTCGCTGTACATATTACATATTCACTGTAATGTTTGATATTTGTTGGTTAAATAAGAGTAAAGCTATAATTTCGTTCGGTCCGCTTGATTTGTCTCCATTGACAATCTTTTTGGAGCTACATCTCTTCGTTTCCAAATCTATTATGACACCTATTTACTTTTTTCATTTTCCGTTCATTTTCCGTAGTGCAGTCACTGAAAGTGAATATGAGCTATTACCATAGATTTCGTTGAACATCCATCGATTTTCATGAAAATTACCTCATGAGAAGATACAACAAAATTGGTTGTATACAGTTATAAAAATAAATCAATACTTTTTGAGTTATTAAAGATCAAAGCTTTTTTTATTTAGCTTAATGCCTCGACAACTAATGGCCATTGGCTTGGTACAGTGGAATTTTCCAATCAGGTACCTACTGTAATGTGTATTGTATGTGTGTTGAGTAAATGTCTTGTTACTTAGCAAAGTCGACATCATTGTCTTTGCAAAGATACGCTAATTGTATCCGAACATCTGTGGTCCGATAGGTATTCCTGAGTACTTTGACAAGTATTTAGTAAATATATTTTATAAAATGCATCGTTTTCCAGTTATTTCAGCTTGAATACTTAGATTTGATTACTCGCCGAATATATAAAAATATACATTACGAAAAATTATACACTCAATTATTTATAACTCACTTTAAATTAAAACTAAAAGGTTCTTCAAGTAAGGAATATATTCAATTTTTTATTATCTTCAATTTTGTTAATAACCACTTTTTTGCAGAACCTTATAGTTTTTGAGATATTTATGAAAAACTGCTTTAAAACATGCATCTCTTTCACGAAAAATCAAAATTTTTATCGTTGCGTAGGCGCAAAATTTCGCGCCATTGTGTTTTAAATGCATTAATTTTTTTCGAATGCTGAAAAAACTAATCAATATTTCCGAAAATTTAAACGCAGAATGCAAGATTACATTATTAACGAGGGCTAAAATCAATTAGAATAACCAAAAAATTTCTTTTGAATGAGGTAACTCAAAAGTAATTTTCTCAAAAGATCTTTTTTTACACGAAGCACTGTACGCAGCGTAACCAAGCTATGCAAGATATCCTCGTATTAGAGAGATATTGCTGAGTCTTTTTTGCACTTGCTGTATTACAGCACGCGTTATTTTGACAGTAGAGCATGCGCAGATGTGATATCTGGCTTACGCTGCGTTATTGGAAATACGGCCTGCCGTTATTAGGGGAGTCGTTACGCTGTGCGGTATTCGTTGCGCTATTTTGTTTTCAGGTTATGTTTGATGTTTACCTTTCATTTAAACCAACTTTATTCATAATAATTTGCTAAAATGGCTACCTCAGACAGTAGCAAACGAATTAGATTTACGTCTGATGACGATTTGTGTTTATTAAAACAAGTTTTATGTCAAAATCCATTGACTTCTTCAGAAAATTGGACGTTAGATCAGGAAAACATGAAGAGGATCAAGGATCATTTGTTTCTCTTGCTCGATATTTGGAAGAAAATACAAACCTTTCTTCCATCTAAATTAAATTCTGGATTTTGAGTACAAATTAGATAAACAACTAATCTTAATCGAGCCGTAAAATACCGCAACCAAAATGTTGAGCAATATCTGCATTTATGAAACGTCTGAGAAATGTCAATTCTGTCAAAATAGCGCGGTGTAAATAGCGCAACGTAGGCTGTGTTAAATTTGCAATATCTCTCTATTATCTCTGCACGGATTGAGGTCCAACGGTAATACGAGGATATCTTGTCACAGCTTGGTTACGTCGCGTACAACAGTGCTTCGTGCAGTAAAACAGTTCTGTTTTAAAATACATTTTGAACCTCCTCGTAAAATTTCAATTTTCAATTGACTTTGAGTAGACGACAGTATTTGGTCTATTGTTGAGTGTTTATCAAAATTGATAAGAAGGAATCATTTCTGTTTGGTGAAGTATAGGTTGTACTCTCTTTGGCAATATCTTCTCAAATAATTTGGAGATAATTAGTAGCAACGATATTGGTCTTTACGCTTTATTTACTGGTTTTCCTGGTTTAACCATCACGATTAGTGCTGCTGTTTTCCACATTATTGATACATATTGTCGACTGAATGCTATATTGATAACGTTTGTGAGTTTCACGATGGCCTTTAAAGGTCTTCTTCTTTTTTTTTGTATAGACATGACTCTGTTTGTTCTTTAAATGTGCCTCTAGTAAGTTGTCGTTCCCTCGTTTTTGTGGTCTTCCCACTGATCGTCTTCCTATTGGGTCGCCGTCTCTCGCTGTCCTGACTACTCTATTTGTTATCATTTGGCATTCGGCTTATGTGGTCATTGTCATTCCATTATATTTTTCTGTTTCTTACCCAGTTATTAATTTTATCCACCTTGCATCTCTGTCGTATATCTGTACTTCTAGCTCTGTCCCATAGAGTCTTACCATCGATTTTTCGAAGGGTTTTTATCTCCGCTATTTCGAGCCATCTTTTTGTCCTCTCTGTGTTGGGTCGTGTTTCTGCCGCGTATGTCATTATTGGTCTGATGATTGTTTTGTAAATTCTGCCTTTCATTTTTTTTCCGATATTTTTATTTCTCCATATTGTGTCATTCAGGCAACTTGCGGCTCTGTTTGCTCTATTCACTTGATCTTGCACTTCTGTTTCGAGCCTTCCGCAGCTAGATAGTGTGATTCCTAGGTATTTAAACTCCATCACTTGTTCTATTATATGACCTTTCAGCTCCAATTTACTTCTTATTGGATCTGCTGTTATATTCATGTATTTTGTCTTTTTTGGTGAAATTAACATGTTAAATTGTCTGGCGGTTATGTTACATTGGTGCAACATACGTTGTATATCATCTTCACTTTGAGAGATTAATATTGCATCGTCTGCATAGCAGGTTATTTCAAATTGTTTTTCTCTCATTTGATATCCTTTTTTAGTTCCTACTTTTTTTATTATTTCGTCCATGATCAGGTTGAACAACAAAGGACTCAAGGAATTCCCCTGACTTATCCCATTGCCGGCTTCAATTGGGTCAGTCAATTCATCTTCCACTTTTACTTTTATTGTGTTTTTCTGGTAGATGTTTTCGATTGTTTTAATTATTCCTAGAGGTACCTCTCTCGAATATAACAAATGGGCCTTTAAAGGTAACTGTACAGTTACAGTTGCCTTTAAAGGTAACTGTAATAGTTTCCCTGTTATAAAATCAAATCCTGGAGACTATTTGGGATTGATATTATTTTTAATTACTTCTTTAGGAGAAGTCTTTTGTCAATGGATCATTACATGTTTATTTAACCAGGTGCTGCATTTAATCCTGTCAAATTATGTTCTAATATTCAAGAAATAAAAATAATAAAATCTGGTGGGGCGGATTATAAGTTAGCATACCAAAGTATATATGTTACAGTTCAAGTTGATTCTCAGTTAGAGTTGACTATTCTTAGTTCGAGTCAGCTCCAACTAAAACGAGCAGTAAAAGTTGATTTGAAAAATTTAATTCAACTTTTACTAGTTTGAGTTGACTATTCCTGGATCGATTCAGTAAATGTTGATTATACGAGTATAATCTCACGTGCTTTTTTAAGACTGTGAGTTTCTTTGTTTTGACTGTTTCAACTACTTATCATGATTTTAACATATAGGCCAAAAAATGAAGCTGCAAAAATGGAAAAATCTCGCAATTTTTTCGTCCAGCATCGATTTGTACAAAAAATTTGGTATTAGGCTCATTTTACCCTCTAGTACATTTTCTTTTCGCTTTTGATTTTTTAAGGGTGGTAACTACCGCTACTTATTGTAAAAAATTATAAAATAACATTCTAAACTTTAATATGGTCTACATTAAATTTTATTAGTTAAATCGTCATTGTTTTATGCTTTAGGATATAATATTATAATATTTCAACTCTTAAAACTGTTGGAGCTATATATAAAAAAAATTTATATCCTAAAAGAATGATTTCGGCTTGCATCGATTTGCACAAAAATTTGGGATTAGGATCATCTCACCCTGTACTTCATATTCTATATCATGCCCAAAGGCGTTGATTATTTTTAGGGGTGTAAACTATCCCTTATTTTCAAAAATTATAAAAAATATTGTAAACCTTAATATGGGTAAAATTTGGTTTTGATTGGTTAAATAATGACTGTATTATTCTTTAAGATATAATATCATAATACTTCAACCCTTAAAAATCACCCTTAATAACATTGCAATTTTTATAAGTAAATAAATAGATCTATACAGAAAAAAGTAGAATTACGTACAAAAACATTTATTTACACAAAAATACGAATTTACAAATACAAATAGTTTTTTAGTCATCATCATCGAGATCGATGTCATCTTCGTCTTTTTCTATAACTGGTGGGCTATCTTATAGTTATAAGAGCTAAATTATATATAAATACTTTGCAAAATTAAATTCCGTAAGATCCCTGAGTTTTTAAGTAGGGTGAGTTTAAAGGGCTCGAATAAGGAGTTGTTTGCTTGTAAACAGAGGTTTTAAGCTGCTATACCTCGCTAAATGTTCACTGTAAAGAATATCTTTGCAAAGGTTAATTTTAGTTATTAAAAAAGATACAATTTAATACATACTTTATATTTTTTTTGTATCTCTAATATTTTCGGAGATATTTTGAATAAAAAATAAAATATATTTTGAATAAGAGATATTTGACGAAATTTCAAAAAAAAATTATCTCTCGAATCTCCAATTTTATCTCTTTTAACTCCAATTTTTCTAAATTTTAAATAGGTCAAACTTCTTGGGTGTATTGATAATACATAATATATAAAAAGAATTACAGAAGGCCGAAGATCAATTTTAATTAGGAGGGTAGTTTTCACTGATTTTTGGTAGAAAAAGTAGGTACCGACCTTATTTTGATCATAAGTCTCAATTTTTGTTTAACAACTCCTCTGTTGGTTGTTAACCTCTCACCTGATCACAACCTTGTGCTAATTCCGAGCAAGGATGACATACATCCACATGTGATACATTTTTAATCTTAATACATCGACTTATTGTCGATTACTATACAGCTCATAATGTAGCAATAATGTTATTTTGAGGTTTTACACCTATTCAAGTGGCTAGTTTCAATTACTTGTACACTGGACGTTTACACTGAGGATGGTCAGTTTGACCGAAAACGTTTTGTACAACCACTCCCTTGTGGATGAATTTTAAAAAATTTTTTAATAAATTTATAATATACCTATATACAACAGAAGTGTTTACTTCATTCTACGTTGTCTTAACAAAGGTATACAGCCAACTACAGGGTTTACCCTTTTAAAGTTTTAGAATTTTTTTATTTACTGTATATTTTTTGAGATATTCTCAAAATACCCTCTAAAAAGTCAATTTTTTTGTCGAAAAACTGTTACTTTCAACCCCGAATACCTCGAAAAATATTAGTTTTACGAAGAAAACGTAAGGAAATTTTTTTTAGAAGTGCATTTTCCATCGATTTCCCTGGTTAAAATGTAATGAAAAATTTGGTGGTGTGACCGTTCCAAATTTTTAACCTGTTCCACAATTAAAACTTCCCCTGTTCCAGTGTTCCCATATATCAAAGTTTATCCGACTAGACACCCTTAAGCTATTAACAAATTTTCAGCTTGCTATTAACCAACTTTTTTTTCATACGCGGGATCCAGACCTATTGGTCTTACATTTAATTTACTTTCAAAAAACTAATACCAAATTCTGACTTTAATATGTTTAAATTGTAAATAATATTATTAATACATAGATATACAATGAGTAATACTAAAATATAACATTTGTATTAACTCGATATGTTATTGACTTACTAATCGTGGTATTTTCTTTCTATTGACTTCCTCTTTCAGTATGGGTAACCACATCTTACTGCATTCTACCGAGTAATTTGCGACACAATTGGTTTCATTTAGCATAATTAGAGCCGCTTCTTTGATTTTTCTCTTTTTACTATCTGATTCTTTCAGGACTATACTTGAATCTCTCCAGTGAACTCTATGTTCATTATCCCATGCATCTTGACATATTTGAGATCTATAAAATTCTCTATTTTTAATATAAGACTGATGTTCACTTATTCTAACGTTTAATGGTCTTGATGTTTCACCTAAATAAAATTTTTCGCATTCACAAGGTATTTTATAAATACAATTCTTTGTTCTTTCTTGTTCACTGTTAGGTTTAGTTTTAGATAGAATAGATCTCAATGTGTTTGTTGTTTTGAATGTTGTTGAAATGTTGAATTTATTTCCTATTGTTTTAAGTTTCTCGGATAGTCCTTTTATATATGGTATTGATATTTTCCTCGTACTATTTCTTGTGGATGTTATAGGATCCCGTTCTAAGTTGTTCTGTTCTATTCGATCCAGTCTTGACAATTCCTTACTTATAAACGATAATGGATAATCATTTTTCAATAAAACAGATGTTAACAATTGTTTTTCTTCTAACAATGAATTTTCGTTAGAACAAGTAATTTTGGCTGTATCATATAAGGATTTAATGATTCCTTTTTTACCGTTGATGTTGTGATTTGATTTGTAATTGAGATATCTGTTGGTGTGTGTTGGTTTTCTATAAACTTGAGTCTCATATCCAGTATCCTTCTTTGATACTAAAACGTCGAGGAAAGGTAGAGTGTTATTATATTCCTTTTCCATTGTAAATTTTATTGTCTGTTCTTGATCGTTTATACTATTTAGGAATGTATCCAACAATTCTGATCTATGAGGCCATATTGATTAGATATCATCTACATATCTCCACCATATTGTGGGTTTTAAATTTTGGTTAGAAAGGATATTAGTTTCGAAATCCTCCATAAATATATTAGCCAGTAATGGAGATAAAGAATAGCCCATCGCTAGACCAAAATTTTGTTTATAGGATTAATTATTTAGTTGAAAATAGGTATTAATAGTACATAATGTCAATAACTCCATTATAGCTGATACATTTAGTTTTGTCCTAGTTGTCAATGTATTATCATTTTTTAATTTCGTTTTGATTATGTTTAAAGTTTTATCTAATGGCACATTTGTAAATAAACTGTTTATGTCAAAACTTACTAAAATATTGTTTGGATTAAATTTAATATTTGATACTTTGTTTAAAAAATGTTGTGTATTTTTTATAAATGTGTTATTATTTGTAAATGGTTTTATAATATTTAATAAAAATTTTGATAGTTCATTACAAGGAGAATTGATGGTACTACAAATGGGTCTAAGTGGAATATTCGCTTTATGAATTTTCGATACTCCATAAAAATGTGGTGTCTTACTGTAATGAGGTGTCATTAATTTTCTTTGATAGTACGTTAGATCAATTTTAAATTTGAATAAAGTTTTATAGATTTTGTTTTCCAGTGTCTTCGTTGGATCCTTCGTTAACTTGGTATACGGTCCATTTGTAATTAGATCTGTAATTTTGTCCTCATATTGTATTTTATCCATTATTACCGTTGCATTTCCTTTATCCGCTGGTAGAATTTTTTTTGGTAAAATTGTGGCTTATTTCCCATTAGAATTAATTGATTATAAAAATGCCACAAGAAAATAGCTTCAGAACAACACTAGTAGGGATGGGAAAGACCTACCGGTTATAACCTAAAACCTGTTTTTTTCTTCTGCAATAATCGGTTTTTCCGGTTGTTTATAACCGGTTTTTCCTTTTTAAAGTAATAACCGGTGAAAAACCGGGTAAGTGGAAAAAATACTGAATTCAGAGGAAAAATGTGAAAATTTTTCGTCCACCGCGCGAAAATGAGAAATTTTAAGCTGATTGAAACCGATTTCACAACACTGATGACTGATTGCTATACCGATATGGACTGATATCCATTCGAATGGAATATCGCAAACTGAAGCGCAATGTAAATGTAATTTATTGGGTATTGGCTGTTTCTAAAAAAGCTGAACACCGGTTTTTGGAACAACCGGTTTGTTTGACCGGTTATAATCGGTAGGTTAAACCGTAGGTAAAAAAAAAACCGGTATAACCTAAAACCGGTGTTTTTTCAACAACCGCCATCCCTAGTTACTAATCGATCAATTAAAACAAAAATAAAAACAGTTAAATAATTATGTTATTAAAACCTTTTTTCAAATTATGGATCATTTGATTAAAATTGTGGATGATTGCAACCCCAAGCAAAGGATTAACCCCTTCGGTACGGTGATGCACCCGTGTGCATCATGCTTGACTGTTCGCTCAGTACGGTGATGCACACGGGTGAATCATGAGTTTTCGTTCGCCATAGGGCGGTGACACCATCTTCATCATATTTCAGGTATTTTTGTTCCGTCCGAATTACCTTATTCAAATCTAAAAGTGGAGAAACCACGCCCAAAATTGAGTGATGTCTAGAAGGAGATTATAATTATTTAATTTGATTGGTGATAAGGTTGTTTGGATGTTTGATTGATGGGATTTTGTGGGAGGTGGAGGTACTGTGCTGCTGTTTACAACTTACCTTACTATCTCTTGCAAGATAATTCGGATGGAATTTCCCAGAGTAGGAGACTGGGACGATATCAAGCACAAAATAATCTGGGAATTCCATCCGAATTATCTTGTTTATCTTTTTTACTAATTTTTGTTTAAAATGGTATTTTATGGATAAAATTTAATTTAACTCACATACTATGTAGAATAATAAATTTAATAAAAATAGTTTTATTTCTGAAATTAGTGTTATTATTACATA
Source organism: Diabrotica virgifera virgifera (assembly GCF_917563875.1). Taxonomy (NCBI): domain Eukaryota; kingdom Metazoa; phylum Arthropoda; class Insecta; order Coleoptera; family Chrysomelidae; genus Diabrotica; species Diabrotica virgifera. The sequence continues at coordinate 114,338,100 of NC_065444.1, read as the reverse complement.
CTTTAATTAGTTGTAGTGTGATACTGTATTTTAACCGACCGCGCGAAGCCGCTCGGCAAACGGTCGAATCTGTATATAGAAGCCGACTTGCCGAATGACGGTCCGGCACGAAGGGGTTTTAAAGTTATAAGAAGTGCATTTGGCAACAAATATATTAATTCCTCCAATAAAAATCGACTGGTTTCGGATATTTGTTATAACATTTTGCAGATTTTGAGGGAGGTAAAGTTTTTATTAGAACACCATGTATGACAATTTTTAAATAACGCACCTAATTGTCTATGTATTATCGCAAACTAAAAAAAGTAAGACAAAAGTGTTGTGGTTAGTAAAATAATTGCACTGTTCTAGTCTAACGTGTGCTAAAGTAACGCTAGTACATTGAAAATATATTGTTACAAGAATGAAGACCTGTGAAAAATATCACAGCAAAAAAAAACATTAAAGATGTTGATATCCTAAAAATGTGTGTTTTTACAGATTCGTATTTTTTTAAATAAAGTTAAGTATTGCAAATAAAAACTAGAATAGAGCAAATGATAAAAAACCACCAATTCTAGATTGAAGCGGTTGTGCAACATAATAAAGGACTGCCTAACTGACAAAACCGTATGCATATCGAAAAAAAAAAGAAGAAAAAAATGACCGCGGGAGTACTTTAGAAGTCAGTCCTGGTACCCGTACTATGGAATATACATATTATACAGGGTGTAACAAAAATATAGGTGATAAATAAATCACATATTCTGGGACCAAAAATAGTTCGATTGAACCTAACTTACCTTAGTACAAATATGCACACAAAAAAGTTACAGCCCTTTGAAGTTACAAAATGAAAATCGATTTTTTTCGATATATCGAAAACTATTAAAGATTTTTTAATGAAAATGGACGTGTGGCATTCTTATGGCATAAACATCCTAAAAAGAAATTATATTGAAATTTGTGCAGCCCATAAAAGATTTATGAGGGTTTTGTTCCCTTAAACCCCATCAAACTTTTATGTGCGTCCCAATTAAATTATTTTTGTAGTACCATTAGTTAAACACAATGTTTTTAAAACTTTTTGCCTCCTACTTAGTACTTTTTCGATAAACCAGTTTTAATCGAGATGCGGCTTCTTTTTTAATATGTTTACATAAAAATTTTATGGGGGTTTTGTGCCTTTAAACCCTCCAAATGTTTGTGTACGTTTCAATTAAACTATTATTGCTGTACCATTAGTTAATCACAGTGTTTTTAAAACTTTTTTGCCTCTTAGTATTTTTCAGATAAGGCACCTTTTATCGAGATGCGGCACACAAATATGTGGTGGATTTGACAAAATATTCAAAATATCTCAGAAAAATCTAACTTTTCGAAAAGTACTAAGAGGCAAAAAAGTTTTAAAAACATTGTGTTTAACTAATTGTGCCACAATGATAACTTAATTCGAACGTAAACAAAAGTCTGGGGGGGTTTAAGGGAACAAAATCCCCATAAAATTTTTATGGGGTACACAAATTTCACTATAATTTTTTTTCAGATGTTCCTATCACATAAAAATGTCACATATCCGTTTTCAATAAGAAACCTCAAACAGTGTTGTATCTATTGGAAATCGATTTTTATTTTATAACTTCAAAGGGCTGTAACTTTTTTTAGGTGCACATTTGTACTAAGGTAAGTTAGGTTCAATCGAACTATTTTTGGTCCGAGAATATGTGATTTAATTTATGACCTGTATTTTTGTTACACCCTGTATAATGGGGTACTAGAAGTAAACAAGGAGAGAGAGTGAGTCTAACTTTACTAATCGAAGACGACACGAATTTGGGAATAATAGAAGAAGTAAATAGAGCAATACGAAACACCGCCGCTTGGATATAAAGGAACGACCTTAAGTTAGCAGTAGAGAAGACGGAAGCCATAATCTTGAGAGAACCGAGAAAAAGAACTGATATTATATGTGAATACAAAGGCTCCGCAATAAGACCTCAGAACACATTGAAATACCTAGGTAAAATATTTGACGATATGATAACATTCGGATAACACGTACAAGAAGCATGTCGGAAGGCAGAAAAAAGGACCTCCACACTAAACAAGATGATGCCAAATATAGGTGGTCCGGTATCCTAAAAAAGAACGGTGATGCTACAATCAATCCTATATACAGGGTGTTTCATTAGTAATTGTCCATATAGTAACTGGAGAAACCTTAGCACAAAATACGAAGATTTAACCTAAAACACTTAAATAAAATGTGGTTCCTTACTGAGTTACAGGGTGTTTTATCCAAAAATTTAAAAACTATTTTTGCTCAGCATTTAAAAACTATTCGACGTATCCTTTTCATACTTGGTAGGAAGTATAGGTACTGTACAAACTACTGAATTATGTTAAAAAACGTTTCTGTCTATTACCAGAGGCGTAAGACGGGGGAAAGTGAATGGTTGACCCTTTCGAAATTCTACGCCACTGGCGAAATTACTATTTTAGTTCAATTTTTGGATTCTCCAATACTTTCTATTAAAATAATATACTCTTCATTCGTAACGATAAAGTCATTAGTTATCGAGATCTTTGAAGTTAAAAATGAAACGACACGGTTATTTTGATTAATGTATTGTGTCATATAATGAAGAGTATATTATTTACATAAAAATTATTGAAACATAAAAAAATTACACTAAAATAGCAATTTCGTCAGTGGCGTAGAATTTGGGAAGGGTCAACCAGCCACTATCCCCTGTCGTACGCCTCTGATAGTAGCTAGAAACGTTTATTTATATTAATTTAGTAGGGTATACATTACTTACACTTTCTGCCAAGTATGATAAGGATACGCCAAATAGTTTTAAAGTACTGGGTACAAATAATTTTTAAATTTTAATCATATGAATCATATCACAAATTAATCAAAATAACTGTGCCGTTTCATATTTAACTTCAAATATCTCGAAAACTAATGACTTTATTGTTACCAATAAAGAGTATGTTATTTACGTAGAAAGTATTGGAGAATCTAAAAATAGTACTAAAATAGTAATTCGTCCAGTAGCGTAGAATTTGAGAAGGGTCAACCATTGACTATCTCCTGTCGTACGCCTCTGGCAGTAGCTACAAACCTTTGTTTATCAAAATTTAGTAGAATGTATAGCAGTCGCACTTTCTGCCAAGTATGAAAAGGATACGTCGAATAGTTTTAAAATGCTGAGCAAAAATAATTTTTAAATTTTTAGATAGAACACCCTGTAACTCAGTAAGGAACTACATTTTATTTATGTGTTTTAGGTTAAATCTTCGTATTTTGTGCTGTTTCTCCGGTTACTATATGGACAATTATTAATGAAACACCCTGTATAGGGGGCCCCAGTGTGGCACAAGGTGCTTCGAATGAAAAAGTACAAAGTAGAGCTGGGTCTGGGATCTCCTCTAGGCGAGCCTCATGAGCTAATCGATAGAGCTATCGATAGCAAGAGAGACTTCGACCTGATCATTGCTTTTGTCACCAAGATAATCAAACATATAGAGGAAAAAGAGAGGCGCCTGCAAGTGGGATGACCAATCGTCATTATTCATTTTTTTAACGTGTTTGTGTCATGCAAGGCAGTCAGCGAGGGAGGACTCTTTACATCCAATCTACGCTGACTGCCTTTATTTTATTTTATTTATTTTGTTTTATCTATCTATTTATTTATTTATCAATTTTATTTATATTATATAATATTTTACCGTTTTTATTCTAATCTTATTTAACTGTAGTGCATGTCTCAAGAGGCACTCAGTAGGGGAAGGATCTTTACCTTCTACTCAGGCTGACGCAAATTCTTGCGACGAACCATTAATTCAATAAGCACGAAAAATTTGCCAATGCGGACTCGCCATAAGAGATGCATTATTTGTTCGAATAAACCGTTTATATTATGGAAAAATTGTATAGGCAGTCTTGGTACTATTGCTTTTGTTGTTGTTGGTATTTGCCTAGGCTTGATTTGAACATCGTTTAGAAACTAGTTATTTGTTGATATTGACAGTCACTAATATCCAGTAATTATTGTATAAATATATACGTATAACATAATGTAATATAATATTATTTTACCATAATAATATGATTGTGCGCTACTGTTCGAATTCTAATGTCAAACTTTAAGTAATACAGAAATTTTGCTACCGGACGGTGAAAGGCAGTATGAGACGAGAGAATTTCTACCAAGGGAGTTATTCTCTCTTATGACCGCACTTGTCGTCCTCTTATAGGCAAACAGTGCCAACTTGTCGACGTTCAATACGCTGTAACGACGCCGTTTTCACGTCAAAAAAGGACGAAGTAAGAAGTGTCACAACGAACCTGTTTCGAGATGTCTCGTTTACTTTTAGGTTTTTGAGCCAAGTAATGGGAGAGAAAAAAGACCAATAATAAAGTCAGATATATAGGTACACATAATTATTTAACATTCAACTAACTTAGTGAGCCTTCTTTATTTACTATTTTTTGACAAAATGCTTCTAGAGAATGTGATCAAAGAAACGGAACGGCCGAATATTTCGCGAATTAAGCATCGGATCAAAAAAAATAAAAAATGTGTAAGTAGTATGGTATAACTAGACCCAAACCCAGACATCCAAAGTGAAAGTTATCCTCCAACACCAAATTGTTCTATGTGGTCCACATAATGTTCAGAAAAAAGTCACACCATCTTGAGCATCGGGTTTGGGGGCCAGAGGGGGGAGAAATCGGTAAATTCGTAGTTTTTTACGTTTTTCGTCAATATTTCTAAAACTATACGATTTAGCACAAACAACCTTTTATACAAAAATGTTCTACATTAAATTTGAAATAAAAAAGGCCCTATGCATAATCCTTCTAAAATGAACGGTTTCAAAGTTATTGAGGTAGTATAGTATAATTGGTCCAAAAAAGGCCTAACCTAAACATCCAAAGTAGAAGTTTTCCTCCAACACCAAATTGTTCTATATGGTCCACATATTGTTCAGTAAAAAATTACACCATTTTGAGCGTCCGGTTGGGGGGGGGAGAGAGATGGGGGAGAAGTCGGTAAATTAGTAGTTTTTTTAAAGTTTTTCGCCAATATCTCTAAAGCTATACTTTAGCGTAAACAATGTTCTATACAAAAATGTTCTACATAAAATTTAAAACAAAAAAGGTCGTGTGCATATGTAATTGTTATAAAATCAACAGTTCCAGAGTTACGGATACGATATTTTTATATTTTTTGGGCAATTTCCTACTGATTTTCTTTAACAAGATTGTGTTTTATAAATCAAATTTGCTATTTCTGTGGCCGATGGTATGTTAGTGATAAGCTCTTGAAAAAACGTCAACCTCACCGCCCAAAATCATCATTAATTGCCCAAAAAATAAAAAAAGTATCGAAAACCTCCACTTTTCACCCTCAGTAATTTTGGGACCGCTGATTTTATAACAATTGTGTATAGGACCTTTTTTGTTTTAAATTTGATGTAAAACATTTTTGTATAGAACATTGTTTACGCTAAAGTATAGTTTTAGAAATATTGACGAAAAACCTAAAAAACTACGAATTTACCGATTGCTCCCCCACTCCCCCCAAACCCGACGCTCAAAATGGTGTGACTTTTTTCTGAACATTATGTGGACCATATAGAAAAATTTGGTGTTGGATTAAAACTTTCACTTTGGATGTCTCGGTTATGCGATCTTTTGGATAAATTCTATCATACTAAAAACGAGGAAGACAAAAAATCTCAGATACAAAGTTTACTGTAATCAAGCAATTAAAAATAATTGAAATAAAACAATAAACAATAATTTAAATCTATGACTTTTCGTCAAAAGGAACTGATTTCTGGTTGCATCCTGAATCTCCGGCTTTAACAATTTATAATCACCGAGACGACGAATATAGAAGAAAGTAGAAAGGACAACGGTCACGTATCTACTCTCTTTTGGTCTAGGAAGAAAGCCGAAAGATAGTTTCGAGTACCCAAAAATCTAAGTAAAGGTGAACAAGGGGGAAAGGTAGTTCTTGTTTCAGGATGCAACCAGAGAGCAGTCTCTTTTGACGAAAAGTCTTAGTACAATAAATAAGAAAATCTACGGTTTCGTTTCGATTAAAATCTGTCTTCCTCCATCCCCCGATAGTGCTATTTCTAGGTCTACCTGTTGTCAAGGAGGCTCTGAGGAAGACAGATTTTTACCATTACGACCATAGTTTCTCGATATAAATTAAAACAATTTATATCGCAGTATGGTTAGAACGCCCTCTAACGGGGAATAAGTGAAATAAATTTCGACTTGATTCAAGTTCTCTGTTTACCCAGGTATAACCATACCAACAGGCACCGCTAGGAAAACATTCCACTTTGCAGTTCAGAGAACCCGTACGAAACGAGTCTGTGTACTCTATACAGAGTATGGCATTAGTAAAATAAATAAGAAAATCTACGGTTTCGTTTTAATTAAAATCTGCCTTCCTCCATCCCCCGATAGTACTATTTCTAGGTCTACCTGTTGTCAAGGAGGCTCTGAGGAAGATAGATTTTTACCATTACGACCGTAGATTCTCGATATAAATTAAAACAATTTATATCGCAGTATGGTTAGAACGCCCTCTAACGGAAAATAAGTGAAATGAATTTCGACTCGATTCAAGTTCTCTGTTTACTCAGGTATAACCATACCAACAGGCACCGCTAGGAAAACATTCCACTTTGCAGTTCAGAAAACCCGTACGAAACGAGTCTGGTCCGATGGTAAATTGGTTGTTGATGGTAAATTGGTTGTTCGTCACAGGGAAGGAAACTATGTCCGTGTTCAGGGTATCAGTCTAAGCTTATCAGTAGTTGCCAAAATGGTATAAAGAAACTGTACCAATACAAAAATTTTGTTTTGGGACGAACAGTTATCAGAAAATTTGTATGTAATTAGTGGTTACGTCTTGATTAGTATGATTATTTAAAAAATGATGTAACTTACTAGCTACATCGTTTTGTCCTTTTGCAGCTAGTGTCTCATCATAAACATAAAAATAACTTTTTCTAGTACTTCCCACATGAGTACAAAAATTTTATACCCAAAGCTGAATTTTGTAGTAAACTACTTGAGGACACTGGAAGCGGCAAATTTTGCTGAAAATCGAATGTTAAAACTTCTACTTGTAAATCATTCTTAGCTAAATCTGTTTTATCTTTCATGTCTTGACAAAAAGTTTCAGCTTTTGTAATATGTAGTTTTTTCTGTGTTTCCAATGCTCTTTTTGGTCATCGTTATCGGCGGCATTCATTTGATTTTGTAACTTATCACACTTCTGACAAGTATCTGACTTTGGTTTACCGAAGGATATTTTAAAGTTTTCTGAAAAGAATTTTTTATAATATTTATACTTTACAATCAGTTTCATATCTTTATTTTGTAGATGTTCAGGTTCGTAATGTTCTAAATACATGTGATGCATTTTTGCAATACTTAAAAGAGGCGAGAGGTAATATTGCTGCAAGTTATCTTTCAAACTGTAATGTGGTTTGTATCTTGGGTAACTAAGTACAGTAAAACCTCGATTATCCGTCAGAACACCGGACCAAGGGTATGACGGATAATCGAAAAGACGGTTAACAGAACATTAAAAAAAGTTAAAAATTGATAATACAACTCTCAAATTTTATTTGTTTGTTTTGTTTGATAATACAATAAGAGGACTTTGTGTTCGTGTTAATATTGTCGAATTTGGTTTAAAATATTCTGAAATCTTTTTTTGTTTTACTGATGCTTCACATTTTGCAAGGGCTGAATTTCTTAATCGGCGTAAGATCATGCAATCTACTTTATTGGATTCTTCTTGTCGAGAATACCACTCGATGAATGGTTTCACGTGCGATGCAGCTTCTCTAGCTTCTTTAGACAAATCTTTGTTAGTTGCAAAAGCATCGTCCACATCGCCACCGTCAAATTCCAAGTTTGTGTCAGCTTCTGAAGCTGTTTCGTCAGCCTCTGTTTTGCCATTTCAACGATTCCATCATCTGACAGCAATCGATAGCCGCTTGCGTCCTCATCACAAATTAAATATTCCTTTAAGTCATCTTTAGGCAACGAAAACAAAACAGTTGATTCAGCCATAACTTCATTTGTTACCGCATTGTACATTTCAGCGAATTTCGTTTGGCTTATAGCAATGCTAAAAAATGATTTGATGACTCAAATTTTTTCGTATGTACGGACCCTGACGGTTAACAGAGGTGACGGTTAATGGAGAGACGGATAATTGAGGTTCCACTGTATATGCTTATGTATCTTATCATCAGTGCTGACAGGTAGTTTATTAGGTCTTATTACGTGTTTTCCTCTGCCATCCACAGGAGGAGTTCCATGTCCCATACATAACTAATTCTGTAAACGTTCAAGTCTTGCATTCGAAATACTATGTAATGAAAGAAATGCCTTTTTGCAAATTTTCCGTGCTGCTCCATCGCAGCGAACCTGGAACCATAAAACAACATTATTTTAAATATTTGGTAAAATCTTAAGCTCAAACAATTTATATTTCTTATTTAAACTAGTAATATTACCTTGTAAGTAAATGATGATTTCTTTTTGATTCCTTGGCCAGAACGTGGTCTTACTCGTTTAACTTCTAATTCATCAATATTTCCATATAAATAAGCATCTTGGAGATCTTTTGTTTCCATGGCACAAAAATCGCGAAATATTTTGGTACAGTTTTCATCCCCAATTTCTTCAAAACACTTTAGCTTACAGTGGCAGTTACTACCAATATGTTTTCCGGGTTTATGGACACCTTCTTCTTCAGGTTCCTTCCCCTATCGGAGGTTGGAAATCATCATCGCTATTTTAATTTTATTGGCCGCACTTCTGAATAATTCTAATGAGCTGCAACCGAACCACTCTCTCAAATTTCTTAGCCAGGATATTTTGCGTCCTCCTGGGTTTCTCTTTCCTTGTATCTTCCCTTGCATAATTAACCTAAGTAATACGTACTTCTCGCCCTCATTATATGACCCAGATATTGAATGTTTATAATTTTAACAGTTTTTATGACTTCACATTCTTTCTTCATTCTTTGTAACACCTCTATATTAGTTACTTTTTCAGTCTACGCTATTCTGTGGATTCTCCTGTAGCACCACATCTCAAAGGAGTTTAATTTTTTGATTTCAGAATATTTTAATGTCCACGCTTCCATGCCGTATAATAAAGTAGAAAAAACTTAACAACGTAGAATTCTTGTGCGGATCTCTAGATTAAGGTTACGGTTGCAAAGTAAGTTCTTCAATTTTATGAACCTGTTTCTTGCCATTTCTATTCTAGGTCTGATTTCATTTGTTTTATCCCCATCTTTGGTTAGCCACGTTCCTAAATATTTATATGTTGTTACTCTTTCGATCGTTGTATTATTGATTATCAGGTTATCTACATTTTGTGGTTTTTTTGAGAACATCGTTGATTTCGTTTACTTGAGATTCATTTGCAGTCCGTACCTTTCACATGCATTGTATACATGTTGTATTATTTACTGTAAATATTTTAGGTCACTTGCAAATATGACCGTATCGTCCGCATTTCTAATATTATTAATGCTATTTTCGTTTACGAAAATACCTTCCACAATATCCAATAAAGCTTCTTGAAATATCACTTCACTGTAGACGTTGAATAAGAGTGGTGAAAGTATGCACTTTTGTCGAACTCCTCTAAGTATACTTACTTCCTCTATTCCTCTGTCACTTCTCCTTCGACTCTTGCTTTCTGATTTTGATACAGATTCGATATAATTTGTAGATCTCTACTATCTATGTTTTTGGTCTTAAGAATACTTAAAAGCTTTTCATGTTGAACTCTGTCAAAAAGCTTTTTTAAAATCTATGAAGCAAGCATATATGTCCTGATTCATATCCAGACATCGTTCTGTCAGAAAATTGACTCCGAATTATGCTTCTCTAATTCCTAGACCCTTTCTAAAACCCATCTGTGAATCACTTATTTCTTGTTATAATTTCACGTGGATTCTGTTATGCATGATTTTAACGATGGTTTTTAATGTGTGGCTCATTATTGCAATTGTCCGATAGTCATTGCAATCTTTAGCATTTGTGATTTTTGAAATCGTTGCAAAAGTTGAGAAAAGCCATTCTTTGGGCATGTGTCCCGTCTTGTATATGGAGTTAAAAAGGTCTACCAAGACATCAATATTATCTTCATCAATTATCTTCAATAGTTCAATTGGTATTTCATCGGGTCCTGGAGCTTTTCTACCTTTTGTGTATTGTATGGCATAAATAACTTCCTCTTTCATTATTTCTGGTCCCGTGGTTTATCCATCAACTTCTACTTGTTCTACTTTTTGGTCATAAAATAGGTGTTCAATGTATTCTTTCCATCTAAGTAATTTGCCTTGAGTTTCAGTTATAGTGGTACTATCTGCATTTGTTAATATCCCGATTGGTTTGTTACGATTTCCTGAAATCATTTCTTTAACCTTCTTATGGGTGTTGAAAGTGTTATACCTTGCCTCACATTTCTCCATTTCTTGACATTTAATGGACATCCATGTTTCCTTAGCTTGTTTTATTTTCTGTTTTATTTGTATATTAATTTCTTGATATTTAATTTTACCTTTGTTTTCATGTATTCTTCTTTCGTCCATCTTTTCGAGAATTTCTTGTGTCATCCATTCTTGTTTGGCAGCTTTTGTAAATGTTAATATTTTCCGTCCCACAGTCTCTATTGTGTTCTTTATATTCTCCCATTTTTGTTTCAATACCTGGAGTCTTCTTATTCTTATTTTGTTGTTTTATTTTTTGGATACTCTGATTTCTTTTATTTGAAGTTTCTTGGTATGTATTTGGTTCTCTTAGTTTATCAATGTATATTTGTGGTCTAGATCTTTTCATTAATGGTTTTCTCAATCTTACATTCATATTTGCTACTACTGGGTTGTGGTTCGAATTTACATCTGCTCCAGGGTAAGTCTTCACTACTGTAATAGAGTTCTTGTACCTGTTCCTTATCAATATGTAATCTATCTGATTTCTTATAATTCTATCTTTGTTGTCTCCAGGAGCTTTCCACGTGTAGAGCCGGCGATTTGGTAATTTAAACATTGTATTCATAACTACCAGTTCTTCTGTTTGGCACATCTGAATTAGTCTTTCACCACGCTCATTTCGCTCTCCCAATCCATACATTCCAACACAACACTCCACACTTCATCTGCCCACTTTGGCATTGAAGCCACCAATTAGTATCAGAACTTCACGTTTTTTTTGTTGTTTTCATTATTTTTTCCGGTTGCTCGTAGAAGTCTTCTATTTCTTGTTCCTCCTTGTCAGCTGTTGGTGCATATACTTGAATAATATTCACTTTCCCCATATTGGTGTTAATTTATAGTATTATAATGCGATTCGAAAGCGGGGTGAAACCAAGTACGGATTTATCTATTTCCTTGTTTACCATTATGGCCACACCATATCGGTTTGTTCTGTCAGAATATCCACTATAATATATAGCTCCGTTTCTAGTCCGTTGTTTTCCAGACCCTGGCTATTGTACATCGCTTATTCCTAGAATTTCGGTATTTAATCTTTCCATTTCTATCGCAGTATTATCTACTTTACCTGGTTGTAGTAAGATTTGTACGTTCCATGTTGCAATTCCCATATTTCCTCTTGTGGTAATTTTTAAAAGTGTTCCATTATTTACATCACAGGGATTTCGCTGGCTTACGACCTGGGAAGCCCTGTGGCTAACCTGTGATTTACTTCCTCTGTCGAATTTTGGTTTCCGCGGCCCATGATCAGTAAGGTTACTCATTTGGTTATTGTTAGCCATGATGATTGTACTAGGGCTGCTCTGATGTACACCAGCAATGGCCAAATAAGGCTCACCCTGAACTCGTTTATTTTTTTGTATGTTTCTTTTCCATGATGCTGGACGTAAAAGTCACTTTTTTCCTTTTTGTGTCGTATTACTAGACATTTCAGGAACATCTGACATATTAGGGATGGCTTCAGGTTCTTGATTTATTCCATCAGAGCTAAAGGAATCATCGGAAGCAGTATATTTTGTAAGGGACTGAATTTTGTGGTTATGTTTATTTTTAATTGGCACATAATCATCGCCACTGGATGTATGGGTGCCTTCAAAAGGATCACTGACACTTTCTGTATCAGAAGACATTATTTTTTAACTTTAAAATTGTTAATAAGCACTGTGAATTACTCAAAACAATAACAGCTTGATGATAACCTCTTTTACTAACAATGATAACCTCTTTCACTGAGAACTGAGAGCACTGTGCATTAACCAGTCAAGTCCAGGACTCCACCGGTTAATGCAAAGTATCAAAATACAGGCAACACATTATACGCTTTATTATTGATATTTTTAATTCTAACGAGCTGGTTTATGCACTGAAACATATAGAATTTTATACTGTGCATGAATAAATGATTAACTCATTTTTCCCAAAAAGTGGACTTGCCCGGTTTATGCATTGGACCCTTCATATGCAGATGACGTGGACCTAGTTGCCCGCACAACACGCAAGCTAGAAGAAATGTATACCACCTTCTCAAATGACTCAAAAAATATGGGCCTGTAAGTAAAAGAGGAGAAAATTAAGATGATGGTATTAACACCCAACAATAGAGCCAGAAACATTGGTCACCAATTCACGATTGATAACTCTACCTTTGAAGTGGTGGACAAATTCACATACTTAGGCTCCCTGATCACCAAGGAGAACGTCATGATAGAAGAAATCAAGCGAAGGATAATATTATCAAACAAATTATATTTTGGACTGAATAGACATATGAGAAGCAGAAACTTAAGCCAAAAAACAAAAATAACCATATACAACACCCTTATACAACCATTGGGGTAGACTAAAAATATGTAAGGATGGTGTAGATGAGGATGGGAGAAAAATAGGCGCAGCAAACTGGCAACGGTTGGCAATGGATAGGACTGACTGGCGTAATAGACTTACGAAGGTCGAGAATCTTTTATAGGACTGTAGCACCATTGATGATGATATATGAAATAAGTAGAATGCTTTTTAGTATCGTAAAGATACATATATACATTCTGAGTTAGGCTTCGTAGATAGGAAATAATATACCCAGTGTCCTGAAATAATCCGGACATCCACGTCCTTTTAACACTACGACCCTAGCATCCACTAGTTATATTGGGCTATTGTGGTCGCTTCCAAATATTTAAATTTTTTAATGACTTTAACGAATTTGTATTCATTTATGGATAAATTTGTTCTAACTTTTCATCTTGGGTTTCTCGTAACCACCATGTACTTGTCCGTATCCGCGTTGATTTAAGACTCATTTTGTTGGCCTCATTTTTAAATGGGAAATTATACAACAAACTCCAGTAGTATATTTGATTGACGGATATCAAAGACGTTTGTCAGCTTTAGCTGTCTTTTCTTACTGCATATTTCAAGGATGTGGGAACTTCCAGTGTGAATAAGGAATTCTTCTGATGTAGGGTTGTTAATTTTGATTCATATGGATGAGTTCTCCACGTACCTGTGCTATTCGTATCAGCTTTCTAGGTACTCTTCTTTCCACCAGAACCTTTCACAGTATGTGGTAGTTGTGTTCCCAGGTTGTTTCTAAAATCTGGTAAATAGTTGATCTTTAAGATAACAGGTGATTTATTTAGAGGTACTTGTGGGGGGGGGGGAGTTTGATGGGAAATCGTACATGAATCTTGTCACCTGACGTTGCGCTTTGTTCAGTATTGTTTGAGTCATCATGGAAAGGCTTTACCCGGTAGAGCGACTAGAAATCATTCAGCTGTATTACGAAAATGAGTAATATATAATATCGTATGATATTTTTGCCGGGGAGATCCTTTCGGATTATTCCGGCGCCAATTACATCGTTAACCACGTTTCAAGTAACTAGTGTCATTGATTAATAACTACATGGAATATTTATAATCAATGCTAGTGTCGATGTACAGCACCTCTTCATTTGAGGTATGCGATTTCCATGAAATTTTGAGGATTCTCCGGTAGAATGCCTTGTTCAGGAAACAGTTTATTTCTGTTGCAGTTGTATAATGGTTTTCATAAATACTTGAATTATTGAATATTAATTTAATAAAAAGTATTACTAAATTTAAGGTATGGAAAAAGAAAACTAAAAGTGTACAAAAAAATCATATATAACAATCCTTACTAGTCTTCTGCTTTTTAGTTTTACCTTATTGCTTCTCTGTTCTGAACCGATATTCCGGGAAGTGAATAAAACTTTTCTAATACTCTCAGCAGAATCGCAGGTTACAATTCCTTTACAAATAACAAGTAGTCTTATTAAGCTTGAGATGTTTTCTGGAACGTATTTAAACTTTTTTGTTGTTACCCAAACTTTTAATTAGAAAATTATCTAACCTATTCAAAGATCAATTGTATCAAACAAGTATGATAGAGTAAGATATTATTAATGTTTCTCAAACCAGACAATTATTCAAATACGCACTATTAGAAAAACTGAAAGAACAAGTAACCATGTAGAAGAGATAAATTAAATTTGACTTTTAATAACAACCATAGTTATACTATAAAGCCAACTAATTTTTTTCTGGGGTTTAATTAGCAACATTATTTGGTGCTAGATGAACTCAACAAATTCGTGCTAACATCACAGATCACAAGCATAAATCTAACCTACACGGAAACATACGTATTAGAGACAGGTTTCCTGTTTTCTACTTTCAATGAAAATAATATACCTAAAGTGGTCACCAAAATTGTAGAGATTACCGTAGTTAAGGTATGTAAACCTTCAGCCACTACATGGAACATGGAACGAAGAAGTGGTAAAGACTCATCCACATCCTACTATATACATCGGCGCCTTCAACAGCCACAGCCCTAAAATGGGGAGGCACTAGTTGAAAGGTCCGAAGATCAAAATACATATCTGTACCTTGGAAGAATAAGGGCCAATCTCCATAAATTGCGGTTTTTAGCTTATGGTACCAATATTCATGTCTTTTTTCATATTTTCAGTAGTAAAGGGGCCAATCTCTTAAAATTGATCATTTAAAAATTAAACATCTGTTTTAACGGCCAATGTGCCAACTAACTGAATTTTATAAAGGCCAATGTGTCACTTTGGCCCTTTCAATACGCAGGATAAGCTAAGCCAATGTGGAGATTGGCCCTTCTACTTGTTTTACGCACGCAGTCGCATAACCTTACTTTTATGGAAGTCGGTTACTTCTGTTGTGTGTGTGTGTTTTATTTTGTGTTTCCAGTTTATAATAATGGCGTTAAATATGTATTCAGACAGGACTCGGATAATACTTGAAATGACAAAAAACCAAGGTATGTATACAAATAACAGTTATATGGATATAACACTATCTCTAAAATTTATTAAATTACAAAATCAAACCTAAGTGCAATTATTGTTGTGAAAGGTATTACTCAACTGATGCGACGTTTTCGTCAGATGAAGAGTTAGCATTTCTGGACAACTGGAATGACAGTACAGACATATATTTAACGAAGAATATAACCTGTCCTTTCATCATCCTGCTAACGACACATGTTCTAAGTGTGACAGGATTAACTTAGCTCTCAAATCCTTAGCTAGTCTAAAGGAGGTTAATGAGCAACAGCAGGAAGGAGTGATGCTGGAAAAACAAAAAGAGGACCATTTGCTTCTCGCAGAAAAAGCTTACTCAATGAAAGCATCAGATAAAGAAAGTTCCAAAAGGGATGGAACAACAGTTACAGCTTCTTTTGATTTGGAAGAGAAGTGTTAGAAGATTTGTGTTGTCTTTACCAGAATATATAACAAAAGTAAATTTTTACTGCAGCTCATGCTCAGGACAAAATAAGAACATCTACTTAATAACAATATTTTGTACTTTTATGCAAGAAAAAGGTTCCGTAACTGAAATTAATTATAAGTGTATGGAGCCTTGGTACATACACATGGAAGCAGATACAATTCATGTCTCATTTGAGAGGAAATAAAAAAGAAAATCACAATGGACATTGAGGTACCATATGACTGGTGCAATTTGAGTGTACAGAGAAAATCCGCTTTAAATGTCCTCGAAATGAATCAAACTGATTTTCTAAATTTTGGCGAGCTATTGACTAACAAGCTTGCTCACAGGAAAAAGAACGAAGAAGGTGAAGTAATACCATGGATTTAAATCAAGTGGCTAAAATTCACCAAAGAAGCATTTGTTTTTTTCTCTAGTACGAACTTCGATGCCACGAAATTCAAAAAAGTTGATCTTAGGAGAGGATCACTTCGAAAATGAGAAAGGAAAATAGATTTTTTTATTGGCGCCCATTAATAGCGAACCTCTACCATTACCTGAACCTAAAATGAAAGCCTTAAGGGTACCCTAAGTCCCATTTAACGATAATGTTAACATTATGTCACATAGCTCTGTAACCAAAGCACTTAGAGACCTAATTTTTTGTTTATTTTGAATCTAGATGCATTGTTTAGTCCCGCGTAGATTTCTGTAAAGTTAGAGTGAAAGAAACATTTATTTTTATTTTTTTTTAAATACTCTTTAATAAAAACCCCAAAAAAGTTTAGATTCTATTTTTTATTTTACTTGTTTTTGTGCATTTTTCAATCAAACTGTACGCGGGACTTGATATTATCTATCTACAACTACCGTAAAAATTTGGACCTTCTATCATATAACGATTCAGAGATATTTGACATCAAAGTTAAAAACCTAGTACTCGCGGGAAAGCAAAAAAATATATATCAATCTAATAGGCTATAAAGCTACCGCTATACGATAAATTGAGTGCTGACGTTCAAAAAACAAATAATTTGTAACCATGGATATTTTCTACTATAATGTGTTATATATCGTTGGAAAGAGAGGATTTCAGAGAATAATTTTTAATCATTACCCAAAAAAAACTTAAAAAATTCAATTTTCGGACTTTGGCTGCCCTTAAGGAACTATTTCCCTGCATCAGTCAATACCATAGACGATTTTATGAAGAAATTAGCTATTCTGAAGGAAACTTAGATAATTTTCGAGCACACGAAGAAGATGATTTTTCATATTCTGACGGCTAAAAATAATAGTGTTTTGTTCTTTATCATTATTATTATTATTAATAATACCCATACTTTGTAAACCTGGAACTTTCTCTTGAATAAATTTTATTAGTAATCGAAATTATTATTTCATTAACCATGTAAACTCAAGACAGTGAGTGGCACAGATGCATAATAAAAGGGCCATAGTCCAAACCAAATTATTATACGGTAAATTGAAAAAGGCCAATATCCACCTAAAATAACATTTCTACTAAATTTTGAAAAATAAATTCACACCACTAATTGTCCTTCTTATACAAATACAGCTGCAATAAAACAAAACCTGTATATAAAATACCCTAAGGAAGAGAGCGAATTTTAAGGGCGAGAAACCTAATGAGAATAATAAGTAGAATTACTCAAAAGTAAGAAATTGCACTTTGGCCCTTCTTCTTCCAAGGTACAGATATATCTAGTCTTGTATGTCAAAGACAGAGGAACAGTTAAATTAGCTGAATGGAGAAAAGACTATAACCCAGATCTATGCTTTGTCTCAAAACATAAAAATGATAGATCACTAACAACTGCGAGAAGGGTCCTTGCAGACTTTCACATTCTCAACATCGTCCTGTGATTATCACCATCTGTATATCAATCCCAATAATTAGATCATATTCTCAACCCAGGTGGAATCTTAGAAAAGCGAACTGTCTACTCTAAGTAACTTGGTACCATAGCTCCACCAAACTTAGTCCGCGAACATGCATTGGTTAAATAATACGATTACGAATAGCCGTTGCCAACGACTTGGAAACCGTCTCTGATCCAGGTTACGTCCACTAAATCCGCCATCTTTAAGATAATCACAAAAACCCATCCGAAAAGGTGACATTTTTCAATGAAACTGGCACATTTTTAATCACGAATAAGTCAAAGCGTATTGAAAATTAGGTTCTCTAGCCACTTCCGTGGTTATTTTGACCAAAAAATTTTCCAGTCCACATCACATAGGGTAGACTTTGAATTAAAAGGTCTTTTTTTGATGTGCCTATCCGTGACGAATGTTTCCGATTATCATGGCAATCTTCACTTTATCTGCAGCAACGCGGAAAAGCTGCACAGATGTTGTGTTGAACTAGGTACTGAGGTTCTTTATAGGCCAATCAAGTTAGGTTTTTTCTAGACATAACGGAAAAGACGAGGTTTGACAGTTGAAATGTGTAGTATGAGATATTACAAAAAGACTACCATCTTGGGATTCATCAATTTTTTAGTGGAACATTTTTTAAGTAAACAATCAAAACGTCAAACTTATTTTTTTGCTCATAACTTAAAAACTTGTTTATTTAGAAATTTGACGTCCACAGATAACTTTTTCAGAAAAAAAAGATACATCGAATGAGATACGCTAAATGAAAATCGGTTAATAAACAAAAAAGTTATTGCAAAACGGAAGACAAAATCACTGTTTTTGAATATTGTTAATAACAATTTTATTGTTTATTAGAATATGTTTTAATATAACTAAAATTGAGGGCATTATGGTGTTTGAATGGTGTGCAAAAAATGGTCCAGATCTGTTAAATAGTTTTCGCAAAATTGAATTTGTTTATAAAATTTTTTGAAAAACGAGCTAATTTCTGAGGCTGGTCCAGTTAATATGGCTGAATGTATCTCAATAATCCGGGGCTCATTTCCTTCGTTAAGATGTATACTAACAGCGTATGAAAAAAAAAAGTAAAAAAAATTACATATACGTACACAAAATTATTTGTTAATAAATAGCAGTTTTTAAGCTTATAAACAATTACAATAATTTCGTAGAAATTAGACCAAATTAAATGGCAATAAAAAATACGGAAAGCTGGTTAAAATACACAACTTGTAAAAAAAATTTTAGGTCGTACGACCCTTGGGGTCTGAGATAGCCCCTTTTTTTTAAAAATAACTGTTACGTTAATTAACAATACTAAGATCTGAAATTAACCAATATTTTATAAGAAAAGTCAAAGTTTTTAACAAAGTTTTTAGCAGGAAAAAATGTTAAAAATTGTTTAAACAGTAGTGTTATAAACAAAAAGTATTTTGCGTTCCGACTAAAGTAAAAAATAGCGGGCGTAGTCGACTGACTGAATAGTGGGCGCGGTTGGCGACCGGCAGCAACTCCTAAAATTACGTTATACCAACCACAAAAATCAACTTTAAAGTGAATAACAAATTTTCGTCATTCCTTATGTTTTCGAGGTCTCCGAATCCGAATATGGAGTTTATTTTTTTCTAGAATTAGTGGAACATGTTCAAAAATCAAATTTTATGCCAAAATGCGATAAATCAATTTTGATGATTTTTCAATTTTAACTCACTATATTTTTGGTCGCTGTAAATATTTCCTTTTGAAAATTTTACTGTGTTATCTTTGAAGCATTTAGATAACAATGAGATTTGTCCAAAATGATTAAACACATTAAAAGAGAAGTTGTTAATTTTTAAACATTTTGTCGTCAGATTTCGTTAGTTTCATGCTTACTTAAAAAAGTTAAGTTAAAACTTTTTAGTTTATAATTTTAACTAACACAGAAATAAAATATAATTCATGAAGAAGTTTTCCAAAAAAATTTAATATAAATTATGCAATAGGAAAAATGTTATGTGACTTTATAGACGAGCGGCACACTGGCACACCCCAAAAAAAGCTTATTTCTCGAGATACTGATACTAATTTTGGTAATAGGTACTTTATATTTTTGATGGTGCTGAAGACGAAAATTAGGGTTGTTTTGAATTTTACGTGGGGGAACATTATCAAAATCGCAACTTTACCCTAAAAATAAAAATCACGTTTTTTGCGTTTAACTTGCTACAACTCTGTACTCTAGATTTTAACATAAAATTAATTGAACAGCTAAATTTCAAATTTTGTCACTCAACTTTTGCGATTAAACTTTGCAATTCAAGAATCTGCACCTTTTACTTCAAACAATTTATAACTTTCTTTATAGCAAGACAGAAATATTGAAGCAGGTCCCATTGTCTTCAGAATGGTGAGAAATATATACTATAAAAATTTCAATTTCAGAAAAAAATATTACAATGGAACTGAGTTGTAGCAAGTTAAACGCAAAAAACGTGATTTTTATTTTTAGGGTAAAGTTGCGATTTTGATAATATTCCCCCACGTAAAATTCAAAACAACCCTAATTTTCGTTTTCAGCACCATCAAAAATATAAAGTACATATTACCAAAATTAGTACCAGTATCTCGAGAAATAAGCTTTTTTTGGGGTGTGCCAGTGTGCCGCTCGTCTATAAAGTCACATAACATTTTTCCTATTGCATAATTTATATTAAATTTTTTTGGAAAACTTCTTCATGAATTATATTTTATTCTTGTGTTAGTTAAAATTATAAACTAAAAAGTTTGTCACTCAACTTTTTTAAGTAAGCGTGAAACTAACGAAATCTGACGACAAAATGTTTAAAAATTAACAACTTCTCTTTTAATGTGTTTAATCATTTTGGACAAATCTCATTGTTATCTAAATGCTTCAAAGATAACACAGTAAAATTTTCAAAAGGAAATATTTACAGCGACCAAAAATACAGTGAGTTAAAATTGAAAAATCATCAAAATTGATTTATCGCATTTTGGCATAAAATTTGATTTTTGAACATGTTCCACTAATTCTAGAAAAAAATAAACTCCATATTCGGTTTCGGAGACCTCGAAAACATAAGGAATGACGAAAATTTGTTATTCACTTTAAAGTTGATTTTTGTGGTTGGTATAACGTAATTTTAGGAGTTGCTGCCGGTCGCCAACCGCGCCCACTATTCAGTCAGTCGACTACGCCCGCTATTTTTTACTTTAGTCGGAACGCAAAATACTTTTTGTTTATAACACTACTGTTTAAACAATTTTTAACATTTTTTCTTGCTAAAAACTTTGTTAAAAACTTTGACTTTTCTTATAAAATATTGGTTAATTTCAGATCTTAGTGTTGTTAATTAACGTAACAGTGATTTTTTCAAAAAAGGGGCTATCTCAGACCCCAAGGGTCGTACGACCTAAAATTTTTTTTTAGAAGTTGTGTATTTTAACCAGCTTTCAGTATTTTTTATTGCCATTTAATTTGATCTAATTTCTACGAAATTATTGTAATTGTTTATAAGCTTAAAAACTGCTATTTATTAACAAATAATTTTGTGTACGTATATGTAATTTTTTTTTACTTTTTTTTCATAGGCTGTTAGTATATATCTTAACGAAGGAAATGAGCTCCGGATTATTGAGATACATTCAGCTATATTAACTGGACAAGCCTCAGAAATTAGCTCGTTTTTCAAAAAAATTTATAAACAAATTCAATTTTGCGAAAACTATTTAACAGATCTGGACCATTTTTTGCACACCATTCAAACACCATAATGCCCTCAAGTTTTGGTATATTTAAACATTTTCTAATAAACAATAAAATTGTTATTAACAATATTAAAAAACAATGATTTTGTCGTCTGTTTTGCAATAACTTTTTTGTTTATTAACCGATTTTCATTTAGCGTATCTCATTCGATGTATCTTTTTATTCTAAAAAAGTTACCTGTGAACGTCAAATCTCTAAATAAACAAGTTTTTAAGTTATGAGCACAGAACTAAGTTTGACGTTTTTATTGTTTATTTAAAAAATTTTCCACTAAAAAATTGATGAATCCCAAGATGGTAGCCCTTTTGTAATATCTCATACTACACATTTCAACTGTCAAACCTCGTCTTTTCAATTATGTCGAAAAACGGCTTATTTTTTACTAACTTGATTGGTCTATTAACCAAGATGTTCTTCTTCTTCCTGGACATCACTTTCCAAATATTTTTCCTTGCAGGATGGCTTATAGGAGGACAGATCTGGATTCATTTCGCATAATGTGTCTAAAGTATTCCAACTTTCGAGATTTGATAGTGGTTAGTACTTCTCGGTTCTTCCCCATTCTCCTAAGGATCTCCTCATTTGTGACCCGATCTGCCCATGGGATTTTAATAATTCTCCGATATAGCCACATCTCAAATGCTTCCAATTTTCGGCACATATCTTCATTCAAAGTCCATTTTTCGACACCATAAAAAAGGACAAAGAAGACGTAACATCTCAGCATTCTTACTTTTATACCAAGAGAAAAGTTGTGGCTCTTGGAAAAGGCCCCCATACGGTTGAAGGTTGATCTAGCTTTTCCGATGCGCGATCTTATCTCTTGGTTGTTGGTCCATTCTTCATTTATTATTAAGATGGAACATTTACAGAAAATTGGGAAGAATCGGCCGAAACATTACTTAATGTATTATTACCTCCAGATAAATTAGAAGGAGAAACATTAGAACAAAGAAATATAAGAGAAGAAATGATACAAAAATACCAAATAGAAGAAGAAAGAGAAATAGAGGAATTCACAGAAGAAGAAGTATATGAAAGTATGAGAGAAATGAAAAGAAAGAAGGCACCTGGACCGGATAATATTCATGTTGAAATACTTCAAGCATTGTCGGAACAAATAATTCCAGTACTAACATCATTATATAATGAATGTCTTAGACAAAGCAGGTTTCCCAATAATTTTAAACAAGCAGAAGTTATAATAATACATAAAGGGGAAGATAAAGATCCTGCTTTACCGAAATCATATAGACCGGTATATTTATTGAATACAATGGGAAAATTACAAGAAAAATTACTATGTAAAAAATTAAATCAAATAAGAACAGAAATTGGATTACATCCTGGTCAGTATGGTTTTAGGAAAGGTAGATCAACAGAAGATGCAATAAATAAATTATTTGAAATAGTAAATGAAAGCATAAAAAAGTAGGTTTTAATGATCTTTATAGACGTGTTTGGGGCTTTTGACAATCTTTGGTGGCCGTCATTCTTTGAAAGACTTCGAAGAATGAGATGTCCAAAGAATCTGTACGGAAGTCTCAGAAACTACTGTCAAGACCGATATGCAAGCCTAAGCTGTCCAACAGGAAAAAAGACAAAACATATCACAAAAGGATGTCCACAAGGATCAGTATGTGGACCTATGTTCTGGGATGTAACGCTAGAGGAACTGTTGGAACAATTGACTATAGATCCTGAAGTGCTTGGAAGCATAGCATATGCAGATGATTTGTTGTTGATCATAGATGCAAACTCAAGAAGAGAATTAGAAAATAAATCAAATGAAGTATTAATAAGAGTAAATGATTGGATGAATAAAGTAAAATTAACAATATCAGATTCAAAAACAACATATAGTTTAATAAAAGGAAATTTAGAAAGAGATCCAATTATAAAAGTTAAAGGGAAAACAATAAAAAGAAAAAAGGAAACAAGATATATAGGTATTATAATAGACGAACAAAAATTATTTACAAAACGCATGAGTTGTGTCTGTGAAAAGGCAACAAAGATCATGCATAGCATTGCTAGTCTAGCACAGAAGGAATATAGAATTTCGTTCCGACAGATGAGAATATTCCTAAGTATGGTATGTTAAACAGTAAATGGTTAAGTTCAATTAGTTACCTCTATAAACAGCCCGGATTAACCGGTAATAGTATAAAAGGCCAGGTTTCAGGTAAAATTTATTTTAGGCTTTATTATGGGAGTACCGTCTAGTCAGTGTTAATTTCAGAAGACCACCACTGTCTACCTCGGTGGCTTATCGCTCCGGGTGGGTCTTAACAATGGGCCAGGTCAGATAAATTTAATAATATTTACGACCGCACTAATTGAACTCAAATCAATTACTGTTGAACAAACCATACAATACTTGCATCAATTGCAGGGTACGGTTCAAGTGTATGGGCACATAGATTAATAAATAAAAAAAATGCAGAAAAATTAAATAGAGCTCAGAGAGGATTTCTTGTAAGAATGACGGAAGCATTTGGAACAACTGCAACACAGGCACTCACAGTTTTAACTGGAGTAATGCCAATGCATTTAGAAACACAAAAAAAAGCACGTAATTATTGGCTAAAAAAAGAAAAATATGAAAAAATAATACAGATAATAGGATTAGATATAAGAAATAAAAGAGAATTAAAAGAAATAATAAATAGAAAAAGACAAAATGAATGGGAAAATTCAACAAAATCTAGACATTTATACAATTTTGTACCAATATTAGAAAACATTTCAAATTATTTTAATCCAAAACAAGGCTTAGTACACTTTTTAACAGGACATGGACCGTACCCAACATATTTAGAAAGATTTAACTTAAAAGATGATGCATATTGTGAATGTGGAGAACTAGGTACACCAGAACATATAGTGTTACATTTTGAAAATACTATAGAAAATGAAGAACATAGAGAAATGAGAAGAAGATTAGAAAGAATTGAAATAAGAGATATATTACAAAATGAAGAATATTTTCGAATATTAAACAATCTAACAGTAAAATAAAGTATAAATTCAAAAATAGATATTCACAATTATAATAATAATAATTCAATATAAAATAGATAGCTCTCTTCTGAAAATAGAGGGACTGTCTTTATAACTTAGAAGGGAGTTGATAGTACCAAAAATATTTTAACAAATATATATTGTTTCTTTAAATTTGTTAAATGTATTTGTTAAATGTAATTAATAGATTATGGCAAATTATTAATTGTAAAAATAGATTTAGTAGTTTAGTAAAAAATGTAAAAATACAAAAAAAATATCTGTAATCCCATCAGGAAAAAACGACCTGGATTAGTCACTAGAGGCCAGGTCATATGTATGAACAATAAATAAATAAAAAAAAAATAAATAAAATTTATTGTGATGTCGAGGTAGTTAAATTGCTTCACTCTTTCTACAGGCGTTTGGTTGATGTAGAGTTGACCTTCGGTTTTCTTGTTAATGATCATAAGTTTTGTCTTCTTTACGTTTATATTGAGTCCATATTGTTAACTGTAATACATGATTTTGTTCATGAGGACTTGTAAAGATATTATAAATATTCTTTTAGAGTAGAGATTAAAAATTAGGGGGAGGGGGACAAAATGCAGCCTTGCTTCATTCCACGCATGATTTTTACATATTCGTTGTGTTCACCATCAACTCTGAGGTTTGCAGCCTGATTCCAGTAAGGGTTTCTAATTATTTTCAGATCTTGGTTGTCAATCCCTCCTTCTTTTAGTATTTGCATCATCTTGTCGTGCTGTACTCGATCAAACGGTTTTAGTAATCAACCAGACACGCGTATACGTCGCAATTGACGCCTCTTCATCGCTGAAATAAGACTTGTATTGAAAACAAAGCCTCTCACGCACCAACAGCATTTATTTATTTATTTATTTATTTATTAACGGGATAAACCCAACACATACAAACTACAATAAAGCAGAGCTTTCGTCGTAATAATGAAAATATAAAATTTAGATACATGTAAAACTACAACTAAGTATAAAACACAAACATAAAATATAAAAAGAATATAAAAAATATTTTTAAATGATGAAAACAACTGAATCAATTATAACAGTTAAATCTATTTATGAACCCGAACTTGTTGGGCGAAATTTGCCTTTCACATAGAAGATAAGTAGAGGCTATTCCCAAAATTTCATTAAAATACATGCAGTAGGATAAAATCCAGAGGTAATATCTTGCTTTCATTGACTGGCGTAATAAAACAAGCAAAATATCTAGTCTGATCACCGTTGCTAACGTTAACACTAAATCGTCGTAATATTTACGACAAGATAACTAATTCACACGCTTTCGCATAAAATTTAACTTACGTTTACGCACTAACATTTACTGTAGTACTAAAGACGAAGCTACTGTGGAACCAAGTTTACGGAATTTTTCGTTATTGGAAAATTTCGCAGAAGATAATTCGGCGTCGTAAATTTTACTAGTATTAGTATTCCAGTGTTAAGGTCATTTTAAAAACATAAACTTATACAGGGTGTTCCACTAAAAATAAAGATAATGGACAATACTAGACTTATGAAAATCACCCTGTATAATATATTTAAATGTATGTTTAAAAAGCACATATTTGAATTAAAAGGCTCACAGCGTTTGTTAATCTTTTAACAAATAAGGAAACACACAATTTTATTCCATAGGTGATTTCCACGCTTTATAATTTCAAAATTTCACTCTGTAAGTTATTTGAGATCAGGTTGTTAAGCAGCTTTTAAAAATTTACTGGGTGTTCCATTAAAAATAAAAATGTTAGACTATGCCAGACTTGCGTGAATCACCCTGTACATTTAAATGTATATCTAAAAAGCGCACATTCATATAAAGTCGAAGGTCCCCAGCGTTCTACTTTTTCCTACTACATATGTATTTTTCAGGTTTCAGGTTTCACTTTTTCTCGACGTTTTGAGTCGCCCTGAGTCTAAAAATAAAAAAAAACATGTCGGAAGTATGTACGTACGTATGTATGTACAATACGTACGTATGTAAGTATGTACGTATGTCGCCACCGCCCAGCAGAAGCTACTGGACCGATTTCGATGAAATTCGGTATAAGTTTAAAAGAATTTTGTTGAGAAACTAAGCTTATAAAATAAATCTCTCAAAGGGGCCCAAACAAGGGGTTATTTAGGGTCCATTTTTGCAAATTTTGACCTAAACGAATGAAACTTGGTGCAAAGTTAGCTCATCGATAGGTGAATGAAAACACGGAATTTGACATTTCCAAATTCAAAATGGCGGCAAATATGGCCGACCGCCCAACGGGCACATTTGCTTCATCATCATCATCCAGCCCTTTGCGTCCACTGCTGGACATAGGCCTCCCTCTTTTTTGTCCATTGTACTCTATTTTGAGTACATTTCCTTACCTATCTCAAAACTTATTTAAGATAAGTTTAATTTGCAAAGATTGTTATATAGTCTTAGAGCCGGTATTTCCAACCTTAGTTAAGCCAAAGCTTACTTTAAGCTTTTGCTTAAGCTTAGATGCCTGTATTTCCACTTCAATTTGAGGCTTAAGCTTAGGCTTAAACCAAATAATTTTAAGCTCGCACGGGAGTTGGTTTAAGCCTTTGCTTTAAATTTTTTTCTGTTTTTTGAGGTTATTTCTATAGATTTATCAATTATAGAGTTATTTTGAAAACCAACTTTTGGGTAATAAAGTTATTATTAGATTATTAAATAATAATCTAATAATCTATTAATTTATTAATCGTAATAACGATTAATAGAATTCTTACTACTTTTGGAAGGTGTAGGCACATGAAAAGTATTTATTTCTACAATGCTTGGTAGGTACATTTATTTTACAAAAATAAACTTACATTCCAATTTGACATTTAGGAATATATGCAATAAACAAAATTACAAAGACGGATCTATTGCTTATGCAAAATAACAATAAAAATATAACCAGAGAAAATATAGACAATAAACTAACAACACATGTACCATGCACACAAAATTAAGTGAAGTAACTGACATTGATCAGATGACAAGATAAAATTAAATGTCAACAGTAGTGGTTTTTACCTCAGAACAGTTAGTTCTGTCATTTTGACGTATTCAGAGGTACCAAATCACTCAAATCAATTAACTTTACAGTTGAGCATCAGTTTAGTTACGGAAATGATGGAAATACGACACCCAGCTTAAGCTCCTCCTTAACTTGTGACACAGGCTTAGCTAAGCAAAAGCTTAAGTACCTATTAAAATACCGGCCCTAACAATGGGGCTATAAGTAGAATATTATCGTTTTTCAGAAAAGTTATAGGTTGCCTATATTTAAGCCTCCAAAATTTGATATAACTTTGAACTAGATTTTCTCAAAAATGAATGCAAGGAATTTTTTTATATTTTGATATGTTTTCGACGCCCTGTCGTTTAATTGAATGACATAACTCAGATTTCTTAACTCCCCACAGCAGGGAATTTATGAATTTTTTATAAAAAAATACTCGAGTGCTCTGTAAAAGAAACTAAAATTTGAAATTTGGCAGATATATATGGTACTTTATTATGTATCATCACATTAAATGTCACCCTAAACATGGCTTCCTGTTTAACCGGAAATAAAAAAATCTTAATTTTTTAGACATGCCCTGTATATTTTACATATTTGAAAAGAATACAAAATTACCTTTTTAATGATAAAACTTGTTGCCGTAACTTAAAAATTCGAAAAGTAAAAGTAAATAGAAGTTTTGCTATAATCTCGAGTGTCCTCTCTCACACTGTATAAGCGCGATCATAGCAGCCCATAGAAATAGAATCAAATGCAAATATCATGTAAAGTATTAATTTCATAAAAAAATTAAACTAATTTGAAATGAAAGTATGACTAATATTCTATTGATTTATGCAACAACATATTATAGGTTGTTTCCCGAAATATGGCATCGAACATTTTCTCAAAATCTATTGAAAATTTTACCAAATTCTTTTTACAAAAGTTGCAGGAATTAATGATGTATAGAACGATAAAATATTTTCAAGTATGCTGTCTCTAAAATATCAAAATAACGAGCAACGTTGTTATTTTTTATAGAATGCCAGTATCTAGTACGATAACGATAATAAATCGGTAGGATAAACTTCTCGGCGGCCCTTAAGTCCAGCGTTTTTATAATTTTTTAAAACAAGAATCTAAGTAATTTTATTCCGCATAACTTCCACCATATATACATATACATTCAATATTGCCATTAATAGATTTCTCAAAATTAAATGTCCTGTCTAATAGACAATTTAAGTTACCCAAGTATTCAATTATCATGGTACACGTTAATTAAATCATTTTGTGACTAGAACAGGAGGGATAGAAATTGTACATAATAAACGACGTAGGTTACAGAGATGTAGACAATGACTATAATCATTTTCTGTAGGGCACTCTGCGTACCATGTATGGTGTTATAAATACTATTTTCCGATAATGTTTTCATAAAATAAAATTTATTAAATAATGTAATTAAAATATTTGTTCGTAATTTGTTTCTTACTAAAAAAATTAACAAATATTATATACAAGTATAACTTAATTTAACTTTATAACAATGACACTTAAATCAAATAGTTTTTTTTTATTGAGGTGAAAAGGTTCTAAACCGACTAGGGAATGTGTCCCTAGTACTATTGGATTCGATCCGGAAAGGAACACACGCTAGCACATAGCATCCAAAAATATGGATTATATGCGCCGAATGCAGCCCTGACCAGTCGCTTACCAACTAAAAACCCCCTCTTCCGACAAGGCACCCCCGGACAATTTCAATCGGTGAACGAAACATTGGGATGCCTTGTTGGACAGAAGAAACTGGAAAAAGGTTCTTACCTAGAAGCGATGATAAACCAGTCAAAATAACGCAAGGAGAGTATCTATTGTAAGAAACAAAATACAGGGATGATCGAAAGCACAGTTGTATGTGAACTGACAAGGGGCAATGTAAAATAAAGCAGAGGATGCACGAGGTCGTAAACTATCGTACGGTATAACTATCGATTTGTCTGTAAGCGTGACAGCACTATATGTAATTTATTACCTCATTCCTGTTCCTGTCTCGCTCTTTCTAGCTTCTATTTTTCTTGATTATTTGCGTAGTTAGGTCGACAATAACATCATAGGATTCTTTGTTCTGCAATGCTTTCTGTATCAAATTGTTGGGCGTTATCGCTACTAGCCTTGATATACTAGATTTTTTCGTTCTCTTTCAAAAGTAGTGCAGGCAAAAATGCAGTGTCCTGGGTCGTCTAGGATGCCACAATCCATAAACAAATCATTTGTGGTCTTATTTATTCTGTACGTGTAAGACTGAAAGGAGCCATGGCCGGTGAGAAATTGCATCAAATAATAATTTAGTCTTCTGAACCTGCATTTTGACCATGTTACCACATCAGGGATTAATATTTTCGTTCATTAAGCCTTCTCCGTTTGTGCCTCCCATTCATTTTGCCATATTAAGAGCATATTATGTGATCTTACTTCGAATTTTATTTCCGGTAGAAGGCCATTTTCTCTGTTGTATAGTATTTCTTTTTCTTTGGCTAGTAGGTGAACGGGGAGTGTGCCCGTTATGACCTGTAGAGCAGTCGTAGAAGTGGTCCGGTACGCGCTTGCTACCTTAAATCAAACAGTTTAGATAATCAAATTAATAACTGCCGAAGTTGTCCTAAAAGAACTTGAACCACAGCGTCCTAAAAGTTGATTATAAGTGGTGATCAGGTAACCCCACTGAATAAGTCTAGGGACAGAAACAGTTGTCTGGGGATTCTGAACCGCTTCTTAAACGAAAGGAAACATATTATACTGTCTTTCATTTATATCTGCTTTATTCAGATTTTTGAGTACTAGGAACTAACTTTCGTATCTTTTCCTAGACGGATGAAGCGAAATGTGACTGCATATTGTAATCCTTTTCGTCTTCCATATTCGTCGTCTCTTGTCTTATAAATTGTAAAAGTCAGATATTAAGGAGCAGAGGGTGAATACAGGAGTCGAAGAAATAACGAAATAAATGAGGAATTGAAGGGACAAGATATAGTCAGGAGAATAAAGAGACAAAGATTGAGATGGCTTGGGCATGTATGGAGAGCAGGAGAAGAAGCGATAATAAACATAGTGACAAAGTGGTCTCCGGCCGGAAGGAGACGAAGAGGAAGACCGAGGTCCAAATGGCTGGAAGAGGTGAAGCGAGATCTAGAGGGCATGGGTATTAGAAATGCAGAAGAAAAAGCAAGAGACAGAAGGAGCTGGAACCGGATATGTAATGCAGTTTAAGAAAGAGAAGAACGGAGGACTGATCCACCTCGAAAACATGGATCTAGAGAGCCTGTAAAGGCGGCGCTACCCCCACGGGGGTGTTTTAGCCACTATATATATATATATATATATATTAAGGCTACGGCTCCACGGGCGAGAAATTGACGCTAGCAGTAGCAGTAAAATGAACTTAAGGTTCCGCGGAACGGAATGGGAATAGCCAAACTGAACCGACTACGCACAAGTCCTGTAGTCGGTACAGTTCGGCTATTCCTATTCCGTTCCGCGGAACCTTAAGTTCATTTTACTGCTACTGGTGGCATCAATTTCTTGCCCGTGGAGCCGTTCGCTAAGGATGTTACGAGAAAGTAGTTCCACGAAAGGTTCAGTTTTAAATTATTATAATAAATTTTGCATTTGCATCTTTCATCTCTCTTTTATTTAATAATTTTAAACATGTTATTTTCATATAACTTATCTATATAATTTTTGTTGTATTTTTATTGAAATTATCGTGTATAGAGAGCTATGCTTCTTTTCATGAGCATTTTTTAGTGCGTCACAAATGATAGAAAAAAAGGTAAGTCCGTGATAATACACATTTATGACATTTACTCTAACATGACATTTTAGTTATATCTGACAGTTGTCACATTTTATTTGCAATTTGGCATAAAAACAAATCAATTGAGTTTATTGTATTTATAAAATGGGATTTTCTTTGATTTGTATAGTCTTATAAATTGTACATATTATATTCGTAGATATATTATAAATATAATTAGTAAATAATTTTTTTCGATTATAGCGTCATCTATTGACAACTAGAATAAATGTTATAAATGTCACCGACGAAATGTAATCACCGACGTGCGTTTTTTTCTGTCACATACAATTTAATGCGTTAGAAAGAAATCGAAAAACTGTGACGCACTGAAAGATCCTCATAAGAAAAAGCATATGGCCATTGA
Organism: Diabrotica virgifera virgifera; assembly: GCF_917563875.1. Classification (NCBI taxonomy): domain Eukaryota; kingdom Metazoa; phylum Arthropoda; class Insecta; order Coleoptera; family Chrysomelidae; genus Diabrotica; species Diabrotica virgifera. Next base: position 114,306,349 of record NC_065444.1, on the reverse strand, counting down.
CACGGGTACAAAAACGTATGGAGTGTTACATTATTTGAGATAAATACAGTAAGTTACATTAGATTTTGGTAAAAATATAGTTGTTAAAATCTTTGTTTTTTTTTATATAATCTGCAATCTTTTAAAAGTCTATTAGAGCACTGTACACATTTGGCGAACTAAGTATCTGCTTGAGGTTACCGTTTATGTTATGCGTAGTGATTTAAAATTTTCGGAAAAATTGGGTACGGGAAACAAACCTGTTTTTTCCGGAAAAAAACAGGAAAAAAAGGAAAAATTGAAATTTGTTACAATATACTAAACAAATTCTGCATCCTGTATTAAAATCGATCAATTTGTAGAATTGGATATTAGTCTGGGCTGATTATCGGAGGATAGGCCATTTTTGGGAAAAGTTATTTACCAGCAATTTTATTGCTGGAATCGAATTATAAGATCCAATATATTAATAATGTAGGTATGCAAAGTCCTCAGATGGTGTGCTACTTTTTTTATAAACAAAATGGCGCCCGAAAATCGTGTTTTTTTCAATGATTGCTCTATAACTCCGAAGATTTTAACTTTACAACAAAAATACCCAAATAAAAATTCACCGTGATTAAATTCTGCATAGAGACGTGTTTTTCCCGATCTGCTCCGACAAAAATGTTTATCGGAAAATGCGGGTTTTCCCAACAAAATCTTTAATTTTCAAATAAAGTTTTAGATAAGAAATTATCTACCAATAATTAAATAATTTGGTGACTTAAAAGCCTTCTTGATTTGGATTATAGTTCCAGAAGCCGGTGAAAATTAAACGAATATTTTAGCAACAATTCAATTCTAAATTAATAATTTACGGTCGCAATAATAACCAAAATAATTATGATACACTGATCAAACTTTGAAATCTTATAAAGATGATATGCCTATTTAACATTTTGTCGACAAAATATATTTTTTTTATTTTTTTGCATAATCTTTAAATGTTTAAAAAACAATAGTTATAAACAAATTAACGTTTCTCAGAAAGTTTTTATTACATTATATGTATATTTAAAAAATAGCTAAAATGCGCATTTCAAATATCTTAAAAATTAATGCTTTAAAACTTTTTTGCAACCACTTGCAAAAAAGTTATGAAACAACAAAGTAAACATACGAATACTACGGTGTTTATAATTTTTTTAATTCTTTCAAAGCGTAGAAGTGAGTTTAAAGTACAAGCTAATTATGCACAAAAAAATATCGATTATCAATTTAACGGTTATATTTTAATTAAAGATTTTAAATATATTTTTTTGTAATTTACACGCGCGAAAGTAGAATAATACAGTACTGTAGCTAAAATTTTCACTCGGAGCGACGACCGGCCGCGCAACGTACACTTTTAATAAATAATATATGCTGCGTGTCAGTCGCTTCGAGTGAATATTTTAGCTCCGACTCTGTGTCAGGCCTACTTTTGCGCTAAAAATTACAAAGAAAGTATTTTTAATCTTTGATTAAAATATAACCATTGCACTAATTTTTGACATTCTTTGTGAGTAATTAGATTGTACCATAGACTCACTTTTAAGCTTTGAAAAAATTAAAACAAATTATAAACAACGGAAAAATCGTATATTTATTTTGCTGTTTAATAACTTCTTTGCAAATGGTTGAAAAAATTTTTTAAAGCATTCATTTTCAAGACCTATGAAATACGGATTTTAAGTATTTTTTAAAATTAGAATATAATAAACATTTTCTGAGAAATGTTAATTTGTTTATAACAATTTTTTTAAACATTTAAAGATTATGCAAAAAAATGAAAAATTTATATTTTGTCGACAAAATATTAAATAGGCATCACACCTTTATAATCTTTCTAAGTTTGATCAATGTTTCATGATTATTTTGGTTGTTATTGCGACTGTAAATTGTTAATTAGCAATTGAATTGTTGCTAAAATATTCGTTTCATTTTCACCGACTTCTGAATTTATAATCTATAACAAGGAAGCTTTTATTTCACCAAGCTATATAATTATTGATAAATAATTACTGGCCCAAAAAATTTATTTGAAAATTCGAGATTTTGTTGGGAAAACTCGCATTTTCCGAGGAAAATTTTCGTCGGAGCAAATCGGAAGAAACACGCCCCTATGTAGAATTAAATTGGGGTGAATTTTTATTTGAGTGTTTTTGGTGTAAAGTTAAAACCTTCGGAGTTATAGAGCAATAATTGAAAATAATACGATTTGTCGGCGCCATTTTGTTTATAAAAAAAGTAGCACACTATCTGGGGACTTTGCATACCTATATTAATAATATATAGGATCTTATAATTCGATTCCAGCAATAAAATTGCTGGTAAATAACCTTTCTTTGTACTTTACTAATTAGACGAGCGTATTATAACTATTTTTTTTTCAAAATTTAAAGATTATGCAAAAAAAAGAAAAATTTATATTTTGTTGATAAAATATTACATAAGCATCTCATTTTTATAATCTTTATAGGTTTGATCAATGTATCATGATTATTTTGGTTATTATTGCGATCGTAATTTGTTAATTAACAATTGAATTGTTGCTAAATTATTCGTTTAGTTTTTACCGACTTTTGGAATTACAATCTATACCAAGAAATCTTTGATGTCACTTAGTTATTTAATTATTGATTAATAATTACTTACCTAAAACTTTATTTGAAAATTAGAGTTTTTGTTAGGAAACCCCGCATTTTCCGAGGAAAATTTTTGTCGGATCAAATCGGAAAAAACCTACTCTATGCAGAATGTAATTGCGGCGAATTTTTATTTGGGTGTTTTTGTTGTAAAGTTAAAATCTTCGAAGTTATACGGCAATAATTGAAAAAAATACGATTTGTCGGCGCCATTTTGTTTATAAAAAAAGTAGCACACTATCTGCGGACTTTGCATACCTATATTATTAACATATAGGATCTTATAATTCGATTCCAGCAATAAAATTGCTGGTAAATAGCTTTTCCATGAATTTTGCTAATTAGCCCAGAGTATAATATATCTATATTCTCAGAAGTGCCTTTTGTCTTTAATCATAAAAGACACAATATTAAATATTCTCCAACAAGTTGACCAGACTAGTTCTGTTATCGAAAGCTTGCTAAAATATGTTGGAGAACGCTACGAATTTTGTTCTAAGTAGATTCACTTTGCAGCCAATCTTCTTGGTGCCCGCTTTAAAGGAGAACAATTGAATGAAGACCAACTAATGGAAGCTATATACTTACATTTCTAAAATGGCTCATTCACTAAATCTAGATGTAGCGAAGGTGGTGGCACATCTGGCCCAATTTGGAACAAAAACTGGATTCTTTTGGTCTAAATTATTTATGGGATAGTGCGAATAATACTCATCCCGTTATATGATGGCGAGGTTTGTGTACATCGCAGCCACTTATGCCAATTGCCTTCCGAATTTTAAATGGATCTTCAATTTCCGCCTCTTCAGAAAAAACTGATCTTTACACAGCCTCAGACATACAAGCAAACAATTTTAGAAGAATTGCAGCAATTTTAGAAGAAACTGACAAAAATCATGTTGTTTTATCCGTACAGGATAATGAGGCTGGATTCGAGTCTGAATCAGATGCTTGATCTGAAGATTCAGACTCCGATTAAAATATACCACTGAACGCTTTGGTTAAATAATGTACTTTCTACTTTTGAAGTTTTAGTTTTGATACTTTGAATTATTAGATAATAATTATAATTTTTGACCTTATGTATGTCATATTTGTACTTATATCTTAGATATTATTATTTTTTTACAAAATATATTTAAACCAGTTTAAAATTGGTATTTTTCACGTTTTAAGTCTCAATGAAAAAATATTGAAATTTTCCCATTCTTTCCAATTTTTCCAGTGGTCTGGAAAAAACCTGTTTATTTCCCAATTTTTCCCATTTTTTTCAGATATGTTAAATCTCTAGTTATGCGCTAGTCGATACGAACTTTAATAATTACACTCCACGAGTAAGTGTTCCACTGTAACACTAGACGGAGAGCTAGAGGCGAGAAATCATCGTCATAAGTAATATGGAGTTTGGCATGTGAAATGTGACTATTGTATATTGATAACTATGACCCCTTTCAGGCTGACACCTCAGTGGATACAGGGAGTAGCAATAAGGGATGAAAGGGGAAAGTTGGTGGAGTCATTAAATGTTTTCACCTTCTATTTTGTTAAACCTCCATCGATTTGCATGAAAATTTGTGACTAGTTAGAGCATAACTCAAGAAACAAAACTGATATGGTGCCAACGTGCGCTTTTACCCTGGGGGTGGATGCCACCCCTTCTTGGGGGTGAAAACTATTTTATTAAAAATAACCCCACTAATCGATAGAGGGACAAATTTTAAGCAAAATTTGTTACTTCTAATTATTAAAATAAATCAATACTTTTTGAGTTATTAAAGAACAAAGATTTGAATTTTTCGTGAAATAAATGCATGATGTAAAGCGGTTTTACGTGAATAATTCAAAAACTGTAAGTTTTATCAAAATAGTTATGATTACCAAAATTGAAGATAATAAAAAATAAAAGAGATTTATTATTTGAAAAACCTTTGAGAATTAATAAAAAGTGAGTTATAGGTGATGGAATGTATATTTTTTTCGGCTAGTATCCAAATCTAAGTATTCAAGCTCAAATGACGGGATGTTATCACTTATTTTCTCATTTTTTTTTCTTCTCTTTTGTTCATACATATTATATCATTTTCTGTATTTATGTTCTTACTTCAATGAATATTTTTACTTTTAGTTTGTAGTTATATATCAGTTTGTAAAATTGTAAATGTATCTGAAATTCTGTAGTGGATACTTTTATGGGTTTGTCCTGTCTGTATCCCAAATAAAAATAATAAAAAAAAACGGTGCATTTTATAAAATATATTTACTGAAAACTTGTCAAAGTACTCAAGAATACCTATCAAGTGAGCTCCAGATGAAGTTTATAACATTAAAGCTAAGCAAGTGATGATGAAAATAAGAGAACCCTTTTGAGTTTTTAGGAAAAAGTGAAAATTAAAATATACGCTATTTATATATTTATTTTGAGATTTGTTAACAGAATATTTTTTAAAGGAATTTCGGGAATGAAGTTAGGACTATAATTTATTATCAAGTTCGTTTTATTACAATTTAAATATAACAAGTTAAAAATGCGAGCATTATTATAACGAAAACTTTGTTTTTTATGTATTTAAATTCAATTGCTATTATGAAAAGTTGTTTAGAATTAAAAATTATGTTTAATGTGCAATTATATCCTACTATTTAAATATTGTGCGCTATAAAGGCACTTTACTAAGCGAATTTCTTGAGCGAAATTCATATTTTTTACACATCGACTAAAATCGATACAATTTTATATAACGGGCCTGAAAGGGATGCACTGCAGGCGGGCGCTCCTGTTTGGGGGGCGCCAAAATGAGCTTTTTTTCTTCTGGTGTTATACAAAATACTAATTTTAAAAAACCTTAGTGCACCTATGCTAGTTTTGCAGGCGGGCGCCTTATACCCTAGCGCCGGTACTGTATATAATCTTATGTTTATGATTGCATCTTCGATTTTAGACCGTGCAGATCTTTTTATGAAGAATAATTTTTGTTCGTAAATTGATAATAAAAGAGTTATAAATGAAAATGATGATTGGTAGGTATCTCTAATTTGAGAAAAAAATTAAATATTTTCTTTTTATTAGAAGAATGTAGATAATAGTTACATTATTATAATAATTATTAATTATTTAAGTATAATAATAACAAGTATTGCATATATTAGAACACAGTTTTTCGTAGTAACAATAATTTACAACAGTGTGAAAAAAAGGTACTTTAATCTTGAGCGAAATTCATATTTTTTAAAATACCTCCTATAATATAGATAAAATTTGCTATCTGATGATCGTAGGTTTTAGATGATGCAGAACTTTTTATTAATTATAACTTTATTTCGTAAAATTAAAAATAAAAAAGTGTCCCGTAATATATGTGTCCAACTTGAGTAGACACACTGTATATTATACAATATAATATACATAATACATAAATCATTGGGTAGACAGCACCAAAAATTTGTAACCTCCCATTTAACATTACTTACATTAAAATTAATTAGTAATATTTATTTATTTGATATTTCAATTCTTTTACAGTTTATATGAAGTACCTAATATATTTTTGAAATAATATGAAATTTTCATTAACATTTTTACGTACAGTGTCTACATTGTAGAATTATCTCGCTATCTAAAATTGCTAAAAAATCATAAATTGCTGTCCCGAGATGCAACTTGTTTTTGAGGTCGGTTATCTCGAAGACAGTTTGAGATATCGAAATGCCGTTTTCAGATTTGGATTCAGGAGACAAAACTACATTGACATCGGTACATAAGCTCCAGATATTGCAGGGGTGGCAACGCAGGAACGAACGAATGGACTGCGAATTTATAAACGAAATCAAAATTTTCGTTGAAAATACTATTTATTTTTCACTGTCGCTGTCACATTCACTAAAATCGCTATCATAATTATTTTCATCACTTTCGCTATTATGAATGTCATATCAGCTTGCTCATCATCCATCTCATCGTCTGTTTCATTCTCAAAAATAATATGATTAATTATTTATATGGGAAATAAGCCACAATTAAAATGAAAAAAATAATTTTATTATAATTTATAAAATTATTTTTTTCATTTTAATTGTGGCTTATTTCCCATATAAATAATTAATCATAAAAATGCCACAAGGAAATAGCTTCAGAACAACAAAAATAATATCTCTAATAATCTCTGGCATTTGAGGCCCTTCAAACCATTTAATTTATATGTGTTATCTTCAGCAAGTTCCCAACCATTTTGTTCAATAACCAGATCTGTTGGATTTTTTTTATACGCGTTCAACCAAATACTTGTAATGTATCGTGCTCGTAAAATATGTTGATATAGCTCAGATTAAGATGGTGGTAAAGTTGATGCATCAAAATTTTTCAGATATTTTTTAAAAAATGGTTCATTTACGTCTTTTAGCTTATATCGACGATTAAATATTGTAAGCCGTATGTCATTGACTTTTCTTTGGAGAATTCTTTTTGTAATCCCTGTACCGTATATGTGACAAATATATGTTTCTAGAATTTCAAAAACCGTCTCTTCGTCAAAATCGATATCTCCAAGAGCATAAAATGCTTCCGTATATAGCTCAAATGATTTCATAATATTGAATGGTCTCTTTTTTCCCTTTCTATGAAAACATGGATTATAGTCACAGCCAGTTAGAGCGTGGAAACCAGCTAAAGCTTTGCATATTGAATCTCCAAAATGTTCGTAAATTTTACAGATATCAATATAATGTATTTTTCCTGCGGTTCCAGACTGTATCCAAATGTGTAAATTACTGTTCAAGTGATGCATATTACTTAACATAATAACCAGAATATCTGTATCTGAGCACTTTATGATTACATTGGCATCTTTCTGTAGTTGATATACGTGGTATATTATTTTAGTGTCTGCCTCCTCATGAGCTGGACAACTAAAATGTGGAGCTTCGTCTTTCTGCACTTCTCCATTTTTACTAACGAAAAACTTGTGACACTCAACAAAATTAACATATATTATTTTACCTTGCAGAAAAGGCGCTATTTCTTTATCAGCCCAATAAGTAAAAAAAAATCGAACCAAAGCCTCTTTGAATTTGTTATTTCTTAACTATTTAATAAAATCGACTCGTCTCTTTTGATTGGGTCCTGATATACAGAAAACGCGATCGGCTTCTTTGTTACCTCTTGTAGATCTTTCATAGTCTTTAATTGACGGTTGGAAATATCATCAATCCGTCAATTTAAGAGCACATGCGTGAAGTTACGAATGATAAAATGAACATATTATTATTAATTAAATATATGTTACTAAAATATTATTTTTATATTATTTCGATATTTAATTGAATTTTTTCTATCGATATAAACTTAGTGGCGGTTCTAGCAAGGGGCAGGGGAGCAGCTGTCCCCCTTCAGTTTTTACAGTACTTTTGTACTATAATTTTCGTTAAAAAGGCACGTTATCTTATTTATTCACCGGTTGTGTTCCCTTGCCCCCCAATTTTTTTGGTCTAGAACCGCCCCTGTATAAACTAAATATGTACAGAAACTGAGGGTGTCCATTTGACATAATATTCAAATACATTTTTGCTATATTTTATATAAATGTCTTAAAACAATTTTAAAAACTTATATAAATAATATAATAATTAAGCTCCAAATTTTTGGAGCCTAAACTTTGAAAAATGTTTGTAGCATAATGTTTAATGGTATCAACTTTTCCGGGAGCTCATTTGATACATATTTCCAAGTACTTTGACAAGTGTCAGTAAATATATTTTATAAAATGCACCGTTTTCCCGTTATTTGAGCTTGAATACGTAGATTTGGGTACTAGCCGAAAAAAATATACATTCCATCACCTAGAACTCACTTTTTATTAATTCTCAAAGGTTTTTCGAATAAGAAATCTCTTTTATTTTTTATTATGTTCAATTTTGGTAATCATAACTATTTTGATAAAACTTACAGTTTTTGAATTATTCACGAAAAACCGCTTTACATCATGCATTTATTTCACGAAAAATTCAAATCTTTGATCTTTAATAACTCAAAAAGTATTGATTTATTTTAATAATTAGAGGTAATAAATTTTACTTAAAATTTGTCCCTCTATCGATTAGTGGGGTTATTTTTAATAAAATAGTTTTCACCTCTGAGAAGGGGTGGCATCCACCCCCAGGGTAAAAGCGCACGTTGGCGCCATATCAGTTTTATTTCTTGAGGTATGCTCTAACTCCTCACCAATTTTCATGTAAATCGATGGAGGTTTAACAAAATAGGAGGTGAAAACCTTTAATGACTGCGTTAACTTTCCCCTTTCATCCCTTATTGCTACTCCCTGTATCCACTGAGGTGTCAGCCTGAAAGGGGTCATAATTATCAACATACAATAGACACATTTCACATGCCAAACTCCATATTACTTGTGAAGATGATTTCTCGCCTCTACCTCTTAGACTACACGGTGAGAGCCACAATGTTCACAAGCAGGTGGATTTTCGGAAGTCATCAGGTATCCGTGAGTGAAGCGGGTGTGTCCTATTCTGAGTCTTCGAATGATGAGTTTGTCCCTCCTAGCCATCGTAGATATCTTAAACGAGTGGGCAGTGGGTTGGATTACATACAGTTTTGTGTTTTGACCATTTCAATGAGTTTGCCAAGTTTTAGTAATGTTTTGTTTTATAGTTGCTGCTAGATCTTGATAAAGTTGAATTTTTTCTAGGCGCAAGGCACAACAGCTTGCTTTTCTTCGGTATCTGCAGACTCATTTCCACTGATCCCCACATGTGAGGGGGTCCAAAGGATGATTGTTGATGTTCCTCTGCTGTGGTGTTGGTGACAGATATGTTGAATTTTTTGGACTATCGGATGAGTATATAATATTAGCAATGGACTGAATTAAAGAAAGAGAATCAGTGCATATTGCTAGGGATTTCGTAACAGGAGAAGTCCTTTCAATAGTTTTAAAGATTCGGTAAAATTCTGCAGTGTCGATACTACAAGTGGTTGGTAACCTGTGTAGGGCTAAGGCTTAGGTTATGTTTTCGGCATAACATACAGTTAACATACAGCACAGCAGGTATCAGTGGCGGCTCGTGATTTTTACAATAGGGGAGGCTATACCTAACTGTAAAATATCTAGACAAATTGGCACTAGCAAAAAATGCGCCAAAAAATGTAATTTAAGGCCTTATTTTTTGACCATTTTTTAATTACATTTCATAATATCACCATAATTCATAATTTCATGATATCATATCATTTTAAAAATAGTTAGTCTAATTGTAAAAGTTTAATACCAAAGTTTGTGTCGTTTATTTGTTACCAATTCCATCTCTGTAAATAGATACCTATGCATATCAAAATAAATACAGATTTGAAGTTTTGCCGTCCTTACATAATGAAGCTTCACATTTTTTAAGATACTCAACTGAATTTTTTTAATTCTAAACGCGGCCTACTGCGAATTCAAAAACACGATAAATTACCGATATTTTGCTTTGAGTTACAGATGTCGGAAAAAGTTATTTGAACAAGTTGTTCCAAATATTATTCTAACCACACGTACCAAATTTCATAACAAAATTCGCACTTCTAGATTTTTCATTATTTTTAGTCAGGACCCTAAAATTCGTTGTCCCGAGACGCACGCAACCACGCAACGGAGCCGAGAAGCTACTTTGCCTCCCTTGGTATATCTCCGGGTAGTGTGTGATGGCACTGTAGATGCCACTGTTAGGAGACCGGGTCTCCTTAAATGCGCTGCGCGGTGCATCAGCTTCTCGGCTCCGTTCATGCATCTTGGAATAACCCAGAGCAGTGGCGGCTGGTCCTATGAGTCAGGTGAGGCAGTGTACCAGTATACCAATCGACTATTTACGTTATTTCGTTATTTCATCATCAATTTTTTAAATACAATTTAACTGTTTGAAATTTGCTAAATAACTTTATTTTCGTTATATCATCATCAATAATTCTTTAAATACAATTTAACTTTTTGAAAATTGCTAAATAATTTAATTTTTATTATAAAACTTTTTTTATACTTTATTTTTATGATAAAAAAAAATTAGTACGGCCCTGACCCGTTCTTCATAACACACCGATATACCTACTCTACAAGGTACCATTAGAGGCACTGCCCCACCCACTCTTCTATGGGCACTGCCTCTGATGGTACCTCGTCTAGCATATTACGAAGCCGACGGAGATCGGCCGGCAGCATGACTGAGAATAATTTTTGGAAGCGGGATTAAGTATCCTTTCAGAGGCAGGCAAAACTATGCCTCTAGCGTAGTTTTGCAGTTTTAGGTAGTTTGTTAGAGCAGTTTGTTCTAGTTACGTGTACTTACTATTAGTATAAGAGATACAATAGATGTTTAGAATATGTTATTATGCTCTGACTGGCTGAAAGTCATTTGCCAATGTCGATTAAATAAATTACTGGTACACTTGGCGGGAAACAACAAAATTACTGGTACTTGAAAGAAAGATACTGCGGACTATCTATGGGCTTTGCAGAGAAGAGACAACAGGAGAATGGAGAAGAAGACACAATGATGAACTCCAGACAATATACGGAGATGAAAACATAGTACGCTACATTAAATCAAACAGAATACGATGGGCGGGTCACGTACTAAGATCAAGTGACGAAAGACTTATAAACGCCACATTCTGGGAAAGGCCCGATGGAAAAAGGTCAGTTGGTCGCCCAAGAAAGAGATGGAAGGACGCAGTAGCCAGCGATCTACGCAAAATGGGAGTACAGCAATGGGAAATAGCTGCTCAGGACCGACAACAATGGAGGGAAATAGTAAACGCGGCCAAGACTCACATAGAGTTGTAGAGCCAAATGATGATGATGATGATGATGATTAAATAAATAAATTAATACAAAAATTAGAAATTATGATTTCTTTCATAATAATTCATTTACTTTTAAGTACGCTGTTTATAAAATAAATAAAAAACCAAAAAAATAAAATTTAACCCTTAGTTTATTTAACATAAAAAACAATCTTATAATATAAAAGTAATTTGCTTACTTGCTTGTTTCTATTTGCATATATGCAATACATTTACAATATAATAAAATTGGTTCTAAAATGAAATTATCACGTGTTTGCAGGTAGGTATATTGTTTGCGTACCATAATTTCATTTTGGCAAGTGATTAATAATAACAGAATCAGTCAACGGCCAAACCAGGATGATCCTAAGGGGGGCTACAACTGGTGGGTCTCTGGGGGTATGGATTTAAGGCTTTAAGGATTTAAGGCATTAAAGGCTTATAACCCCCAACCCCCCAGTTACGCCACTGGAATCAGTTGTCCGTTGTTTTCATGTAGTATATAATGTAAATTTTGCTTAAGAGGGAACAGTAGCGATCAACAGGTAGCAAAAACGCGTTCCAAGATTGCGGCCGTAATTTTGAATATTTTTTCGAGATATTTGACACACTTATTCGTAATATAATAGAGAATGGCGGTACAGAGCTAAATTTGAAAAATATATTAGTATGTGGAAATTACTCTGTAATTAAATGCAATATTAAAAAAACGAGCCTGTACCACCATTAAGAAGAACAAAATAATAAACTTTTTTGAAATAAACTTTTTTATCCGATGCCTAGATTTTGTGTCATTTTGGAACTACTAAAATTTTAGTAGTTCCAAAATGACACAAATTCTAGGCATCGGATAAAAAAGTTTATTTGAAGAAAGTGCATTTTTTTGTTCTTCTTAATGGCGGTACAGGCTCGTTTTTTAATATTGTATTTAATTACAGAGTAATTTCCACATACTAATATATTTTTCAAATTGGTCTCTGTACCGCCATTCTTTATTATAATACGAATACGTGTGCCAAATATCTCGAAAAAATATTCAAAATTACAGCCGCAATCTTGGAACGCGTTTTGGCTACCTGTTGATCGCTACTGTTTGCTCTTAATATGGCTGTTCAAGTGTTCAACGCTGATGAGCCAACGACGAAACATCTGATTCATGCTGTTTTGATATGTGGTATCATATTAATTATTATTTTTAGCTAAAAAAACATCTACTATTAGTATGAACCTGTTAGAGACTTAGAACTTTCGTAGCTATTCTTTTGCGAATAAAATTGTTATTTAATATCGTTTGCAAGCCTTAAAATAAATAGATACGGTGCCGCTCTGTGACGTTATGACGTCACAAAATCGACCTTCCGGCTATTAAAGAAAATCTAACCATAATAATAATAATCCTCAAGTGTAGTGTGCCTCACCATCTTGTACTATCACGAGCCGCCCCTGACCCAGAGTCCTGCCTACAATAATAATAAAACTGATACGCGACCATGCGTTCTAATGCTAATGCTCCGTGCGTTTTGATATTTAGTGATAATATGGAATTTACACGTTGTATAATAGTGAGAGTGCTTGTTATTTTCGATATTCATGATAAACAAAACAGTGTAGCGTGTGTAAAAAATTTATGGGGAGGCTAAGCCTCCCTTGTCTCCTCTGACGAGCCGCCACTGGCAGGTATTCTTGTCATCTTTTGAGGCGTCAGTATACAGAACTTGGTTGTATTGTTTGACATTTATTGCTTCTTGGAATAATTTTCTAAGAAATTCGCTATGAGTTTCTCCTTTCTTGTGTCCAGTTAGGCTAGTATTGAAATCAGGTAGCTTTTTGGTCCATGGAGGAATAATAGAGCTACCGATGGGGATGGTTATATTCAGGTCTATACGTGCCAACAGAGGATTTGATAATTGTGAAAAAGGGTAAACAGATCTGCCTCTATTTTCAGGAACTTGATTGATGAGTTTGATTACTGGGTTTCTCGGATTGGCAGCAACTCTAGTAAAATAAGAAGAAAGTAATAGCTGACGTCGGTCGTATGAAAAGAGGAGGTTTCAACGCTTCAATGCACATGCTTTCGGCGGGACTATATCGAAATGCACCTAGACATATACGTAAGGAGGTCGTTTGTATTGAATTTAAAGATTTGAGATAAGTATTGTAAGCGAGCATGTAGAGCATGCATCCATAATCTAATCTAGAGCTCTATAGATTCTCAGTAAAATATTTTCGTCAGCTCCCCATTGGCGGTGGGCTAGAGTTTTTAAAATGTTAATTCTATTTAAACATTTGTTTTTGGTGTTTTGAATGTGATGTTTCCATGTAAGTCGTGTGTCAAAAGTAACTCCTAAAAGTTTGTGTTGGTCGACAAGTTTAAGTATAACTCCGTTTAGATAAATAGCAGGGGAATGGGAACTGTATCTTCTACTAAATTTGCTGAATCTAGAGTTGGAAGGTTAAAATTTGAAACCAATTTCTGTAGACCACTTATAAATCCTATCTAATACGTTCTCAAGTAAAGAACATGTAGTTTCTGTAACTTTTCCTGGACAAAATGTGATAAGGTCGTCCGCATAATATCACATTTTTGAGTGGGGGAGAAACGAAGGAGCCTATATCGTTTATACTGAGAAGAAACAAGATAGTGCTTAGAACTGCCCCTTGTGCTACACCATTTTGAGGAGTGAGTGATCCAGATGATTTTCCGTTTGTAGCAACTTTGAAGGATCTGTTAGATAGAAAATTACACATAAATTATAAAATATTTCCGGAGAGGTTAAACTCTTAAAGCAGCGGTTCTCAATCTTTATGAGTCATGTACCATCTAAAGTTTATTTTATTGTATTTCTATATTTTTAGATTGTATAATCAAGATTTACTATGTACTACTATTTTAAGTTTTTGTGTGTTTTGTGTACCACCGCAAATAATTATATGTACCACCAGTGGTACATGTACCACAGATTGAGAACCGCTGTCTTAAAGTTTTTTAATGATGGAAGCTTTAGATACAATATCGAAGGCGCTCTGTATATCCAAGGCTGCAGCGACAACATCGCTCTTATGTATTATGGCTTGAGAAATTTCTTATTGAAGAAGAACCAAATCATCTATCGTGCTTCTATTAGCTCTGAAGCCTGAGTGAGCAGAATCTAGAAGAATATGCCGCTCCAGATACCAAAGCAAAGTATGTTTATAATTTTCTCTAATAATTTACAGAGCGTACATGTAAATGAGATAGGTCTGAAAGAGTTGGGAGAGTTAGATAAACAAGTAGTTTTTTAATTGGTATTATGACTGATTGTCGCCAGAGGTCAGGGAAAACTTGATTACACCATACCATATTGTAAAGTTCGAGTAGTTTGGAAAGCGTTGCTTGGTGGGAGCTTTTAAGAAAAATTGACGGAATGTTGTCAAGACCAGCTGCTGAATTTTTTGTAGAAGAGATGGCAATATTTAGTTCTTGTTCGGTAAATGGTGGATTGATTGGATTCGACTGATCTAAAACGAGAAGTGTATTATTGTTTGTGTATGAAATGGAAGAGTTGGATTTGGTTTTCTCATAGAAGTGTGCAAGTATGCTAGCGATTTCCTGATCGTCTGTAACAATATTGTTTATATAAATTATTGAAGGTATTGAATATGTTGTATATGCACTATGCACCCTTCATCTGCCTGATTTTTGCCCATACTAGGGCAGGAGGGACTCTGTAGAAATAGAACTTACAAATTTTGCCCACGATGCTTTGTTTCTCTCTTTTAGGATTCGTTTTGATTTTGAGAGCATTTTTTTAAGTGAATGAGATCTTCAACTCTGCGGGTTTTCCAGTACTTATTTAGGGCCTTTTTGCATTCTTTGATGGCTGCTTTACAGGAGTTATTCCAATAAAAAACGGTTTTCCTTGAGGAATTTATGACATATTTACCTATGCATTGGTCTGCGGTAGCGATGAGGTCATCCGTAAATTGCATTTCACACTCATCAACATTGTTTCTAAGGGTAATTTGATCCGTGAAATCCCTGAGAGTTTCACTAAAAGAATCCCAGTTTGCATGAGAAATTTTCCATTTTTCACGAACATAGTTAGTTTTAGGTGAACTATTGGAAATGAGAATCGGAAAGTGATTACTACCATATAAATGTTGAAGAGTGTTCCAGTGGAGGAGAGGAACGATTTTGGGATCACAAAAACTCCAGTCTTTAAAGTTAGGGAGCCGATTTTTATGGAAGGATGAGATTGATTTTACAAGTTTATCTACTAGATTTTGATTAGTTAAATATATACAGACCCTATTGTTGGAGATTCTGGAGGCGAAGCAGATGTTCCTGGGTTTGATAATACATATCACCAATTGCTTTCACATAATCAAACTATAATGTTCCGTTTGGTGTGTGTTAACAGAATTAATTATATAAAATAAATATTAATTAAAACGTAAACAACTGTCAATAATATACTTATTTATTTTGGTAAAACAAGGTGTATTGCTTATGGATCTCGTAAGAGTGTCAGACCACTTGCCGGGATGCGAAATCGACCGAGACTGGTGAAAACGACTCCGCTGAACTAAAAACATTAGTTTATGGATTTTAAACTAATTTATGGGCTTAGGGTCTGATAAGGTAATTTCCCATACAAGGGCGTATAACATCTGTTTTTTTTTAAAGCTGAGAACTGATATATTTCGTTTCTTAAAACTAACAGGCCATTCTACGCATGTGAATTTTAAATGGAACGTATTATTTCATTTTGAAAAAGTTATTAAAAATAAAAATTAAAATTAGCAAAAATAGTAATTAAAGCGTATCGCTATACACCCCCTTCGAGAAATATAAGCCGCTAGGTAATACATATCATATAATGAAAATTGAAAATAATAGAAAATATATTGCAGTGTTTATACGAGGAAAAAAATCACTGAATTCACTAATGCCCGACACTTTCTTGATAACTTCCGGTAAATCTTGCTTTTCTCTTCAGTCTGTTGCTTTCATTGTCTGTGTTCGTTTTGCTGGACACTGTCAATCTTTCTGGCTCGTGATGGATACTTTCGTGAAGCTCGTACGCCGGCTTTAATCTGTCTATGGAAATTGTTGTTTCTTTTCCATTTACATCACCTCGCGATATTGTCACCTCGCTTAATAACTGGAAAAGGACCGCGATATGGGTTTTCTAAGCTGCTTTTGATTGTATCACGGCAGATGAAAACGTGAGAGGTGGCTTTCATGTCTTTGAAAATGAAGGTGCTTTTGGATCCATGATGCGACGGTTGCGTAGGACGGTGGTTTTCGAAATGGTTTCGAAGCGTTTTTAAGTATATGTGAGCACTGTCGTCGGTTTTTCTTCGCGACGAAAACAATTGTTTACTTGGCAAACACAATGGTTCTCCGTACACGAGTTCGGCGTCTGAAGTACCTAAATCTTCTCTCCACGCTGCTCGTATGCCCAGTAACACTGAAGGTAGGCTTTCGGTCCATCGGATGTTTTCATGACATCGAATTTCTGCTTTTAACTGTCGATCAAACCTTTCTGCCATACCATTTGCTTGCGGATGATAGGCGGTTGTCCTTAAATGGGTAGTTCCAGTTAATTTGCAGATTGATTTGAAGAGATGCGATCCGAATTTTTGGCCTTGATCTGTTGTGATGCGCTTGGGAGTGTCGAAACAAGCTATCCAACCAGAAAAAATGTTCTGGCTACTGTGTCTGCTTCTTGATTAGGCATCGGGAAAGCTTCTGACCAACGTGTGAAACGGTCGAAGCATGTTAGACAGTATCTGTTTCCTTCTGAGACCGGCATCAGTATAATGTCTATGTGGACATGTTCGAATCGGCTGGAAGGTGGTAGAAAACTTCCAGTAGGTGAAATAATGTGGCGCGATATTTTCGATTTTTGGCACTGTAGACACGCTCGAGTCCATTTCCTCATATCTGATTTAATGGATGGCCAAACATATCGCTGTGCGATTATCTTCACAGAACTGTTGATTCCGGGATATGCTAGGTTATGCATGGTGCGAAAAATTGCCATTCGAAGTAGTTTCGGTACAAATGGTCTGGCTGTAGATGTTGATATGTCACAGTGCAAACTCACTTTTTGTTTCAGAAAAGCGTATTTTCTTCATTTGCAGTGATGTTTCCTCACTTAAAGAAGTTTGCCGTTCTGGATCAGTTTCTTGTGCGAGAGCTAAGTCCATGATGTCGATATCTTTCTTGCTGCTATCGACTCGAGATAGTGCGTCTGCCACAATATTTGTTAATCCAGAAATGTGCTGAATGTTAGTGCAAAACTGTCCTATATAGTCTAAATATCTAACCTGTCTAGGACTACATTTATCTAGCTTCTGAGTAAAGGCGAATGTGATTGGTTTCTGGTCTGTGTATATAGTTAGGTCCTTGCCTTCGATCATATGTCTGAAGTGATTTATGGCTAGATATATAGCTAATAAGCGAAATGAATTTCGACTCAATTCAAGCTTTCTGCTTAACCCAGGTATAACATACCAAAAGGCACCGCCAGGAAAACATTCCACTTTGCGGTTCAGAGAGCCCATATGAAACGAGTCTTTGTACTCTATGCAGAGTATGGCATTAACAAAATAAGAAAATCTACGGTTTCGTTTTGATTAAAATCTGTCTTCCTCCATCCCCCGATAGTACTATTTCTAGGTCTACCTGTTGTCAAGGAGGCTCTAAGGAAGACAGATTTTTACCATTCCGACCGTAGATTGTCGATATAAATTAAAATAATTTATATCGTAGTATCGATAGAACACCCTCTAACGGGGAATAAGCGAAATGAATTTCGACTCAACTCAAGCTTTCTGCTTAACCCAGGTATAACATACCAAAAGGTACCGCCAGGAAAACATTCCACTTTGCGGTTCAGAGAGCCCATTCCACTTTGCGGTTTTAATCAAAACGAAACCGTAGATTTCCTTATATAGCTAATAGTTCTCTGTCGTATGCACTATATTTCTTTTCGCTAGGTGAGAATTTCTCAGAAAAGAAAGCTGAAAGTTTCATACCTGTATCCGTTATTTGTTGCAGTACAGCTCCCGCACAAAAATCAGAAGCGTCACAAGTGATGGAGATATCAACATCGTTTAGAGGGTAGCTCAGTAAAGCAGCGTTAGCTAAACTGTTTTTGCAGTCGTCAAAGGCTTGGATTCGCTGTGGTGTCCACTTAGTTGGTGGTTTTCCTTTGACATTACCTTTTAGGGCATCATGTAGTGGTGCTTATAGCTCAGCTGCATTGGGTATGAACCTTCGGTAGAAGTTTAACATACCTAGAAATCTGCGTAGGTCTTTCACTGTTTTTGTCTGAGTGAAATTTTGTACAGCTGCTACTTTTTCTTGTGGAGGTGTGAGTCCTCCGTCTGATACTGTGTATCCCAAAAAGGTAATCTCGTTTTTGCCGAATTGACGCTTTGCTGGATTTATCACTACGCCAAACTGCTTGAGCCTTTTGAAAATTTCTTCCAAATGCGACATATGCTGCTCTTCGGATTCTGACGCAACGAGAATGTCATCGATGCAGGCGTAGGCGAAGTCTAGACCACGTTAAATCTCGTCTATGAAACGCTGGAATGTCTGTCCTGCGTTTCGTAAACCAAAAGGCATATATATATATATATATATATATATATATATATATATATATATATATATATATATATATATATATATATATATATATATATACGTCTTCATATCAAGGCGAGATCCGACTAAATCGAGGACAACCCGAGATCCACCAATAGGAAATTAATTATTGGAGTATATTGTTCATAACTATCTTTATAATTAACATATTAATCATAGCACACTTAGAGGGGAAACGATTTTTGTACTTAAATTTTTCTGATAAATTTACAGCGAAACGAGATCCGTAGCTGAAAAGTAAAGGGGAGGACTTATATACGAAATTCATATATTATTCATTATATCAACGCGAGATCACACACTGATGCCAGCTCTAAAGAGTACTAGTCGAGCGATTGGAGCTCGTGTTGTATTGTATATTTCCCACGATATACAGATATATAGCGGGCGGAGTCAATGACGGCACCAACAGCGTTGTCTCGAATTATTTATGTAACTTTTAAATATCGCTTCTTTTGTGTCTTTAACGTCTACGATTTACCTTTCAGAAAGTCCCTTAGTTTTGTTACATACATAAGGGTGTGAAAAAAGAAAAAGAATACTTCACAAATAATAACCATTTAATAATGATAATTATTGGCAAAACAATATTTTAAAACTATACATTAATATTCTTAAAAAACACTTACTACGAAACCAAAATGTAATTATTATATTCTTAAATAATACAAATTGTTACAAAATAATTATTTAAATGATTGCTTGTTTTAAAAATACATTAAAAGAAAGTAAAAATTTTTATAATTATTATTAAAGTTTAAAAAATAAAATAACTCAATATGTAATTATTATTTGGTATTTAAAAAATGATTTTAAATAAAAAGATTTAAAAGATAAAAAGAAACACACATAATTTTCAGGGTCAACTCCTAATTGCATGAAAATTTGGATTTAGATTCTACCCATCCCCCACTTCAAAGTTGAATTTGTCCCGTTGATTGCTTTTACTTGGAGGGTGAAAAAATATACGTTTAAAATAAGTCCGGAAACAGATCTGACTATAACTTTAAGCAACTTTTGTTCTATAGAGTTTTTTTAACTTAGGTACTAGGTTAATTCAGTAGTAGGTACTAGAGTCACTTTCGACTAAAAATGTTTACTTTTCGACAAAAAAAACACGTTTTTCGGCGGTTTTTCGCAAGTACCCAAAAAGTAAGTATTTTATCGAAAAAATATTCTTGGAAAAAATGTAGCATATAAAAAAAACGAAAAAATGGTATATTCTTACTCTATAGAACCAGTAAAAGTAAATTTGTAGCTCATAAAAAAGACGACCTTATCCTTCAAATTCCAAATCAAATATTTTAACGTGATACATAGTACCAAAAAATGAAGCTCTTTTCGGGGAAAACCCATTAAAATTTTTTTAAAGTGTTTACAAAAAGGTTTATTATATTTTATAAAAGTTATATACGGGTAGGAAAGACAACGGAACGAATTTTCGAACGTTTAAACAGACGACATCCCAGATTTACCAATTTCTGGACAATTGATCCAAAGGCTGGATTCTAACAACGAAACAGTTGTGGATTTACAAGTTCTCAATGAGAGTCAGAATGAAAAAACAATAGTGATCTCGAGTATGATGGTTTGGAGAATTTGGCTGGTTATATCTGCCATAAATTGAAGGACTCCAGTATTCAATCCGAAGATGTTTCAACGTACACGTGGGTTGATCATTTGAGTAAGTGTGGTTTATGTAAACCATCAGACACTCTCTTGTCATATATTAAGTAACTGGAGACAATTTTTCCTTCCACATGGATGGTGATTCCATTTTGGTAACTAAAAATTATTTAGAAAACCTTATGTCCAAAAGTGTAACTGTAGACTGTTCTAACAAAGCGAACAAGTTATTTTTTAGGTCTCGGATGTACTTCCGAATTAAAGAATTAAACAAGTCTGTTAACAACCTGACATTGCGTAAAAGAACAATTATGAAAACTGCTACATAGTTGCTGTATGTACATCTATTTCACATGCACAAAATTTAAATAAAGTGCATGGCATGAAAACTGTAAAACTTATTTTTGTCTTTTCCAAGCCTCTTACTTAAATTTGACGAAATACATTATTTAAAAAGGTTTGTTGGTGTTCCGGACACGGAAAGTAAGTAAGTATTTAAAAAGTAAAAAATTTTGTTTTTTTATCAATCCATTAAATTTATGGTTTTATTTTGGGGCTTTTCTTCCCCTTGGTAAAAATTATATTTACTATTGTGTAGGCCACTAATTAATTTTTGCCAACTAACGAAATATAATAATTTTATTAGATATCGATTATATGAATATTTTTATTTTCCGAATACCAATATAATCAAGAATCTGGGAACTTTACAAATAACTGAAAATCAATTTAAATAAAAGTAAATAGTTTAATAATTTTCCTCTAAACTATAAAAATCACTTAGTTTCTTTTAGTCATAATTCATTCATTTGTACTATTCTCAAATTTCATTCGCGTTCGTATTACGAACGCATAGACGGGACTATGCTTTACTCTGTTGCTGACGTCATGCGCCAATCGGACGAGCTTACGTAACTAGAATATCAGGGTGTGCATATTTCCGGGTCCCGGTGTATTCGTATCTATTTTAATCCCCCATACTAATTACAGGCCAACTGGCAACTCTGGTGCGCAGCTAATTTTTAGATAACCCATTAACTACCGGTGAATTGGTAACTTTCATTTTTTAAGTATTGTTGATAATCTAATATCGGTATTCCAGGTATTTAGCGCTGCACTCCTAGAAAATGGAAAAAATGGCACAGGAAGTGAAACCGATGATGAAACGAAACGCAAAAGAGAAAACTTGGATGATTGTTTTAATAGAAGTAAAATAAAAGCGGTCACCAAGCAAAGCAGGCAACGAAAACAAGGAAGACATGGAAAATGTTATGATTACAATAATGAAAGAGCTAATGAATAAAAACGATGAAATGCTTCAGGAAATAAAACAAATAAGGAAAGAATAACAACAAACCAATAAAGAGTTAATGGATGTAAAATCAGAGAATCAAAAACTAAAAAAGGAAGTAAAACAGCTACATGAAAGAATGGAGCAACTGGAGAAATTTGGCAAAAAGAAAAGCTTGATCGTAACTGGGTTGAAAGTAGAAACAAATGATTATAAGAAATTAAAAGAAGAAATGGAAAATTTCATAGCCCAAGAGTTACAAATACAAATAAAACTAAGAAGTGCAAAAAAAATAGGAGAAACAGTATGCGCAATAGAAACAGAAGCCCTCACGGATAAAATGGAAATCCTAAACAAGAAACGTAAACTAAAACAGCATAAAGATCGTATCTATATAAACAACGATTGGACATCCAAAGAAAAAGAAATACAAAAGGAAATAACTAAAATAGCAAAGGACGAAAGAAGCAAAGGTAAGCAAACGAAAATCGCCTACAAGAAATTAATAGTGAATGGCAAAATCTAGATATGGGACGAAGAGAGAGAACAGCTGATAGAAAATTCAAAAAACTAATAAACGAAGAACAGCGGCTGAAATATGATATTGACATGGCAGAAAAAGACTTGGAAATGCCAACGGTTAACGAAAACAAAATAACGCACACAAAATAAAGAAATAATCTCAATAGGAAGAAAAGAACAAAACCCATTAGAATGGGATCTTGGAATATTAGAACCATGCTGGCAGTAGGTAAGATGCATGAAATAGCTCTTGAAATGAAAAAATACCAACTAGAAATCCTAGCCCTACAGGAAATACGATGGAAGAAAGAAGGAAAAATTGAGAAGAAAAACTTTAGCATGTATTATTCGGGAGAAAACAAACATGGAACGAATGGTAAGGCATTTATGGTGAACAAAAAAATGAGGGAAAAAGTGATACAATTCCAAGCAGTTAATGAAAGGATATCTTACATAAGAAAATAAACAAGCCAACATCTCGATAGTCAATTGCTATGCACCCACCGAAGAAGCAAACCATGAAGATAAAGCAGAATTCTACGACATCCTGGAAGAAACCTGTGAAAATATTCCGAGGAATGACATATTAATAATATTGGGTGATTTTAATGCAAAGATCGGAAAGGAGGACTATAATCGTAATGTAGCTGGCAAAGAAACCATTCATGAAACTACGAATAATAATGGAGGAGAAATCTGCAACCTAGCAGCAGCAACAAACACATATATATTTAGTACTGGGCATAAACATAAAAAGAACACAAAATAACATGGATGATACCAGGAAGAATGGATGGAAACCAAATAAATCATACTCTAATTTCGAAAAAGTGGACACAAGTAGTACAAGACGTAAGGTCATATAGAGGGGCAAATGGAGGCACTGACCACATATTGTTGATAGCAAAACTTAAGATGAAAATAATCAAAGCAAATAATCATAAGGAAGGAAAAAGGAGGAAATGGAATATAGCCAATTTGAAAACGCAAGAAACAAAGCAACAATATACAGAACAACTGGAACATAAATTGGGTCAGTACGAGCACATAGAAATAAAAGGAGAATGGAAAATCATAAAGAACAGCATAATAGAGACAGCAGAATAAATAATAGGATTCCAAAAAACAAAGAATCGAAAGAATGGTTTGATGAGGAATGTCACCAAAAAAGTCAACTGAAGCACCTCGCAAGAAACAAATGGCTACAAAGTGCCGAACAGGAACAACTGAACCAATATAGGAAAGAAAAACAAGAAGCATTGAAACTCTATAGAAGAAAGAACAACACATGGATCTCTGAACAAATGCAAGAATTAGAAACGAATAATAAAGACAACAAGAAATTGTTCGAATAGATGAAACAACAATACAGTACCAAAAAATCTGTCACAAAAATAAACAAAAAAGATTGGGAAAAACATTTCACGGACCTATACAAAAACGACAATAAGGCATATTCAGAGGATGAGGATATAAGAGATAACAGAGATGAAGAGGAAGGCGCACCTACTTATCAGGAATTCATGGAGGTATTAAAACAACTAAAAGTAAACAAAACGCCAGGGCCAGATGAAATCAACAACGAACTGATCATCAACGGAGGAGAGGAGCTCACGGAGCGAATACAAAAGTTAATGCACAAGTTAATGGTTACAATTTGGAAGGACGAAAGCATGCCCATAGAATGGAAAAACGGACACATCGCACCAATCTTTAAGAAAGGAGATCCAACTAAGTGCTGAAACTACAGACCAATTATGCTACTAAATACAACGTATAAGATATTGACCACAATTATAAGAAACTGACTAAATCAATACACAGAAAAAATTATAGGACCATACCAACAGGGTTTTAGAAAAGGAAGATCAACAATAGATGCAATACACGTACTGACACAAACAATTGAAAAAAGCTATGAACATGACACAGATTTACACATACTATTCATCGACTTCTAACAGGCCTTCGACAGCATATACAGACAACAATTATTAAAATAAATGAAAAAAATGGAGAAACCGGCAAAATTAATAAGACTATCTAGAATGACAATAAAAGACTCAACAGCAAAAGTTAAAACAAATGAGGGCGATACAAATGACATCAAAATAGAACTTGAAGTAAGACAAGGAGACAGTCTGTCAACGACAAACGACACTATTTAATATCGCTCTAGAAGGAATAATTAGTGACACAGGGCTGAAAAAGACAATCATTCAAAGCTCAACACAGATCATAGGATATGCAGATGACCTGGGACTGGTAGCACGAGATAAAAAAAAGACTAGAAGAGGCACTTTTAACCCTGGTAAGAGAAGCAAAGACGAGAGGATTAATAATCAATCAGAATAAAACAAAATATCTTATAAGCAAACGAGACAATGTAAACAAAATAACAGAAATAAAGATAGGTGAAAATACATTCCAGAGAGTAGATTGCTTCAAATACCTGGGGGTGATGGTGGACGGTAAAAACGAACGGAGTATAGAGATAAACGAAACAATTAAAGCAGGTAATAGAGTATATTGGAAATATCACCAATTACTCGAGGACAAAAACCTGAGCAAAAAACAAAATCAAAAATATACACAGCAGCAATCAGATCAGTGATAGCCTATGGAGCAGAAGTAATGTGCCTTACGAAAAAAGACGAAGAAAAGTTAAGAATAATTGAGAGAAAAATTATGAGAAGAATACATGGCCCAGTAAAGACAGAAACAGGGGAATATAGAAAGCTGATGAACCATGAAATAATAAATATAAATAAAGGAGAAGATATAGTAAAATTCATTAAAGCACAAAGGCTCAGATGGTTTGGGCACACACAAAGAAGAGGGGTAGAAAAACTGATCAGGAAGGTAATGAACTGGAAACCAGTAAAAAATAGACCAAGAGGAAGACCAAAAATAAGATGGGAAGATCAACTGCTAGACGATATATCAAAGATGGAAATTGCAAACTGGAGAGAAAAGATTCAGGACCGGAGAGAGTGGAAGAAGATAGTAGAGAAGGCAAAAAACATCACAACCTATGAACTATGACCTAAAGGAAAAGCGGACTAATTTACCGCGTAAAATGGATTAAAAGAGCTCATATTTGAGCGAACTATACTATAACAAAAGTGAACGGTCCATATAATAATTCCAGGTATGTACCTGTATAAATTACCATCCTTGAAGTTGGTGTAAAAGGCATTCATCATTTATGTATTGTCTTTTGGAAGGATTACTAGAGAAAATCCAAATTAATTTTGAAAAAATGGCTGAAATCGCTGAAATTCTTGTAACAGATTTCGTAATGAGTGAACATGGGTGTAAGTTATTGGTGGTAAATGATTTTAAATTTCACTTAAAGAAAGTGCTAAAAAGTGAAAAACATTTATGGTACTGTTCTGCATCTGGTTGCCAGGCAACCTGTTATACCGACGGTTAGTTTTTTTTAATATTTTGAGTAGTAACTATGTTGGTTATCAACAATTTGATGTCAAAAATGCACATTTTGCCATTTTTTGTCTACCAGTAAGAAGAAAAACATTCAAAACAAAATTTAAGATAACCGCATTATAGAGCATGTAAAACAATTTAAACACGGTTTTATAAATTTCGCTATACTTAATTGTTGCTTATAAAACTATAAATTAAGTCAGTTTAACGTTAATATAACTTATGTAAAAATACAACTTAATCTCGATATTACGTGAAATAGCTCAAAGCAATGAGTAAAAATACACGGTTTTTATGACACTCAGTATAACTACGTAACAATTGTTTTAGTTTCTATATGGACGGAATAACAAAATTTATGTAAATCTGACCAATTTTTTCTGAATTTAATTATTTATTGACAATTTAAATGAAAAATAGCCGATTTTAAGAATTTTCGTCTATAAGTTAAAATATTTTACCAAAAAACTGAAAAAAAACGGTTAGTTTATTGAAATAGCCTTAAAATGAGTTGAAGTAAAATAGAATTGGAGCTTTGTTTATCAATAAACATTAATGAAAAGTATACATTTGCGATAGGATCTGTGTTGGCTTAATCCGTTACTATTCAAATTTATTTCTTACGTTTTAAGCTAACTACCTGAGGTACCCCTAAACCCTAAAAATGTCATCAAAACGACGATTTTGAAGCTCTTCCGACTGGATTAAAGAAGCTATTATCGATTCAAACAAAAGTTGTGTATTTTTAATTCTAAATTTCAACTATTTAATTAAAAATAAAGGTAAAAAATAAAGGGACATAAGCCGAGTGAGAGAGCTGACCGTGAAATTCATTTGCGATGTTTCCAAATTTACCGGATCTCGGGTTGTCTGCAAAATATATATTTAGCATATACACAACGGATCGCGCGCGCTGCCATCTACAGTGGATTTAGTGGAACCACTGCAATATAAAATTCACCAAAAGGGGTGCAAAATGAGGTCCAGACAAAAATCGATTTCCTTGTACCCCAACCATTGTTACATCGAGATGTCACTATATACACGTGAATATAAGGTGAGATCCAAAATCGGATCTCGCCTTGCAAAACGGATCTCATCTTGTATAGCTTATGATACAAATGGATCTCGCCTTGATATGAAGACATATATATATATATATATATATATATATATATATATATATATATATATATATATATATATATATATCAAACAAATGAAATAGAGAATGTGGAAAAATCCCCTTACGAACAATTCACACATCCACCATTTCAGGTTGGGAAAAATTTCTTGAATAGAATCAAAGATCCAAACACCTGTTCTTAGAAATGTGTTTCGCCCTCTTCAATATATATATATATATATATATATATATATATATATATATATATATATATATATATATATATATATATATATATATATATATAAAACAAAATATGCACAAGATGGAATGTTTCATATATAAACAAAATAATATTTCATACTTAATGCGAGCCATGCCGATATTTATTAACTCGCGCTAACCTCTCCTTGTTTTATATATATATATATATATATATATATATATATATATATATATATATATATATATATATATATATATTGATGCACGTTAAGTTGTGACTTCCGGTATACAGAAGAGGCTGTCCGACTTCCACCTTTTCTACTAGGAATTATTTTTTAAAAATTGTGTATTTGGTAAAAGGGGGGCTTATAAAATGGGTCTACCTATTGAGGGGAAAGGATTTACCAAAATAAATTTTGTATATATATACGTATATACCGAAGCGTACAGCATACGTTATGGCTTCCATATATAGGGTAGTTCAAGGTGCGTTGTCACTTCCAGCGGTGTTGTCATATTTTGGAAGTCACAACGACTCGTCTGCTGATTTACCTCTTACTTTAAGCGTAATGTGTGATCTTTTGAAACTTTTACTGTGAATACAGTTGTGAATGCAGTTCTATGTTTTAAAGTTGTCTATTTAAATTATAAGATTGATATTCTTTTGATTAAACAGGTTTACAAAAAAAATACATTTCGGAATATTTGACGAAACCATATGACTAGGGGGTTTTTGGGGTCGCTGGTCACGAATCCGGGGTCCGCTGACCTCTATCACGTCAGGTAATGGTAATCTCAAGGTCAAATCAAGATAAACCGACAGTCGCTCTGAAAAAGTATATTAGGGGGTTTTTGTGGTCGCTGATGACGAATTTGTATCCGCTGACCTCTATCACGTCTAGCTCAAGGTCATTTCGAGGTCAAATCAAGATAAATGGACACGATCGCTCTGAAAAAGTATATTAGGGGGTTTTTGGGGTCGCTGATCACAAAACTGGGGTCCGTTGAGCTCAACCGCGACAGGTAAAGGTCATTTCAAGGTCAAATCAGTTTTGTGGACTTGTCCTGATTTGGCCTTGAAATGACCATTACCTTACGTGGTAGAGCTCAACGGACCGCAGTTTTCATGATCAGTGACTCCAAAACCCCTATATTTTCAGAGCGATTGTGTCGATTTATGTTGATTTGACCTTGAACTAGACGTGATAGAGGTCAGCGGACTAATGATTCGTCATCAGCGACACCAAAAACGCCCTAATATACTTTCTCAGAGCGACTGTCGATTTATCTTGATTTGACCTTGAAATGACCTTTACCTGGCGTGAAAGAGGTGAGCGGACCCCGGATTCGTGATCAGCCACCCCAAAAACCCCCTTGTAACATGGTTTCGTCAAATAGTCCGAAATTTAGTTTTTTTTGTAAACCTGTATTATTTATGATATGATTGATATTTATTTTACAAATACTAATATTTTATTATTGCTGCAAAATGGATTTTTGGAATTAATTAAAAAAGTGTTATTAGTAAGTAATTTATTTATGAAAATTATATCAAAAATTTTAATAAATAAATTTGAACTTATAGGAAATTTTAATATTTATTATTTTTCTTGATTAAATTTTGAATTTTAGATTTTATTACAGGCACCGTCCTTTTAATTTTTGATGTACCAATAATAATGTGTAATAAGAAAATTAAATGGCTAAATACACCAGGTGGGGTTGAGCTGCTAAAAAGCTATCTAGATCCATCTTTTTAGAGCAGATTAGTCCCAGTCTGCTACTCGATACTATTGACTGTGCTTCTCCAGTTCTTTCTATCCTCTGTCTTTTTCTGCTAGTCTCTAATTCCTGCCCTATATAAATTTTCCTTTATTTCCTGTAACCATTTATTCTAGTTCCTCCGCGTCTCCTTCTAACTCCGGGTTTCCATTGTAAAATTGAGTTTATAGTTGTTACGCTACCTGCTCTCCATATATGCCCCAACCATCTAACACTGTGCTGAAATCTGAAAATCTGGAATAATATCTACCCGGGTCGAAACATTTTTTTTAATATATGAAAATAGTTATTTATGAAACAGTTCGTGAAGTATGCTTTTTACGAATGCACGTGATGTTTAGAGCACAAGCGACAACGGAGCGAGTGCTATACGTCGCTTAAGTTCGCAAAAAGTACTTCACGCACAGTTTCATACAATATTTTATCTACGAAAAACAAATAAAAAAACTGTAACTCTTCATCACTGGAATTCATTCCTATTCTACAATTTTTAGAACTTATTTAAACATTCTAATTTCTTTCAAACCACAAAACTGTCAAATTTTTTTTTGTAATTTATTGCTCATTATATCATCACCATGACAACGCGAAAGTTAAGGATATTTAAAAGACTAAGTTTTCACTCTAATGGCATATAACATATCCCACCAGAATGAAAACAATGGGAACCTTCTCTGGTTACACCTCCGAGGCTTCTACAATTTGCAAGCCATACGGATGCTGAGACTAAGGAAGATGAGGGAATTCCACAATTTACAATTCACGTCACATCTGCTCAGCGCGGTAAAGTTCCAACGAGACTGGTTCCCTTCATACTCCACACAGAGTAAATGTAAATCAAAAATGAATAACCATTTTCAATTTCGTTGCAAAACGAAAATACAGCCGAACCATATTCCAGTCCAATCAGAGAGTGCTGCAAGCACCTCTACCGGTTTCGAAACTTATTAGTCTCTCATCAGGAGGCACATATGCTGCTCTCCCTGATCCAACCAAAACAAACCCCAGCGTGCAGTCCCGAATTGCAACGAACGAAATGGCATAGATGCCCTAGCGGCAACTGCTAGCAAAAGACTAAGTTTTCACTCTAATGGCATATAACATATCCCACCAGAATGAAAACAATGGGAACCTTCTCTGGTTACACCTCCGAGGCTTCTACAATTTGCAAGCCATACGGATGCTGAGACTAAGGAAGATGAGGGAATTCCACAATTTACAATTCACGTCACATCTGCTCAGCGCGGTAAAGTTCCAACGAGACTGGTTCCCTTCATACTCCACACAGAGTAAATGTAAATCAAAAATGAATAACCATTTTCAATTTCGTTGCAAAACGAAAATACAGCCGAACCATATTCCAGTCCAATCAGAGAGTGCTGCAAGCACCTCTACCGGTTTCGAAACTTATTAGTCTCTCATCAGGAGGCACATATGCTGCTCTCCCTGATCCAACCAAAACAAACCCCAGCGTGCAGTTCCGAATTGCAACGAACGAAATGGCATAGATGCCCTAGCGGCAACTGCTAGCAAAAGACTAAGTTTTCACTCTAATGGCATATAACATATCCCACCAGAATGAAAACAATGGGAACCTTCTCTGGTTACACCTCCGAGGCTTCTACAATTTGCAAGCCATACGGATGCTGAGACTAAGGAAGATGAGGGAATTCCACAATTTACAATTCACGTCACATCTGCTCAGCGCGGTAAAGTTCCAACGAGACTGGTTCCCTTCATACTCCACACAGAGTAAATGTAAATCAAAAATGAATAACCATTTTCAATTTCGTTGCAAAACGAAAATACAGCCGAACCATATTCCAGTCCAATCAGAGAGTGCTGCAAGCACCTCTACCGGTTTCGAAACTTATTAGTCTCTCATCAGGAGGCACATATGCTGCTCTCCCTGATCCAACCAAAACAAACCCCAGCGTGCAGTCCCGAATTGCAACGAACGAAATGGCATAGATGCCCTAGCGGCAACTGCTAGCAAAAGACTAAGTTTTCACTCTAATGGCATATAACATATCCCACCAGAATGAAAACAATGGGAACCTTCTCTGGTTACACCTCCGAGGCTTCTACAATTTGCAAGCCATACGGATGCTGAGACTAAGGAAGATGAGGGAATTCCACAATTTACAATTCACGTCACATCTGCTCAGCGCGGTAAAGTTCCAACGAGACTGGTTCCCTTCATACTCCACACAGAGTAAATGTAAATCAAAAATGAATAACCATTTTCAATTTCGTTGCAAAACGAAAATACAGCCGAACCATATTCCAGTCCAATCAGAGAGTGCTGCAAGCACCTCTACCGGTTTCGAAACTTATTAGTCTCTCATCAGGAGGCACATATGCTGCTCTCCCTGATCCAACCAAAACAAACCCCAGCGTGCAGTCCCGAATTGCAACGAACGAAATGGCATAGATGCCCTAGCGGCAACTGCTAGCAAAAGACTAAGTTTTCACTCTAATGGCATATAACATATCCCACCAGAATGAAAACAATGGGAACCTTCTCTGGTTACACCTCCGAGGCTTCTACAATTTGCAAGCCATACGGATGCTGAGACTAAGGAAGATGAGGGAATTCCACAATTTACAATTCACGTCACATCTGCTCAGCGCGGTAAAGTTCCAACGAGACTGGTTCCCTTCATACTCCACACAGAGTAAATGTAAATCAAAAATGAATAACCATTTTCAATTTCGTTGCAAAACGAAAATACAGCCGAACCATATTCCAGTCCAATATGTCTTCCAGTAAAGTCCAGGAACTTTACCGCGCTGAGCAGATGTGACGTGAATTGTAAATTGTGGAATTCCCTCATCTTCCTTAGTCTCAGCATCCGTATGGCTTGCAAATTGTAGAAGCCTCGGAGGTGTAACCAGAGAAGGTTCCCATTGTTTTCATTCTGGTGGGATATGTTATATGCCATTAGAGTGAAAACTTAGTCTTTTGCTAGCAGTTGCCGCTAGGGCATCTATGCCATTTCGTTCGTTGCAATTCGGGACTGCACGCTGGGGTTTGTTTTGGTTGGATCAGGGAGAGCAGCATATGTGCCTCCTGATGAGAGACTAATAAGTTTCGAAACCGGTAGAGGTGCTTGCAGCACTCTCTGATTGGACTGGAATATGGTTCGGCTGTATTTTCGTTTTGCAACGAAATTGAAAATGGTTATTCATTTTTGATTTACATTTACTCTGTGTGGAGTATGAAGGGAACCAGTCTCGTTGGAACTTTACCGCGCTGAGCAGATGTGACGTGAATTGTAAATTGTGGAATTCCCTCATCTTCCTTAGTCTCAGCATCCGTATGGCTTGCAAATTGTAGAAGCCTCGGAGGTGTAACCAGAGAAGGTTCCCATTGTTTTCATTCTGGTGGGATATGTTATATGCCATTAGAGTGAAAACTTAGTCTTTTGCTAGCAGTTGCCGCTAGGGCATCTATGCCATTTCGTTCGTTGCAATTCGGGACTGCACGCTGGGGTTTGTTTTGGTTGGATCAGGGAGAGCAGCATATGTGCCTCCTGATGAGAGACTAATAAGTTTCGAAACCGGTAGAGGTGCTTGCAGCACTCTCTGATTGGACTGGAATATGGTTCGGCTGTATTTTCGTTTTGCAACGAAATTGAAAATGGTTATTCATTTTTGATTTACATTTACTCTGTGTGGAGTATGAAGGGAACCAGTCTCGTTGGAACTTTACCGCGCTGAGCAGATGTGACGTGAATTGTAAATTGTGGAATTCCCTCATCTTCCTTAGTCTCAGCATCCGTATGGCTTGCAAATTGTAGAAGCCTCGGAGGTGTAACCAGAGAAGGTTCCCATTGTTTTCATTCTGGTGGGATATGTTATATGCCATTAGAGTGAAAACTTAGTCTTTTGCTAGCAGTTGCCGCTAGGGCATCTATGCCATTTCGTTCGTTGCAATTCGGGACTGCACGCTGGGGTTTGTTTTGGTTGGATCAGGGAGAGCAGCATATGTGCCTCCTGATGAGAGACTAATAAGTTTCGAAACCGGTAGAGGTGCTTGCAGCACTCTCTGATTGGACTGGAATATGGTTCGGCTGTATTTTCGTTTTGCAACGAAATTGAAAATGGTTATTCATTTTTGATTTACATTTACTCTGTGTGGAGTATGAAGGGAACCAGTCTCGTTGGAACTTTACCGCGCTGAGCAGATGTGACGTGAATTGTAAATTGTGGAATTCCCTCATCTTCCTTAGTCTCAGCATCCGTATGGCTTGCAAATTGTAGAAGCCTCGGAGGTGTAACCAGAGAAGGTTCCCATTGTTTTCATTCTGGTGGGATATGTTATATGCCATTAGAGTGAAAACTTAGTCTTTTGCTAGCAGTTGCCGCTAGGGCATCTATGCCATTTCGTTCGTTGCAATTCGGGACTGCACGCTGGGGTTTGTTTTGGTTGGAT
Source organism: Diabrotica virgifera virgifera (assembly GCF_917563875.1). Taxonomy (NCBI): domain Eukaryota; kingdom Metazoa; phylum Arthropoda; class Insecta; order Coleoptera; family Chrysomelidae; genus Diabrotica; species Diabrotica virgifera. Next base: position 114,272,757 of record NC_065444.1, on the reverse strand, counting down.
CAGGGAGAGCAGCATATGTGCCTCCTGATGAGAGACTAATAAGTTTCGAAACCGGTAGAGGTGCTTGCAGCACTCTCTGATTGGACTGGAATATGGTTCGGCTGTATTTTCGTTTTGCAACGAAATTGAAAATGGTTATTCATTTTTGATTTACATTTACTCTGTGTGGAGTATGAAGGGAACCAGTCTCGTTGGAACTTTACCGCGCTGAGCAGATGTGACGTGAATTGTAAATTGTGGAATTCCCTCATCTTCCTTAGTCTCAGCATCCGTATGGCTTGCAAATTGTAGAAGCCTCGGAGGTGTAACCAGAGAAGGTTCCCATTGTTTTCATTCTGGTGGGATATGTTATATGCCATTAGAGTGAAAACTTAGTCTTTTGCTAGCAGTTGCCGCTAGGGCATCTATGCCATTTCGTTCGTTGCAATTCGGGACTGCACGCTGGGGTTTGTTTTGGTTGGATCAGGGAGAGCAGCATATGTGCCTCCTGATGAGAGACTAATAAGTTTCGAAACCGGTAGAGGTGCTTGCAGCACTCTCTGATTGGACTGGAATATGGTTCGGCTGTATTTTCGTTTTGCAACGAAATTGAAAATGGTTATTCATTTTTGATTTACATTTACTCTGTGTGGAGTATGAAGGGAACCAGTCTCGTTGGAACTTTACCGCGCTGAGCAGATGTGACGTGAATTGTAAATTGTGGAATTCCCTCATCTTCCTTAGTCTCAGCATCCGTATGGCTTGCAAATTGTAGAAGCCTCGGAGGTGTAACCAGAGAAGGTTCCCATTGTTTTCATTCTGGTGGGATATGTTATATGCCATTAGAGTGAAAACTTAGTCTTTTGCTAGCAGTTGCCGCTAGGGCATCTATGCCATTTCGTTCGTTGCAATTCGGGACTGCACGCTGGGGTTTGTTTTGGTTGGATCAGGGAGAGCAGCATATGTGCCTCCTGATGAGAGACTAATAAGTTTCGAAACCGGTAGAGGTGCTTGCAGCACTCTCTGATTGGACTGGAATATGGTTCGGCTGTATTTTCGTTTTGCAACGAAATTGAAAATGGTTATTCATTTTTGATTTACATTTACTCTGTGTGGAGTATGAAGGGAACCAGTCTCGTTGGAACTTTACCGCGCTGAGCAGATGTGACGTGAATTGTAAATTGTGGAATTCCCTCATCTTCCTTAGTCTCAGCATCCGTATGGCTTGCAAATTGTAGAAGCCTCGGAGGTGTAACCAGAGAAGGTTCCCATTGTTTTCATTCTGGTGGGATATGTTATATGCCATTAGAGTGAAAACTTAGTCTTTTGCTAGCAGTTGCCGCTAGGGCATCTATGCCATTTCGTTCGTTGCAATTCGGGACTGCACGCTGGGGTTTGTTTTGGTTGGATCAGGGAGAGCAGCATATGTGCCTCCTGATGAGAGACTAATAAGTTTCGAAACCGGTAGAGGTGCTTGCAGCACTCTCTGATTGGACTGGAATATGGTTCGGCTGTATTTTCGTTTTGCAACGAAATTGAAAATGGTTATTCATTTTTGATTTACATTTACTCTGTGTGGAGTATGAAGGGAACCAGTCTCGTTGGAACTTTACCGCGCTGAGCAGATGTGACGTGAATTGTAAATTGTGGAATTCCCTCATCTTCCTTAGTCTCAGCATCCGTATGGCTTGCAAATTGTAGAAGCCTCGGAGGTGTAACCAGAGAAGGTTCCCATTGTTTTCATTCTGGTGGGATATGTTATATGCCATTAGAGTGAAAACTTAGTCTTTTGCTAGCAGTTGCCGCTAGGGCATCTATGCCATTTCGTTCGTTGCAATTCGGGACTGCACGCTGGGGTTTGTTTTGGTTGGATCAGGGAGAGCAGCATATGTGCCTCCTGATGAGAGACTAATAAGTTTCGAAACCGGTAGAGGTGCTTGCAGCACTCTCTGATTGGACTGGAATATGGTTCGGCTGTATTTTCGTTTTGCAACGAAATTGAAAATGGTTATTCATTTTTGATTTACATTTACTCTGTGTGGAGTATGAAGGGAACCAGTCTCGTTGGAACTTTACCGCGCTGAGCAGATGTGACGTGAATTGTAAATTGTGGAATTCCCTCATCTTCCTTAGTCTCAGCATCCGTATGGCTTGCAAATTGTAGAAGCCTCGGAGGTGTAACCAGAGAAGGTTCCCATTGTTTTCATTCTGGTGGGATATGTTATATGCCATTAGAGTGAAAACTTAGTCTTTTGCTAGCAGTTGCCGCTAGGGCATCTATGCCATTTCGTTCGTTGCAATTCGGGACTGCACGCTGGGGTTTGTTTTGGTTGGATCAGGGAGAGCAGCATATGTGCCTCCTGATGAGAGACTAATAAGTTTCGAAACCGGTAGAGGTGCTTGCAGCACTCTCTGATTGGACTGGAATATGGTTCGGCTGTATTTTCGTTTTGCAACGAAATTGAAAATGGTTATTCATTTTTAAGGATATTTGATTATATGAAAGTGTGTCAAAAACAGTGCGAAAAAGTAAATCCCGTTTAAAATACATTGTTACTTCACGCACACGTTATCCATTAAATAGATCGATGCAGATCGGCCTTATATCGGATCCTCCACTATTAGTCCGTTCGCTGACGGTAAAATATTGCAAAACCCATAAATTTTAAAAAACCGCTTAGATCAGGGGTGGGCAATTACTTTTAAGCGCGGGCCAAAATGAAAGTTTCAAAATGTCTCTCGGGCCGGAGGACTATAGCGGATATGTACGCTGTGCCCACGCGAATTTTTTTGGTGTAGTTTATTCCCTGCCCAAGAAATAAATACTATAAGTATTATTTTAAAGCATTTGGACAAAGAAATTTGACTGTTAATAATTAGAAAATGGTAATAATAAATTGTCCTACTTGGGAATACATGCGAAAAACTTGTGCCCAGTAAAATATGTCACGTAATTGAAAAAAAAAATGGTCATTATATTAAATCATAAGAAGATACAGAAAAAGAACCAGATAAAAAATGAAGATATTGAGCAAGTGGACAAAATGAAATACTGACTTAGGAGTCTGGATTACGGAAGATTTAAATTCGAAATCATAAATTCGATCAAGAATAGAGCAATTGAGGGTAGACTTTTTGAAGATGAGGACATTTCTGAGTCACCAAAGACTCAATCTGCAAATCTGATATTAGTTGATAAAATGTTGTATATCCACTCTATTCTTTTTTATGGTGCCGAAGCTTGGATTGTTAATGCTGACTTAATGAGAAAGCCGGAAGCTTTTGAGATGTGGCTTTTTGGGCGAATTTAGAAAATACCATGGACCGATCATATACGAACAAAATGATGTTGCACGAAATGGAAAGAGACAGAGAACTTTTGACCTCCATTAAAAGGAGACAGACAGAATATTTACGGCACATGCTCAGAAATGATATGTACGAGTTGTTCGAAGGAAAAAGGGGTCCTGGTAGACGACAGATATTCTGACTGAAAACATTTGAGACTGGACCGGGTTAAACACACAGACGCTTTTAAAAAAAGCAGAAAATAGAGACGAATTTGCAATGGTGTTTTAGCCAACCTTCATTAGTGGAGTCGGCGTTAGAAGAATAATAATAAATTAATGGTAATTAAATAAATCAGTTATTGAAAGATTTTATTTTCTTATTTATTTATATTTTAACGATACAAATTAATTTATATTGATACATATTTTGTAAATATACCTAATATTAAATAAAATTATAAAAAAAAAGACAAACATTAAACGTTAAAATTAATAGAATACTCATTATAAGTATAACTTCTATAATAGTTAATGCGAAACGTGAAATCGCGAATGTTCATGTGATATTATTTCTTCAAAATTGGGATCCAAATCACTTGTAGCAATCCTTAATACCGAGTGTAGATTTTCGTCAGTAATTTGTGATCGATATTTATTTTTCGTGGAAACCATCAACGAAAAAGTTCTTTCACAAATATATGTCGAACCAAATAAAACTAGGTATTTTTGAACATAGTTTAAAAAATATTTAAAATGTTCTGTATTCAAAGCACCGTAGAAAGCACTCAATTCGTTTGATTGAACATTTTCTTTTAATAAATTATTTGCCTGTAAGTCAATTAATTCTAGCTGAATTTCAACAGGAGCTTCTTGCACATCGAAATTGAAAGGTTGACTAATTAATGACAAAGGTTTTTCAATAGCTTTGAAATCTTGAAATCTTCTTTGGAATTCAGTATGCAGGTCTTGTGTTACTGAACTATATTTAAGAAAATCAGAATTTTTCAATAATTCTCGTCGTGTTTGTAATGATGGGAAGTGGTTTAATATTTTTTTATTAAAGTTCTCAGCAAATAAGTTTAGTTTTATCATAAATGCTTTGACATTTCAGTGCATATTGAAAGCGAACTGGTTTTTCCCTTGTAAATTTACATTATACATTTAAATATTTTACAATATCTACAGAAAACGACAAATCGTTTAGCCATGCCTCATTTTGCAATTCAGGAAAATCATGTAGTTTTTCTTTTATCGACAAGAAGGATACTTTACCGATGCTAAGCCATCTCACCTCAGTGTAGTAAGGAATTTCGTAAAAGTCACTTTCAATTTCTTTCAAAAATTCAACAAACTGTCGATGATTTAAGGCACGTTCCCGGATAAAATTTACAACTTTTGTCACAACAGTAACGACGTGATTCAATTTTAAAACTTTTCTACATAACACTTCTTGATGAATAATGCAGTGTAAAAATAATATGTCTTGTTCTGGCTGCAACTGTTTTACTTTGTCGCTGATTCGTTTTAGTAAGCCCACATTTTTCCCTGTTAAACTAGGACAGCCATCCGTAGTGATGCTTACTATTTTGTTCCAAGGTAAATTTACTTTAACTAAACACTCTTCAACAGCGTTAAAGAAGTCTTCACCGGTAGTTGTATCTTTCATTGGATGCACACTAAGAAGTTCCTCGCGAATTTCACATTTTTTGTTAATGCCCCGAATAAATATTAATAATTGACTTGTGTCAGTAATATCGCAGGACTCATCCAACGCCAGAGAACAATATGTAAAATCAGCAATTATTGTTTTTAGCTGGTCGAGTAAATTTCCTGAAATATTTTAGATCCGTCGTACTATTGTTCTCCTTGACAGGCTTAAATTTTCAAAAATATGTTTTTTTTCAGGACAACATATCTCCGACACTTCTACCATGCACTGTTTAACAAATTCTGCTTCAGAAAAAGGTTTACATAACTTAGCAATTTTGTGTGCAATAACATAACTTGCTTGTGTGGTAGATTTCTCGATGTTACTTTGTTTGCTAAAAATATTTTGTTGTTTATTTAAGTTTTTTGCTAAGTTGTCTGCAGCATTTTTAAGAGTTCTTCTAAAGAAAACGATACATATTTTGGATGTTTTGATGTAAAATGCCTCTTTAAATTATATTCCTTGAAAACAGCAATGGTTTAATGGCAAACTAAACAAATTGCTTTCTTACCAATGTTCGTAAAAAGGTATTTTTCTGTCCATGCTTCATTAAAATTTCTGCATTCCAAATCAACTTTTCTTTTTTTAGATTGTATCATTTTGCAAATGCTTACAAATAAATATTTTAATACAATAAAATAAAAACAATGTTTTCAAATTTTACTTACAAAATGTCCTCCACTTTTTCAATTTATTATATATTTGCAAAATAACACACACTGTATCAAAAGAAATATGAGGAGTAATAGGAAATACGACCAGTGCTAAATCAAAATAAACTTATACGCGTCTTTCGAAGTAGTTGTAAAACTTCGGCAAAAATCGGTAACAATGAATTTTATGCTGAAGTAGGTATTCCAAACAACCATACTTAATTCAGATTTAATAAATAAAGAATCATATTATTGGGACCAAAGTGCTGAGGTATTTAGATCATAAACTGTCAGTGATATGGTTGAAATAGATACCCAAACACCGAGTGCTTGTCTTGAGACCTTGAGAGTTAAATACGATTATTAATACCGAATAAACAATTATGAATCTCCGGGGATTTCCCTATATTTTAAAAGAAATTTAAAGTAAATAGTTACAATTAAACAGTTTTTAAAAATATAGTTAGCTAAGGCTGTTCGTAATTATAATACTCTCTATTATTTATATATTTAATAATTTATGTGAACACTATCCAAACTATTACTGTTGATTTCAACAAAATCACATAAAAGGGATTAAAAAGATTAGGTACTTGCGGGGTTTTTCAACTGGCCGGACAAAGTAAGCGAAAGGGCCGGACCCGGCCCGCGGGCCGGCTTTTGCCCACCCCTGTGCTATAGCCTTATTCTTTAACTATATCGCTGTAATAACATTGTTTCTAGACAGGTAAATTATCATTGTATACTGGGCGTACCAATCAAACTGTTTTTTTTTTTCAATTTTCACAACACCCTGTGGAATATTCTAGCCTTTATACAATATTGAAATTAAAACCCAACTATAGCCCCAGGTTTTCTTAACGTTCTGTTTGTTATTCATTCGCTTATGTTGGATAATAAAAAAGTTAGGGACTTTAACAACTAAACATGTTCTTTATCAATACATGGTGTTTCTAAATAAGTGCGACAAACTTTAAGGGGTAATTCTGCATGAAAAAATAATGATCGTTTACTTGATAAAGCTATGTCCGCAAATGCTTGCAAATATAAAATTCTTTTGCCAAACGATCATTATTTTTTCATGCAGAAATTACCCATTAAAGTTTGTCGCACTTATATTTAGAAACACCTGTATCGATAAAGAACATGGCTAGTTGTTAAAGTCCTTAACTTTTTATTATCCAACGTAAGCGAATGAATAAAAAAACAGAATGTTAATAAAACCTGGAGCTATAGTTAGGCTTTGATTTAAATATTTTATAAAGGCTAGAATATTCCACAGGGTGTTGTGAAAATTGAGAAAAAAAACCCAGTTTGATTGGTACACCCGGTATACAATGAAAATTTACCTGTCTATCAACAATATTATCATAGCTATTTTGTTAAAGAATAAGGCTATAACATTAAATTACTTAAATAATTACTATTAAATATTATAAATACTAAAAATAAATATTAAAAATTAAATAAATACTAAATAATTAAAAAAAATTACTTAAATCGGACAACAGGTTTGGGAGATACGAGACATCAAAAATTACCCATTTTTTTGGGGTGCCCGTTTTTCGTGCCGGTGAGTGTAGATTAAATTAGAAGTTCATTGTAAAAAAGGAAGTAAACAAAAACACGAGAAAAATGAATTTATATAAGTAAATAGGTAAGTAAATATTATAGATTAAAATAAGTACAGAAAATATATAATTATAGAGATATATAATCACTTATTGTACCTTCATTTAAGGTTAACTTTAAAAGTAAAGCAGATCTGCTATTATTCATGTTTAAAAACAAAAGGCACACAAAACACTAAGTACGATTAGGACCGCGAATCTACAACAGATAAATGTCTGGAAACCGTTACACAGGGTTGCCAAAAAACGGAAGTCACACCGAGCGGTGTGGTATACGGAAGACGCTACGCGTTGTGTACATAGCCTGTATAGTAGCACGGGAGCGACACTAGCGCTGGTGATATACCGTCGAACTAAAATCTGATCTTATGAGTATGTTAGATACGATATGACTTCCAGCGAAATTTTTAATATAAGCCTTCTGATACCATCTAGTAGCCAAATTCGTAAAAATATAGGCAAAACGTTGTGACTTCCGAAATCGGAAGTCATAACGGTATATATGAAGTAACAACGTATTACGAGAATCTACTTTGGAAGTCACATGGATACATGTATCAATATATATATATATATATATATATACATCCTACTATCAATTTGGCATCGATACATTATGCATTTACCATCGATTTGGCATCGTCTTGCAAAGTGGCATCTGTATATCGATGCCACTTTACACTACCTTAATAACTTTTTTCCTGCACTTGTTACCAGAAGTCTAATCAACTCGGTAGTTAGAGATTTGATTTCTTGATGTTACTTTAATATATCAGCTTTCTTTGTTTATCCCTTACTAAGTTATATAAGTTTATTCCATAAAATGTTTGAGTCCAAAATGATGGTACAGTGAAAATATTATATACATTTAGTTCAGTGTTTTACCGTTTTGTCGCTGCCGCTATATTCATGAAAACGTATATCCCACTTTCATTATCAATCATTTTGGCATCAGAAATTTGGCATCACTGTTGAATACAATATTATCCACACCGAAAAATAGGCAATTTGAGAATGTATATATTATTTTCATCAACAAATCATTCTGGCATCATGTTGTTTTCACCCAATTTTGAAAAAATGTGAAAACTTTGTATTATCCACGTCCGTCTGTCCGTCCGTCTGTCTGTAATCACAACTCCTCCGTCAATATACCAGCTAGAATGACAAATGAGGTGTCAACGGAAAGCTGATATTACAAGGATGGTACTAAAGGTGAGCTATTTGACCTTGGCGGTCTGTCCGTCGGTCTGTCCGACCGCGAATATACCTCCTCCATCATTATACCAGGTAGAATGACAAATGAGGTGTCAAATGAAAGCTTATAATCCAAGGATGGTACTAAAGGTGAGATATTTGACCTAGGCTGTCTTTCCGTCGGTCCGTACGACCGCGAATATAACTCCTCCGTCATTATACCAGGTAGAATGACAAATGAGGTGTCAAATGAAAGCTTATAATCCAAGGATGGTACTGAAGGTGAGATATTTGACCTAGGCTGTCTTTCCGTCGGTCCGTCCGACCGCGAATATAACTCCTCCATCATTATACCAGCTAGAATAATAAATGAGGCGTCAAATGAAAGCTTATGATCCAAGGATGGTACTAAAGGTGAGATATTTGACCTAGGCTGTCTTTCCGTCGGTCCGTACGACCGCGAGTATAACTTCTCCGTCATTATACCAGGTAGAATGACAAATGAGGTGTCAAATGAAAGCTTATGATTCAAGGATGGTACTGAAGGTGAGATCTTTGACCTAGGTTGTTTTTCCGTCGGTCCGTACGACCGCGAATATAACTTCTCCGTCATTATACCAGGTAGAATGACAAATGAGGTGTCAAATGAAAGCTGATAATCCAAGAATGGTACTGAAGGTGAGATATTTGACCTAGGCTGTCTTTCCGTCGGTCCGTCCGACCGCGAATATAACTCCTCCATCATTATACCAGCTAGAATTATGATCCAAGGATGGTACTAAAGGTGAGATATTTGACCTAGGCTGTCTTTCCGTCGCGTCGGTCCGTACGACCGCGAATATAACTTCTCCGTCATTATACCAGGTAGAATGATAAATGAGGTGTCAAATGAAAGCTTATGATTCAAGGATGGTACTAAAGGTGAGATCTTTGACCTAGGCTGTCTTTCCGTCGGTCCGTACGACCGCGAATATAACTTCTCCGTCATTATACCAGGTAGAATGACAAATGAGGTGTCAAATGAAAGATTATAATCAAAGGATGGTACTAAAAATGAGATATTTGACCTAGGCTGTCTTTCCGTCGGTCCGTACGACCGCGAATATAACTCCTCCATCATTATACCAGCTTGAATGATAAATGAGGTGTCAAATGAAAGCTTATGATCCAAGGATGGTACTAAAGGTGAGATATTTGACCTAGGCTGTCTTTCCGTCGGTCCGTACGACCGCGAATATAACTTCTCTGTCATTATACCAGGTAGAGTGACAAAGGAGGTGTCAAATGAAAGCTGATAATCCAAGGATGGTAGTAAAGGTGAGATATTTGACCTAGGCGGTCTGTCCGTCGGTCCGTCCGACCGCGAATATAACTCCTCCATCATTATACCAGCTAGAATGATAAATGAGGCGTCAAATGAAAGCTTATGATCCAAGGATGGTACTAAAAGTGAGATATTTGACCTAGGCTGTCTTTCCGTCGACCGCGAATATAACTTCTACGTCTTTATACCAGGTAGAATGACAAATGAGGTGTCAAATGAAAGCTTATAATCCAAGGATGGTACTAAAGGTGAGATATTTGACCTAGGCTGTCTTTCCGTCGGTCCGTACGACCGCGAATATAACTCCTCCATCATTATACCAGCTTGAATGATAAATGAGGTGTCAAATGAAAGCTTATGATCCAAGGATGGTACTAAAGGTGAGATATTTGACCTAGGCTGTCTTTCCGTCGGTCCGTACGACCGCGAATATAACTTCTCTGTCATTATACCAGGTAGAATGACAAATGAGGTGTCCAATGAAAGCTAAAAATCCAAGGATGGTACTAAATGTGAGATCTTTGACCTTGGCGGTCTGTCCGTTGGTCTGTCCGACCGCGAATATATTTCCTCCATCATTATACCAGGTAGAATGACAAATGAGGTCAAATGAAAGCTTATAATCCAAGGATGGTACTAAAGGTGAGATATTTGACCTAGGCTGTCTTTCCGTCGGTCCGTACGATCGCGAATATAACTCCTCCATCATTATAACAGCTTGAATGATAAATGAGGTGTCAAATGAAAGCTTATGATCCAAGGATGGTACTAAAGGTGAGATATTTGACCTAGGCTGTCTTTCCGTCGGTCCGTACGACCGCGAATATAACTTCTCCGTCACTATACCAGGTAGAATGACAAATGAGGTGTCAAATGAAAGCTGATAATCCAAGGATGGTACTAAAGGTGAGATATTTGACCTAGGCGGTCTGTCCGTCGGGCCGTCCGACCGCGAATATAACTCTTCCATCATTATACCAGCTAGAATGATAAATGAGGTGTCAAATGAAAGCTTATAATCCAAGGATGGTACTAAAGGTGAGATATTTGACCTAGGCAATCTTTCTGTCGGTCCGTACGACCGCCAATATAACTCCTCCGCCATTATACCGGGTAGAATTACAAATGAGGTGACAAATGTGAAAGTTTAGTAAAAATGACTCAAAATTAGTAAATTCGTATATCAATCCACGCAAAGTTACACGTAAAATTCAAATATTGTCTTCCAGTTCTACTTTCGATTACTTTGGGTGAAAACCTAGGACTTACGAAGTCCAATTACTTGTTTTATTTAAAAATAAGGCATATCATAGACATGCCTTAGGCATCATAGAAGACAATGACACAGAAAAATCAAACACAGCAGCATGTCAAAAGGGCCTTAGTTATGTATCTTCGGTCCTGTTAGACCAAACGTGATATATAGCACCTCAAATGATAGGATTTAACAAACAGAATACAATGACATAGAAAAATCAAATACAACAGCATGTAAAAAGGGCCTTAGTAGCGTATCTTCGGTCCTATTAGTGCAATCGTGACGTACGGCATCTTAAGTAATAGGACTTGACCAATAGAATCAAATTTGACACAAACAAATCAAATACAGCAAGCAAAAAGTCAAAAGGGCCTTTGTTATGTATCTTCGGTCCTATTGGTCCAATCGTGACATACAGCACCTCAAATGATAGGGTTTAACGAACAGAATACAATGACACAGAATAATCAAATACAGCAACATGAAAAAAGTGCCTTATTTACGTATCTTCGCTCCTATTGGTCCAATCGTGGAGTACAGCACCTCAAATAACTGGATTTGTCAAATAGAATACAATGACATAGAAAAATCAAGTACAGCAGCATGTCAAAAGGGCCTTAGTCTTGTATCTACGGTCCTATTGGTCCAATCGTGATGTACAGCACCTCAAATAATAGTATTTGACAAATAATATAAAATGGCACAGAAAAGTCAAATACAGCAACATGTTAAAAGGGCCTTAGTCATGTAGCTTCGCTACAATTGATCCAGTCGTGACGTACAGCGCCTCAAACGATGGGATTTAACGGGCAGAATGCGACTGTAGACAAATCAAAATGGCGGCATGTAATAGCACCTTAAAATTGTAGAAATAAAATGGATTAACGCACAGAGGTGTATGACATATTATGTGACAGTATTTAACAAAGTGAATACGATTACATACGTCCAGTTTTTGACAGGTGACTTCTCTACATGATAAACGCGAAAAGGCCCCCTTCGTTCACTGTTCGACATAGGCCTCCCGTTCACTGCATATATCCACTTCTTCCTGAAGCCGTGACATAAGAGGATAGAATTTAACGAATTAAACGACAAAGAAGACTAAACAAGGCAGCGTGCGGGAAAAGCAGGATCATCCTTTGTATACTCCACAGGAAAGCATTATATATTCAACGTTAGAATTATGTTATAGTATAAGGGTACATATTTTTAAATGATAAATATATTTTTTTATTTAGTACATTCCGTACGTTTTTTAAACATGATCAGGAGAATTTGTTGCCTGAAGTCTATAAAAGAATTTCCTAACAATCCTTGCGTTATGGATTATTTTTGAGCATGTGTTTAAAAGGTAGCTTACAGGCTTATTGTTCAATGGTCTTATCACTTTTAAGCGCTTGTCTTTTTGTAGGGCTATTAATTGTGATTTCAACCATTCTTGCGGGACAATGCCTTTTCAGTAAATGAAGTGAATATTGTTATACATTTAATTTTTTTCACTCAATTAATTGGATGCCCCCTACTGGTGTTTGGTCTAAGCTTACAGCTTTTCCCCATTTAAGCTATTTTATAACTAATTATAATTAGGGGTACGGAATTTTCGCAAATAAAAAACATGAATTTCGCATTTACTTTTTTTATAATTACAAAATTTCGCATTTATTTTTAACTACGAGTAAAACAACAGAAAACATTAATTAAAAGCTAACATCGTTGTAATTTCGACATTCGACTCTTTAAGAGCTGTTCTTCGATCTGTCACTGTCACTACAATATTATATGTGCTGAAGAATCGTTCTGCGTCCACGCTGTTCGTTGGACTCCAAATGCATTGTAATGCTGCTTTAGCAAATGACGAAAAACTGCACTGTGTAGCAATTATGTCTTGTGTCACACAGATATAGGTCATCTGTTGAAAATTCTTTGACTCGATCACTCAAAATTGTTTTAGGGCGTCCCATTTTAGGGGATACTTTAAGTAACTTTATGTTACTATGAAAACTTTTTTGATAGACCATGTTCTTAGTAAAAATTGACGGAATGAGCACTGATTGTCCTGTTTGACTAATTTATATGTTTAGAAAATAAGAATTAGCCGACTTTTATTCCTACTTAGATTTTTACCAATACAAAAGACCGAAATGCAGATAACAACAGTCGGATTATTTATATTTCTCAAAGAATCAACATTGACAAATATCAATTCCTTATCTTATCTTTATCTATTTAACGATGAACAATGAAAGTTCCTTCTGTTTCAACACGTGTTAGAAAAATAAACACCTTTTAAAAATTATGTACAATAGAAAAATTTCCGACTTCCGTAAAATCTTTCCATTCCTTATTTACTACGTGACTAAGTACCTACTTATTTACGGACGAGTTGAGCACCTGCAGGTACTTCGCGGAAATAAACAAAAACTCCATATTTCACATTTATCTCATTTTTGTTAATAATTTCGCCGAAATTCGCATCTATTCCGTACCCCTAATTATAATAAAACAGTTGGTAAAGAATCATTATCTCGTTGACTTTTTCTTGTTTATCGTTGATAATTCTGCCGTTTGAACCTTCTGATAATCCATATATTTTCTCTATCTGCTCTTAAAGTGTGTTTATTATATTATTTTCTTTCTCATTTAATTTACACCGATCCAGACTAGTATAGCTCCATATAACAGTTCTAGTTCTGCAGTAACGAATCAATACTTTTATTTAGCACATTAATTTTTGTTTTTTTTTTGTCTTCGGGTCTTGCAGTGTTTCTCGCAATTTTTAATTATCCATTTATTACTCTACTTATCTTATTTTTTTAATATACGACTTGAATAAAGACTTTAAATGTTTTGCCAGTCGTTATTGTTTAGTAGACCGGAATATTGAGATATTAATTCTTTACATTACATATTTGTCTTTCGGTGATTTTCTATTATTAATATGAAGCTGGAAGTGTTAGGTTACACTGGTTTTTGATATTTGGTCCAGAGTTCCCTCTCAATTCTTTTGTCGAATTTCTCTTTAATATTATCGCAGCTGCATGTACTGGTACTAGGTTCTGAGTGCTCAGGTGACCTTTGAAGGACTCCCAATTACTCTATTTCGTCCACTTCTTCTGAGGTGGGTTCAGAAGTGGATATCAACTTCTGTTCCATATCTAATTATATGCCATCTAATGATTTTACTTTAAATTTAGCTGCTTGATCTTCTTCATGAGTAATAAAATTTTTGTTATTTTTGCTATTTAGCAAACAGCATTAGAAAGTCTGTAAGCTTTTTTTATGAACTGCTGAAGTGCGTCCTATAAAAGTAGACATATTTTCATGAAAAACATGTTTTCATGAAAATTCCTTAATTTTATTCAATATGTTCAATACAGCGATTTTAACGGTTTTACAAATTTTTTTGTGTCGATGCCGTGCGCATAATACGATTCTGGAAGCTCTGAAAAATAGTTATTTTTTTCTTCAATTATCTCAGCTGATTTTTTTATTTACGAGTCATTTCTTCAGATTTGGGAACACTTAATAATCGGAGGGGGCCAAGTCAGGAGAGTAAGCCGTATGAGAAAGTAATTCGAACCCCAACACGAATTTCTGCTACTGTCACAACGCTCTTGTGAGTCGATGTATTGTCTTAGGTTTTGAGAACACTTTAAAGAACACTTTTTTCTTCTGCTTATGGAGTCGTTTTTCATTCATCACATACTGGAACTCACCACATAAATTTTGAAGACCCTGACATCAAAACTGTATTAAATTATATGTGATCTAAGTAAGTTATAGAAAAAGTCAGAATAGATAGAGTAGAACACTTATAAAAAAATTGTAACAAGCAATTGGACATCGTAAGTTCTAATTTTTCACCCAAAGTGACCGGAAGTTGAACCGGCAGTCGATATTTGAACTCTTCGTGTAACTTTTTGTCAGTTGATATGACGGATGAATTTTGTTCACCGACAGACATGGACGAACAGACAGGCATGAAACCGGAAGTATGTATTTGTTCTGGTCTTTCTTAGTCGCGTTGAATAATAGTTTGTACTATTTCGACGAATTTAAAACAGTACTTTCGGTTGCAACTCTGGAACAGGCAGTCCGAGGTCAAACTTCTCACATGTAATATCATATTTTGGTTATAGGCTTTCATTTGACACCTTATTTGTCATTCTTTCTGTCCTACTAACAGAGGAGTTGTGTTTATTGACGCACAGACATGGATAATTCTAGGTTTTCACATTTAATGATAAAAACAATAATTATATAATTCAGTTAACCTGACTATGTCATTGTGATAATGACTTCTTATCTAAAAGTGACAACGGCAATTATTCCATTCACTCACGGTAAAATATCGCAAAACCTCCAGATTTTAAAGAACCGCTTGGAATGACATGAAATTTGGCACACACGTAGCTAAAATGCCAAAGAAAAAAGTGAGATTATGCCGATATGTTCTCTTGTCCTGGATGTGAATTTCACCCCTTCTTGGGGGTGAAAAAACATACGTTCAAAATAAGTCCGGGAGTGGATAAACTAACTAATTCTAATTCTAAGCAAATTTTGTTCTATAAAAGTTTTAAACGGCTGAAAATGTTATAAGAATTTTTTGCTCTACATTTTGCTTTCTATCTATACCTTTAAGGAACGCACTATTTTCGGGGACACCCTGTATATGATCTGTAAGTTGCATTGGTTAAAAATGCTTATTTTTGAAAGGGGGTTTGTTGAAAGGGCTCGAACGAATCACTAGTCACGAGTATGTATATGCAAATTTTAAACAGCCATATCTTAACCAATTTTTGTCTTCCAGAAAATCAAAAAATCCCAAATATTTAAAAAAGCAAAACCTACATTTTTTACTCTTTAAGATATTTGGTATCACTAATAATTTTTAAGTTATTTTGAAAAAAGTCTTTTTTTTCAAAATTAAAGATTTAAAATTTACTTTAAAACCAAATTTTTTCACAAATAAGCACTTTGAACTGATGAAACTTACAAACACAAACAATACATAAAGTTACTTGTGAAGTGGTAACGATTAATTCCATTTGGGCTGTTAATTAAAGGGAGATTTTTACGATATTTTTAACCAAAAAAAAAAGAAACAACTGTATGTTGAGCGTAACTTGCTTACTCTTGCTGCTAGAATCTTTTTAAAAAAATAAAAATAAACGTTTTCTTAAACACTTCAAAAAAGTTGTAATAAGTTTTCCTAGAAAAGTGTTTAATTTTTTTTATTTCACGTTAAAATATTCGATTTGGAATTTGACATATAAGAGGTTATTTTTAATTATAGTCTGTTTTTAAACTAAGAGTAATTCAAATTTCCCGCGCCGTAAACCTTGTTTGTAATTGGTACAACCTCAGGCAATTTTACTCATATCAAATTTTGACAATAATGACATTTATAAAATTTTAACACTATTGGCATTTCATAGGTTTTTTTTTTTTTTTTTTTTTTATTTTTTATTTTTTTATTTTGGCTTAGACTTACCGTCATACTGCCAGACACATAAGGAATACAAGTTATCAAGCTTAACAGCTAAAACTACTAACTACCAAAGGTATTAATTAAAAATGTTTAAGGGAATTATAATGATAATTTGCTGTCTTTTAAAAAGTTAATTAAAGAGTTGTATACATCTACAGAACCAAGTGATAATAAATATAGTATATTCCAAGGAGTTGCTACTTTACATTTTAATAAATCATTTATTAATTTAGATGAGTAAATTGTATTTTTAGAACAACCAAAAAATATATGATCTAAATCACTTTCCTCTTCACAATGCTCACATTTATCATTATCCAAAACCTGTATTTTAAATAAATGTTTTGGATAACATGCGTGCCCGAATCGTACTCTAATAATAGAAGTTATGTACTTTCTAGAAGCTCTACAAGACTTGTACCAAGGAAATTTGGGAATATCGGGCTGAATTAACGAGTATCTATTTTGATTCACAAAAGAGTATTCCTTCCACTGGTAGCTCCACTCCCGATGCAGTGTTGACTTGAAAGAGATTATACTATCAGTCAGTGTTATTTTATGTAGAATACTGGTATCGGATGAAACGCTTTCTTTGGCTAATAAGTCGACATACTCATTATGTTCAAAACCTGCGTGTGCTTTAATCCAGATAAAATGTACATTGATTCCTTTGGTTAAAAGATTTTGTTTAATATGTTTAATTTTATAAATGTATGGGCAGTCTTGGATGTTTGGGGGTCCATATTTACCAAGAGATTTCAATACTGCTAAGGAGTCAGACAAAATTATAATATGGGCGAAATCAAATTCAGCTACATATAGTAAAGCTTCATATATTGCAATAGCCTCTGCTGTATAAATCGAAGTCTCCGGTTTCAGTTTGAATTTCTTTTCTATATGTCCCGATGGTATAAAAAAGGCGCATCCAGTTCCATCTGCAGATTTAGACGCATCTGTATATAGAGCTATTGACTCATTGTAACTATTCGTTATGGATAAAAGAATATTTTTATTTAAATATATGTTTTCACTATAATTTGGTACAATAATATCTGTAGGAGAAAAGAAAGAAGAGTACGCGTAGTTTTTGAATAAGTCGTTCGTTTTATCTATATTTTTTAAGAGTACTATATTTTGATTATAAGCTTCACACAGTAAGGGAGATTTCTTTTTTTGCCAATATTTATTGGTTAGATCATGGCAACTTAAAGTCACTATTTTTTGGTATAGAAGAGGGTTAATTAAGTATACTTTCATTAAATATTTTTTGGACAAAAAACTTCGTCTTAGATTTAAAGGAGGTTCCAAGGCTTCCAAATATAAAGCTTGTACTGGAGTGGATCTCATAGCTCCTAGACATATTCGTAAGGCTGAATTCTGTAAAACGTTGATTTTGTTTAGTAGTGCATTACTTGCTGATCCATACAAAACACTGCCGTAATCGAAAATAGATCGTATGTAAGCTTTATAAAATAATAAACTTACTTCAACATCCGATCCCCACCAAGTTCTATTAATTGATTTAAGAAAGTTTATTCCCTTATTACACCTGTTCAACATGTCGTCAATATGTAACTTCCAGGTCAATTTTTGGTCGAGTATCATTCCAAGATATTTAATTTTATTTTTAAAAGAAAATTTATGCCCACCTAAGGTGATTGTGCTAATATTAGGAAAGTTATGTCTGGTAAATAAACAAACTTGTGATTTACTGCATGATAATTCAAAGCCATTTTCAATAAACCATTTTTTATGGAGACCATAGACACTATTCAAGTTTTCAATGGATTGCTGATATTTCTTGTGTTCTGTGTACAAACAGAAATCGTCAGCATATTGTACAACATTAAATGCAATATTGTTAATAGTGATGTTGTGTAGATCTGCTGTGTAAATGTTAAATAAAATAGGGCTCAAAACGGAGCCCTGAGGTAATCCTTTATTATTAAGTCTAGGGCCTATAAGAGTATGATTATTTTTTAAATAAATTATTCTATTTTTATACAGGTTTACAATGTTAGAAGCAAACTGTGATGGAATATTAAAAAATGTAATCATCTTTTCTTGGAGAATTGAAAGAGAGACAGAGTCATAAGCACCTTCGATGTCTAAAAATAAAGCGGGCACATAACTGTTCCTGGAAAAACTGTTCTGAATGTCTACCACAAGAGTTGTTAAGGAATCTAAAGTTCCATAACCTTTTTTAAAACCATGTTGGTTAGCGGGTAAAGGATTTTGATCCCTTAGCCACCAATCCAACCTAATCTTAACCATCCGTTCGAGAGTCTTCAATATACATGATAATAATGATATCGGTCGGTAAGCTTCAGCTAATTTAGGGTCTTTCCCCGGTTTGGGAATAGGAACGACTATAATACGCTTAAAATCTATTATGCTGTTGCCTTCAATAATTATCTGGTCAAATATATTTAAAAGTAATTGTTTTGCGTTATCTGGTAAATGTTGTATCATAGGATATTTGATTGCATCGTATCCTGGTGAGGTACTAACGCGATTATCAAGGGCAAATTCTAATTCAGTTCTCGAAAAAGGTGTAAGGAGAAAATGATTCTGATCAGATGGAAGCGTTTTAGAATTAATAACATCTAACTGGTTATTTACGTAAGGTGGAGCTATTTTATCGAAAAAATCGTCTACCCATGAATTACTTAGAGGTAATGAAAAATTAACTTTTTTCCTATTCATTTTTCTTGCTTGATTCCAAATAAGACTAGATGGAGTTTGTTTATTTAATTTTGAACACCATGCAACCCAACTTTGTTTGGCCTTTAATTTCAGGAATTTTTTGACACGAGCATTTACTTCTTTGCATTTACAAAAATTTTCAGGAGAAGAATTGTTTTTATAGTTTATTAATGCCTTCTTTCTTTCTGCAACGGATTGATCACATTCCGAATCCCACCACGGAGGGGGAGTTCGTTTGCATTTAAATGGTTTATATTCAGAAATAGATTGTTTAGAAGCTTCATTAATACAGTCAATAAGGAAATTATATTTTTCTTGGGTATTTAAGGATGTGTGAGGTTTTTCGTTTAATAAGGTATCAACAAGCTGAGAGTATAATGACCAATTTGCTTTTTTAATGTTCCACTTAGTACTGGGATAAATGGTATTAGCATTACTTCCCAAGACATCGATCACAACCTTTATAACGAAATGATTTGATCCCAAGGTATCAAGATCTACAGACCACGAAGTTTTATCAAAAAGGGATGGTGAGCAAAACGTGACATCAATCATGGAATCTGAGTTTCCTGGACTCGTTTGGCAAGTTGGTTGTCCATTATTCATTACTACATAATCTAAATTCTGAATTGTCTCCACAATTTGATGGCCTATATTATCATTTTTATATGAGCCCCACAAAGAATTATGTGCATTCATATCTCCTCCAATGATACAA
The DNA here is from genome assembly GCF_917563875.1 of Diabrotica virgifera virgifera. NCBI lineage: Eukaryota > Metazoa > Arthropoda > Insecta > Coleoptera > Chrysomelidae > Diabrotica > Diabrotica virgifera. The sequence goes on along the minus strand of NC_065444.1, from coordinate 114,252,799 downwards.
GGGTGTTTTAGTTGAGAAAATAACTTATCCCAATCTTCGGTTTTGGTTTTAGTTTTTGGGCACCTATATACAGAGAGTAAACTTAAATAACTTTGTTTATAGTTGATTTTAATACCACAAGCAAGCAAGTCTTGAATATAATTTTTTTTAATTGTTATGCGCTCAAAAGGAATACCAGTTTTAATTAAAATAGCAACTCCAGAATAGCCGTCATCGCGATCTTCGCGTATCACATTATAACCTCTATAAATATATACAACATCCCGTTTAAACCAAGTTTCACTTATTAAAGCTATGTCAATATCTTCGGTTATTAAAAAGTTAATAAGGCTGTTTTTGTTAGCAACAGCTGATCGAGCATTCCATTGTATTATTTTGAGTTTAGATTTGTTCGTCATTAGATGAGTTATTTTTTAAAATATTATCTAGAACATTATTAATACCTTTGGCTAACAAATTCATGTCAAGTGATTTTGCCTCTTCTAAACAATTAATATTTTGAATAAAACTTGAGAAAAGAAGTACTAAGGAATCTACTAACTTATTTTTATCATTGTCTGTATTAGGAAAACTTTCCTTATTTAAGGGAGGTAAAGGTTGAGACGGTCCAAATCTGAAAGGGATGAGATATGGTGTAGGATCTTCGGAAGTTGGAGATGATACTTTTCTTTTTTTATTTGCACTATACTCAGTGCTTGATGTACTACAGCTTGGTTGGCTAAAACTTTTGGGTTTCTGTAGGTGAGGCCTCAATGGCTTGAAATAAGGAGATGTACTAACTTCAGAGGAGTTAGTTAATTTTGGAAATTCTTTGTCTGAATTTGACAATATTTCAAATCTGTTATTAGAAATAAGACCAGAAAATGATGAGTCACTCAAATTTTTTGCCTCCAAATATGAGATTTTATGTTCAATCATGATATTTTTTATTTTTTTTTGATGTTCGAAAAAAGGACAGTTTTTAGAGATCGATATATGCTTATCAGTTTTACAGTGTATGCAATACTTTTTTGTTTCATCACATGTATGTATGTCATTTTTAATTTGTCCACATTGTATACAGTATTCCTGTGTACCTTTACACTGTCTAGAAATATGTCCATATTTGAGGCATTTATAACATTGCGTCACTTTACCCAACAATTTTTCCACTTGGAAAAATACATAATTTATCACAACATAGTTTGGCAAACAATTGCCTTCAAAAGTAATTATAACATTACGTCTAGGGACGTATTCTGTATTTCCATCCTTTTCTACTTTCCTGTGCATTCTTTTAATATCAATAATTGGTGAACTAGAGCTCATATATTTTTTCAAATAGTCAATATTATATTTGGTATCAACATCGCGTATCAGTCCTTTGATTTCCAAGAGGTGATTTGGAATGTACGCTTTTAAATTATCGTCCTTTAAGTGACTATTATTGACTAAATTGTTTGCATCCAAAATAGATTTGAGGATTACTTTAACACGGTTTCTTCCTATACTTTTAATTTGCTTAATATTATTAATCTTTAATTTTTGATGTAAAATATCTGCAACAACCATTGGATGCAAACGGGAAATATTCTGATCATTGGTCTTCTCAACATAAACACAACAATTTTGAAAGTCGTAACTATTACAATTAATATTAAAAAGTTTTACCTCCCTTGTAGCAGAAGAATTTGTGGTGATAGTTCCTGTATCCATGTCTTGATTACTATCACTAATAACTTCAGCAGTATTTAGTTCGCACACTGGCGTCTTTTTTATATTCTCCCCCATCTGAGGAGAATATTTTCACTTTTGTATCACTATTCTACAATATGTAAATGTTTTTACCCACGATGAAATTTAAATGTTTTAATTGTCACAAAAACTGCGAGCTGAATGTCAATATTTAGGTACGTTTAACCATGGCCAAATTTTAAACTGTTCACACAAAAGTTAAACACCGTGAAAAGAAGCCTAGGCTGTTTAACCCATAGGACTGAAACTTCTTATCAATGATAATTAAAACCACTATAAAATTAATTTAAGTTAAACTACTAAAAAATTAATTTTTTCTGGAGCTATTTTAGATGCAACCGTATTTGACGTTTATTAATGTCGATTTCATAGGTTAGTTTATTTATTTTATCAGCGATTTTTGTATTTTCTGCGTTATTCCTTTTAGTTTTAGATTTTTAGTCAATATTACCGTCAAAGGCCGATATGATCAACCAAAAAAGAAGATGTATCTGAAGATATTTCTAGTTACTTTCTTGGGTGTGAATCTGTCTTTTTAGTTTACCTACTCCTCTTGGTTTTAAAACAAAGCTTAGCAATAACTCTGCTTCTACTGGGTCTACAGACCTGACACATATACCATTTTTACACTTTTCTATAAGCTATATTTGCTATTTGCTAATTTTTTTTCAATAAAGTAGGTACCTACTTTTTGAGTTATTTGCGAAAAACCGTCTAAAAACGTGTTTTTTTTTTTGTTGAAAAATGAACATATTCACTCGCAAATATCTCTAAAATTATTGACTTAGTGAAAAAACTCTATAAAATAGAAGTTGTTTAGAATTAGTCAGTTTATCCAATTCCGGACTTATTTGAACGTATTTGTTTTCATCCCCGATAACGTACGAAACTCACCTCCAGATCAAAAGCACATATCGGCACGATATCACTTTTTTTCTTTAACATATTAGCTATGCGTGTCCCAAATTTTATGTCAAACCAAGCGTTTCTTCAAAATTCTGAACAAAAACCGTAAGTAAATTAAACGAAAATGTAAAAGGTACATTCCATGTCAAATCACTTAGGCGAAAAAATTTGGATCTCCGATTTGTCTGAAAATTGGTATATAGCTTCTGCGGGACGTAAAAAGAAGATATTTAAGGTCTTCTTCTTCTTTTTTCTCAAAATGTTATTTTATGCGATTTTACAGTGATTTGGTGGTTATTTAAACAAATTTGCATTTTCTGTCGTAAAGTATCAATGAAAAACATAACATTTTAATAGAAATGACTCAAAAATGTCATTATATGGCATTATAACAAGTTATTTTGAATCAAAACAAGTTTTTGATCAAATTATATAGTGTAAAAAACGTTAATATACCGTTTTTTACATTTTCCTCCATTCCCAAAATACATCATCATCGATTTGGCTAAAAATTTGCCCGCAGATAGCTAAAAGATAGGACTTTAAGTGGTTAGAAGGATTTGAAATATATTATAATATCAAAAAAGTTACATGCAGTAATATCATACTCAAAAGTATATATTAGTCCAGTCGGGATAGCATTTGACCTTGAATGCCAAGCTGCACAAAAATTTATTTTTCTGATCTTTAGGGGAGTCAATAGTAGCCTAAATTTAAAATCGCGAATGAATTCCTCCGTTACGTTAGCGGCCATCTTGATTTTAAAGGAGAACCTGTTTTGCTCAATATCTCCGCCATTTTTAACTTTTCGACAAAAATGGAAGGAACTGAAATTGTTCCAAATAAATCGTATTTACAATTATTACAATTTCTTTTTAACAATTTTTGTCGTGAGGTCGATATTTTCGAGTTAATTTTACTTACAGTAGACGCCTATATTTTTGACTATAATATTGCATGTAACTTTTTGGGTATTGTAATATAATTCAAATCCTTATGACCACTTAAAGTCCTAGGTTTTGTCTATCTGTGGGCAAATTTTCAGCCAAATCGATTATGATGCATTTTGGGAATGGAGAAAAATGTAAAAAAAAACGGTATTTTAACGTTTTCTATACTATAAAATTTGATCAAAAGCTTGTTTTGAATCAAAGTAACTTGTTATAATGCCATATAATGACATTTTTGAGTCCCTTCTATTAAAATATTATGTTTTCCATTGATACTTTACGAGAGAAAATGGAAAATGAGAAAATTATAATTTAGCAGATGAAATAAAATAAACACAATTCAACTCGTAAAATATTTGGACCCTTACCAGCCGAACTAGCCGAACAGGTAAAGAACCCACCTTTTATATGGTTTATAATATACCTTTTCTACCTGGCCTCAAACGATTGATATTTTTAACTCGTGGCAACATCGATTGACGGCAAATACACCGCAAATACACATTTTTATGTGGTGGAAGTCAAAATGGCTGTGAAGTGTAAAAATTTTTGTATATAATTTAAATTTTTAAAATCAACATTTTAGAAAACTGAGAACGATACAGGGCATTAAAAAATGCGCTCAACAAACATACACGAATTAAAATTCGAAAATTATAGTATTTCTTAGTGATGCCTAATGACTGCAACATGAAAAGATGACATATTGATAGCGGGATGTATATATATATATATATATATATATATAAGTACTCGTACAACCCAAATGGTGTGGTAACGGCGGTCTTTGGTATGTCTTCGGTGGCTACTGGTATCTGGTTGTATGCTCTCACTAAATCTATTGTAGAGAAAATTGTCTTACCAGCTAGCGGCTGACCGAAATCTTCGATGTGCGGAATCGGATATCGATCTGGAGCTGTTCTTTGGTTTAGACGTCGATAATCTCCGCAGGGTCTCCATTCCTCACCTTTCTTCGGGACCATGTGCAGTGGAGTAGACCAGTTACCTTTTGATGGTCTTATAATGCCTAGTCGTAGAAGATTTTTGAACTCTTTTAGCCCATTGCAGTTTGCCAGGTGCTAATCGTCGCGGTTTCGAAAAAACGGGTGGACCTGGTGTTGTATCGATGTGGTGCTTGGTTTGATGCTGAATGTCTTTCACGATACCGGCGGGTCGCGTGATTTCCGGAAATCGTAGCAGCAGTTCATGGTAACGCGACACTTCCGCGATAGTCTTTACGCTGCCGTCGAAACACTCTTTAGCGAGTCCCTTTGTTCGAAGGGTTGTCGTACTGTCTACTAAGCACTGGTTAGCAATGTCCACTAGGAGAGCGAAATGAGAAAGAAAATCACTACGAATCGCCACGTAAAATCACGCCGTAATCCGATGTTTAATGTCAAGTTCACATAACCGTATGTCGCGATTTTAGTGTCGTTGGCCGCGTATAGTTCGTATGAAGACTTTTCACGTGCACCCCGTACATATTTCCGCGGCAAAACGCACAGATCGGCACCGGTGTCGATTAAAAATTGTTTTTTAGTATCACAGTCTGTTACGTAAAGACGGCAAGACTTTGGGCTTCGATCGGATGCCGCACTCACCGACTGCCTGCGATGTTTCCCTGATGCTTGCACGGAGGAGAGCACTTTTGAGCCTGGTCACCAAAACGGTAGTGATACCAACATAATATGTCACTATTATGTTCCCTACTGTAGCTACTGTCTCTAGGATATGGTCTGCGTCTTGAGTTGCTGCGGTTGCGACGGTATGTGATTGTTTGTGCTTGAGCCTGCGACAAGCTAGCTAGCTGGATTTTCGTGTCAGCTAATTCGGCTGTCAATTTATCAATAGTACTTTCAAGAGCGTTAGAAGCTCCTGAAATTTGGGCCCTAGGAGCTATAGCTTCAGATATTGTGTCAGCTAGCTCGGCAACTGCGTCCAAACTAGCTTTAGCTTGAATAGCTAGAATAGCCTGTGTAGACGATGGCAGTCTACCTAACCACAGAGACCTTACAATATTGTCTGGTACCGTTGTGCCTGCTAAAGACTGTAAATGTCGGAAGAACTGGGAAGGTCTTCGATCGCCCAATTCTGCATGCTCAAGTAGTCTTTTAATGTTTTGTTGCTGTGATGCACTAAGTCTCTTAATTAACTCTAACTTTAATTTTACATACCTCTCTGTCGCTGGTGGTGAAACAATAATTTCCCTGACTTCTAATATGTAAGCTGTGTCTAAATTGGCAACTATATAGTTGAATTTTGTGGCGTCACTTGTTATGTTTGCCAGTGTAAATTGATTTTCCACTTGCAGGAACCAAATTTCAGTATCGTTGGGCCAGAACGGTGGGATTTTAACTGAAATCCGATCAACTGAAGCACTGTTATCCTGAAGCACTGAAGCACTGGTATTGTCCGTCATTTTCGATGTTCACTGTATTTTAAACCGGCAAAAGAATATTATTAACACTAACTTTTTCAATTTTCGCGGCGTTCTAAATATTCTCGGGGTCACCAATATAATGTTCCGTTTGGTGTGTGTTGACGGAATTAATTATATAAAATAAATATTAATTAAAACGCAAACAACTGTCAATAATATACTTATTTATTTTGGTAAAAAAGGTGTTTTGCTTAGGCGAGGCGCCCATTAAGGTGGAATGGCCGTGGCCCGTGGCGTGGTATTGGCTATTAGAGATGGTTCGGCCAGCTATTTTGATATAGCAGTTGCTTTTTTATTTTCATTATTCAACATTTTCAAGATGATATGAGAAAAGCAAAATCATATTTGTTTGTTTTGTTTGAAAAAGCATTGTTGTTGGTATTTAATGTGAACATATAAATAATAATTGTTACTAAAATAATACATCTAAGTACGAACATTTTTTGAAATGACAAAAAAATTTAACAAAATACATGGTGGTTGTAATATTTATATGGTCGTAGTATTTATTTAAATTTACTGTTGTTTTCACCCAATTTTGAAAAAATGTGAAAACTTTGAATTATCCACGTCCGTCTGTCCGTCTGTCTGTCTGTCTGTCTGTCTCTCTGTAATCACAACTCCTCCGTCAATATACCAGCTAGAATGACAAATGTGGTGTCAAATGAAAGCTTATAATCCAAGGATAGTACTAAAGGTGATAAATTTGATCTAGGCTGTTTGTCCGTCGGTCTGTCCGACCGCGAATATAACTTCTCCGTCATTATACCAGGTAGAATGACAAATGAGGTGTCAAATGAAAGCTTATGATCCAAGGATAGTACTAAAGGTGATAAATTTGATCTAGGCTGTTTGTCCGTCGGTCTGTCCGACCGCGAATATAACTTCTCTGTCATTATACCAGGTAGAATGACAAATGAGGTGTCAAATGAAAGCTTATAATCCAAGGATGGTACTAAAAGTAGGATATTTGACCTAGGCTGGCTGGTTATCGGTCCGTCCGACCGCGAATATAACTCCTCCGTCATTATACCAGGTAGAATGACAAATGAGTTGTCAAATGAAAGCTTCTAATCCAAGGATAGTACTAAAGATGATAAATTTGATCTAGGCTGCTCGTCCGTCGGTCTGTCCGACCGCGAATATAACTTCTCCGTCATTATACCAGGTAGAATGACAAATGAGGTGTCAAATGAAAGCTTATAATCCAAGGCCAGTACTAAAGGTGATAAATTTGCTCTAGGCTGTTTGTCCGTCGGTCTGTCCGACCGCGAATATAACTTCTCTGTCATTATACCAGGTAGAATGACAAATGAGTAGAATGACAAATGAGGTGTCAAATGAAAGCTTATAATCCAAGGATGGTACTAAAAGTAGGATATTTGACCTAGGCTGGCTGGTTATCGGTCCGTCCGACCGCGAATATAACTCCTCCGTCATTATACCAGGTAGAATGACAAATGAGGTGTCAAATGAAAGCTTATAATCCAAGGACAGTACTAAAGGTGATAAATTTGATCTAGGCTGTTTGTCCGCCAGTCTGTCCGACCGCGAATATAACTTCTCTGTCATTATACCAGGTAGAATGACAAATGAGTAGAATGACAAATGAGGTGTCAAATGAAAGCTTATAATCCAAGGATGGTACTAAAGGTGATAAATTTGATCTAGGCTGTCTGTCCGTCGGTCTGTCCGTCCGCGAATATAACTTCTCCGTCATTATACCAGGTAGAATGACAAATAAGGTGTCAAATGAAAGCTTATAATCCAAGGATGGTACTAAAGGTGAGATATTTGACCTAGGCTGCTGTACGTCGGTCCGTCCGACCGAGAATATAACTCCTCCGTCATTATACCAGGTAGAATGACAAATGTGGTGTCAAATGAAAGCTTATAATCCAAGGATGGTACTAAAGGTGAAAAATCTGACCTAGAATTTCCGGTTTTAGAAATGAAACCGGAAGTGCTTTTTTAAAGTAGCCGGAGTAGTATACGCGATATATTATTCGACGTGCTTTAGTAAGATGGGAACAAATGTATACTTTTGATTTTTATATCATTTCCGGTTAAAAAGTTTTAACCGGAAGTGCCATATTATGGACACAAAAATAGTACATGTGATATATTTGAAATTTGACCTCGGAGTTGCGGTTGTAGAGTTGCAATAGGAAGTACCGTTGGAAAGTCACTGAAATAGTATAAGATATATTATTCGACGTGCGTTAGTAAGATGAGAAAAAATATTTGGTTGTAATATTTATATATTTATTATTTATATGGTTACTATGGGTACTAAAGGTGAGAAATTTGACCTAGGACTTCCGGTTTTAGAATAAACCGGAAGTACTGTTTTAAAGTCGCCAGCGTAGTATAAGCGATGTATTATTCGACGTGCCTTAGCAAGACGAGAACAAATGTATACTTTTGGTTTATAAATCATTTCCGGTTAAAAAGTTCTAACCGGAAGTGCCATATTATAGACACAGAAATAATACATGTGATATATTTGAAATTTGACCTCAGAGTTGCGGCTTTAGAGCTGCAATAGGAAAATACCGTTGGAAAGTCACCGAAATGGTGGCAAATGGAAAAAGTATAAGATATATTATTCGACGTGCCTTAGCAAGATGAGAACAAATGAATAAATTTGGTTTTTATATCATTTCCGGTTAAAAAGTTCTAACCGGAAGTTAGGCCACATAATAAGACGGGAAAAGTACTCCCCGCTAAGGCTCATAATCCAAGGAAATATCTCGGGAAAGAGAAATGTGGGACGTAGGAGGATTTATACAAATACAATAGTTCAGAGCTGCAGCCAACAAAGTTAAGATTGCTGTGATGATAGCCAACCTCCGATAGGAGACGGTACTTTAAGAAGAAGAAGAACCGGATGCTTTTTGGGTTCATATCATTTCCCGTTAAAAAGTTCTTAACCGAAGTACCATATCAGATTCGCAGAAATGGTACATGTGACATTAATTGAAGTGTATTGAAAAGTCGAGTTTAAATCTTTGGTTCCGGTTTTGAAATTATTTCCGTTTAAACAATTATGACCGAAAGTTTAGTAAAAATGACTAAAAATTAGCGAAATATTTTATCCATCAACGCAAAGTTACACGAAGAGTTCAAATATCGACTTCCGGTTCTACTTTCGATCCCCATGGGTGAAAACCTAGGACTTAGAAAGTTCAATTATTTGTAATTAATTAATACATAATTTGTGAAATTAGAATAATAATTCTTATGATTTATGCGTTTTATTCACTTTATAAAGATTTTTTTGTCAGCATTGTAATATTATAATACAGCGCGGTAGACTAAGTACTATATGTATAGTAGCACCGATTAACTTTTATTTCTTTAGTTTGCCAACCTCAATGCTAAAAATCCAAAGAAGAGAAAAGATCATTATTGGGTGCACCCTATCTGGCAAAAAAAATAAAAATTTGCAATTTTTAACGTTTATAAAAAGGATTTGAACTTGAAGGGGTGGTATTTTGGAAGTGCCGGCCGTAGCGCCAGTCGCCTTGCCACTAATCGACAGCAGGTTTAATTTTCGAGTGGTACTCGAATGGTGACCACGTTGAGTTTGTGTTGCAATATACGAGGACGTATTTAAAAATTTTAAAAGCATACAAGACGATCAACAATTTAACATAAATATATTAAATATTTATTTATATAGAAACTTTTTAATTCCTGGAGTTTTCGGTAAAATTCTTTTCGGCTATTTGCCATTTTTAATAAGCACTTTAATTAATAATTATTATATATTGCTAGCTTTGTTATTTGACTATTGACACATTATGGCAGAGAGTCAAATCAAGAATTAAATCTAGCATCTCAAAAATCCAACAAGTAAAAATGTAAGTATTACCAGTTATAGGAATATCCCTGTTTATGGAATATAAATTAGAGGTCCCGAAACGTTTCCATTTACTTTTTAAGGGGGTAGGCGCAAAATCTTGGTCCAATGCTATTTAAATTCATTTTTTTTTCATTTTTTCGAATCCTGAAAAAACCAATAAATATTTTTGAAAAATTTAAACGCAGAATGAAAGACTACATTATTACCGAGTTCCGAAAGTGTCTTAAAATATACAAAAAGTTTAGTTTGAATTAAATACTTGAAATTAAAAATCACAATAAATTTTCTCTTTTTTTCACGCCTGTATATTATAATTATAAACATTATAAAAGCTTTCAGGGACTTTCGGCCCTCGGTAATAATGTAATCTTTCGTTATGAGTTTAAATTTTTCAAAATACTTATTAGTTTTCTCAGAATTCGAAAAAAAATGCATTTAAAAGCATTGGACCAAGATTTTGCGCCTACCCCCTTAATAAATTTATCCGTTTGTTGAAATATCTTTTAATAAAATAATACCGCTGTTTATAATACTTTTAACTAAACGAATAAATTTTTACCTACAATATCCTAAAAATTTAAATTATATCGGGTATTATGCTTTATTGCAAATGCCTCAAAAGCCTGTATAGCTGTTTTATATTATTAGGGTTTCTCAGGTAATAAATACTTTATAACAACTGTTATGAATACAAACTCGCCGACTTTACTGGTGGTAAAATTATTTTACTTTTCTACAAATTTCTATACAGTGCCCACCTACTTATACTTCGTCTAATCTACTTACCGTTGCACGTGATCCGCGTCATAGCCCGTGACGTCACATGATACCAACACGAAATATTTTGGCGGTAGGTGTGTTCTTTTTTAGAATCATTTTCCGAGTACACGGGAATTACAGCCACTAGATATATTCGATGCATTTTTGGCAAAGTAACGTAAGTGACATTTTTGGCGAAAATCATGTTTTTCCATTAAACTAACACTATTATTGTTTAGAAGGTACTGCCAAAGTATAGTAAGCCTAGAATTACTTTAAACATAATATATGTATAGGCTTACTACACTTTGGCAGTGCCTTCTGAACAATAATAGCGTTAGTTTAATGGAAAAACATGATTTTCTTAAATGTCACTTACGTTACTTTGCCAAAAATGTATCGTATTTTATTATATACGCGTAGAAATAATATTTGAAGATTTCTATTAATGTTAACTTAAAGAAATACACAATGATATGTTTCATTTCATTTGTATACCTAAATGGACTATAAAGCGTTTTTATGAAGCACAATTGTTCGGAACACACTATAACTGTAATCGAACGAATGTGACATTTTAGCATAAATTGGTAACATTTATTTGACAGTTGCGGTGATGATACTTCATATTTGTTTTTATTCTTTATTATAAGTATATTTGTTTTATTATATTTACTGTTTATATTATTTACTTTAACTTAAGATTATAACTTAATTCTTGTTTTCTATTTCTAAATTTTTTATTTATTTACATTGAATATAAATTTGTTTTGTTGTATAATCCACTTCCGCAAAAATATGTGATATACTTAATTTAAAATGACTTTAAGAATTATTGCGCGATAACTCTTCAGGTGACAGCCATAACTTTGATTTTTTTAAATGGGAGAGTACATTATGTGACACCTCATTTAGAAGCTTTTAAAACACTGATTACAATAATGTATAATACTTTAATCCTTTTTGAGAGCGTAGGCAGAAAATTTCGGTTGAATTATTTTTAAATGCAATCATATTTTCGAATCCTGAGAAAACTAACAAGTACTTTCGAAAAGTTTAAACACATAATGAAATATTACATTATTACCGAGGGACAAAAGTCCCTTAGAATAAACAAAAAGTTTCTTTAGAGTGATATATTTAAAATTAAATATCACACTCAATTTTCTCTTTTTTTTTTCGCCCCTGTAACTTTTTATTAAAATAAACATTATAGAATTCCTCAGAGACTTTTGGATCCTCGGTAATACTGTAGTCTTGTATTCTGCG